>NW_024714804.1:0-100001 GCF_018991925.1 Homarus americanus
GATGCATATGGCATTACAGAGAGGATGGAAGATACTTACATTACAGAGAGTGTTGAAGATACATACATTACAGAGAGAGAGCTGAAGATACATACATTACAGAGAGAGAGTGTGAAGATACATACATTACAGAGAGAGAGGTTGAAGATACATAATACAGAGAGTGTTGAAGATACATACATTACAGAGAGAGTGTTGAAGATACATACATTACAGAGAGAGAGAGGTTGAAGATACATACATTACAGAGAGAGAGGAAGATACATACATTACGAGAGAGAGTGTTGAAGATACATACATTACAGAGAGAGAGGAAGACAAACATTACAGAGAGAGAGTGTTGAAGATACATACATTACAGAGAGAGAGTGTTGAAGATACATACATTAAGAGAGAGATGTTGAATACACATTACAGAGAGTATGTGAAGATACAATAATACAGAGAGAGTGCTGAAGATACATACATTACAGAGAGAGAGTGTTGAAGACATACTAGAGAGAGAGTGTTACATTACACATTACAGAGAGAGAGAGTGTTGAAGATACATACATTACAGAGAGAGAGTGTTGAAGATACATACATTACAGAGAGAGAGTGTTGAAGATACATACATTACAGAGAGAGAGTGTTGAAGATACATTACAGAGAGAGATGTGAAGATACATACATTACAGAGAGAGAGTGTTGAAGATACATATTACAGAGAGAGAGTGTTGAAGATACATACATTACAGAGAGAGAGTGTTGAAGATACATACCAGAGAGAGAGGTTAAGATACATGCATGAGAGAGGCAAGATATACATTACAGAGAGAGAGTGTTGAAGATACATACACAGAGAGAGTGCTGGAAGACATACACAGAGAGAGAGTAAAATACATACATAAGAGAGAGGAGTGAAGATACTTAACAGAGAGAGAGTGTTGAAGATACTACATTACAGAGAGAGAGAGTGTTGAAGACATACATTACAGAGAGAGAGTGTTGAAGATACATTACAGAGAGAGAGTGTTGAAGATACATACATTACAGAGAGAGAGTGTTAAGATACATACATTACAGAGAGAGAGTGCTGAAGATACATACATTAGAGAGAGGTTGGAAGATACATTAGAGAGAGAGTAAGGAAGATACATACATTACAGAGAGAGAGTGTTGAAGATACATACATTACAGAGAGAGAGTAAGGAAGATACATACATTACAGAGAGAGAGTGTGTTGAAGATACATACATTACAGAGAGAGAGTGTTGAAGATACATACATTACAGAGAGAGAGATGTTGAAGATACATACATTACAGAGAGAGAGGTTTAAGATACATACATATAGAGAGAGAGTGCTGAAGATACTACATTACAGAGAGAGGTTGAAGATACATACATTACAGAGAGAGAGTGTTGAAGACATACATTACAGAGAGAGAGTGTTAAGATACATACATTACAGAGAGAGAGTGTTGAAGATACATACATTACAGAGAGAGAGTGGGAAGATACATACATTACAGAGAGAGAGTGTTGAAGATACTATATAGAGAGAGAGGTTGAAGATACATACATTACAGAGAGAGAGTAAGTGAAGATACATACACATAGAGAGAGAGTAAGAAGATACTACATTAAGAGAGAGAGTAAGGAAGATACATACATTATAGAGAGAGAGTGTACAAGATACATACATTGCGAGAGAGATTGAAGATACATACATTACAGAGAGAGAGTGTTGAAGATAAAACATTACAGAGAGAGTAAGGATGATACAAACATTACAGAGAGAGAGAGTGTTAAGGATACATACATTACAGAGAGAGTAAGAAGATACAAACATTACAGAGAGAGAAAGGAAGATACATTATAGAGAGAGAGCAAGATACATACATTACAGAGAGAGTGTTGAAGATACAAACATTACAGAGAGAGAGGTTGAAGATACATACATTAGAGAGAGAGGTTGAAGATACAAACATTACAGAGAGAGAGTGTTGAAGATACAAACATTACAGAGAGAGAGTGTTGAAGATACAAACATTACAGAGAGAGAGTGTTGAAGATACAAACATTACAGAGAGAGAGAGAAGGAAGATACAAACATTACAGAGAGTGTACAAGATACACATTACAGAGAGAGAGTGTTGAAGATACAAACATTACAGAGAGAAAGATACAAACATTACAGAGAGAAAGATGATACAAACATTACAGAGAGAGAGTGTTGAAGATACAAACATTACAGAGAGAGTGTTGAAGATACAAACATTCAGAGAGAGAGTGTTGAAGATACAAACATTACAGAGAGAGAGTGTTGAAGATACAAACATTACAGAGAGAGAGAGTGTTGAAGATACAAACATTATAGAGAGAGAGTGTTGAAGATACAAACATTACAGAGAGAGAGTGTTGAAGATAAACATTATAGAGAGAGAGAGTGTTGAAGATACAAACATTACAGAGAGAGTAGTGGAAGATACAAACATTATAGAGAGAGAGTGTTGAAGATACAAACATTACAGAGAGAGAGAGTGTGAAGATACAAACATTACAGAGAGAGTGTTGGAAGATACAAACATTACAGAGAGAGAGTGTTGAAGATACAAACATTACAGAGAGAGAGTGTTGAAGATACAACATTATAGAGAGAGAGTGTTGAAGACAAACATTATAGAGAGAGAAGTGTAAGATACAAACATTATAGAGAGAGTGTTGAAGATACAAACATTATAGAGAGAGAGTAAGTAAAGATACAAACATTATAGAGAGAGAGTGTTGAAGATACAAACACAGAGAGAGAGAGTGCTGAAGATAAACATTACAGAGAGAGTGTTGAAGATACAAACATTACAGAGAGAGAGAGTGTTGAAGATACATTATAGAGAGAGAGTGTTGAAGATACAAACATTATAGAGAGAGTGTTGAAGATACAAACATTACAGAGAGAGAGTGTTGAAGATACAAACATTACAGAGAGAGAGTAGGAAGATACAAACATTATAGAGAGAGAGTGGAAAGATACAAACATTACAGAGAGAGTGTTAAGATACAAACATTATAGAGAGAGAGATGAAAAAACATTATAGAGAGAGAGGAAGATACAACATTATAGAGAGAGAAAGAAGATACAAACATTATAGAGAGAGAGTGTTGAAGATACAAACATTATAGAGAGAGAGTGTTGAAGATACAAACATTACAGAGAGAGAGTGTTGAAGATACAAACATTACAGAGAGAGAGTGTTGAAGATACAAACATTACAGAGAGAGAGAGTGTTGAAGATACAAACATTACAGAGAGAGAGTGTTGAAGATACAAACATTACAGAGAGAGAGTGTTGAAGATACAAACATTACAGAGAGAGATGAAGATACATACATTACAGAGAGAGAGTGTTGAAGATACATACATTACAGGGAGGTATACATTACAGAGAGAGTAGTGAAGATACATACATTACAGAGAGAGAGTGTTGAAGATACATACCAGAGAGAGAGTGTTGAAGATACATGCATTACAGAGAGAGAGAGTGTTAAAGATACATACATTACAGAGAGAGAGTGTTGAAGATACATACATTACAGAGAGAGAGTGTTGAAGATACTTACATTACAGAGAGAGAGAGTGTTGAAGATACATACATTAGAGAGAGAGTGTTGAAGGTATATACATTACAGAGAGAGAGTGTTGAAGATACTTACATTACAGAGAGAGTGTTGAAGATACATACACAAAGAGAGAGAGTGTTGAAGATACATACATTACAGAGAGAGAGTGTTGAAGATACACATTACAGAGAGAGTGTTGAAGATACTTACATTACAGAGAGAGTGTATACTCCATTACAGAGAGTGTTGAAGATACATACACACAGAGAGAGAGTGTTGAAGATACATACATTACAGAGAGAGAGTGTTGAAGATACATACATAACAGAGAGAGAGTGTTGAAGATACATACATTACAGAGAGAGAGTGTTGAAGATACATACATTACAGAGAAAGAGGTTGAAGATACATACATTACAGAGAGAGAGTGTTGAAGACATACATTACAGAGAGAGCGTGTTGAGCTACATACATTATAGAGTGTTGAAGATACATACATTACAGAGAGAGAGTGTTGAAGATACATAATACAGAGAGAGAGTGTTAGATACATACCAGAGAGAGAGTGTTGAAGATACATGCATTACAGAGAGAGAGAGTGTTGAAGATACATACATTACAGAGAGAGTAAGAAGATACATACACACAGAGAGAGTGTTGAAGATACACATTAAGAGAGAGTAAGGAAGATACATACATTACAGAGAGAGTGTTGAAGATACATACATTACAGAGAGAGAGTGTTGAAGATACATACATTACAGAGAGAGAGTAAGAAGATACATACCAGAGAGAGTAAGGAAGATACATGCATTAAGGAGAGAGAGTGTTGAAGATACATACATTACAGAGAGAGAGGAAGATACATACATTACAGAGAGAGAGTGTTGAAGATACATACATTACAGAGAGAGAGTGTTGAAGGTATATACACATAGAGAGAGAGTGTTGAAGATACTTACATTACAGAGAGAGTGTTGAAGATACATACATTACAGAGAGAGAGTGTTGAAGATACATACATTACAGAGAGAGAGAAGGAAGATACAATGCTGAAGATACTACACAGAGAGAGAGTTGAAGATACTTACATTACAGAGAGAGTGTTGAAGATACATACATTACAGAGAGAGAGAGTGTTGAAGACATACATTAGAGAGAGTGAGAATATATACTACAGAGAGAGAGATGTTGAAGATAATATACAGAGAGAGAGTGAGAGATACATACATTACAGAGAGAGAGTGTTGAAGACATACATTACAGAGAGAGTAAGAAGATACATACATTACAGAGAGAGTGTTGAAGATACATACATTACAGAGAGAGAGTGTTGAAGATACATACCAGAGAGAGTAAGAAGATACATGCATTACAGAGAGAGAGAGGTGTTAAAGATACATACATTACAGAGAGAGAGTGTTGAAGATACATACATTACAGAGAGAGAGTGTTGAAGATACATACATTACAGAGAGAGCATACATAAGAGAGAGTTGGAAGATACATTACAGAGAGAGAGTAAGTTAGATACATACATTACAGAGAGAGTGTTGAAGATACATACATTACAGAGAGAGAGGCAAAGATACATACAGAGAGAGAGAGGTTGAAGATACATGCATTACAGAGAGAGAGAGTGTTAAAGATACATACACAGAGAGAGAGTGTTGAAGATACATACATTACAGAGAGAGTGTTGAAGATACATGCATTACAGAGAGAGTGTTAAAGATACATACATTACAGAGAGAGAAGGAAGATACTTACATTACAGAGAGAGTGTTGAAGATACATAATACAGAGAGAGAGAGAGTGTTGAAGATACATACACAGAGAGAGAGTGTAAGAAGATACATTAAGAGAGTGTTGAAGATACATACATTACAGAGAGAGTGTTGAAGATACATACATTACAGAGAGAGTGTTGAAGATACTTACATTACAGAGAGAGAGTGTTAGATATACATTACAGAGAGAGAGAGTAAGGAAGATACATATTCAGAGAGAGAGAGGTTAAGATACTTACATTACAGAGAGAGAGTGTTGAAGATACATACATTACAGAGAGAGAGTGTTGAAGATACTTACATTACAGAGAGAGAGTGTTGAAGATACATACATTACAGAGAGAGAGAAGAAGATACATACATTACAGAGAGAGAGTGTGTTGAAGATACTTACATTACAGAGAGAGAGTGTTGAAGATACATAATACAGAGAGTGTGAAGATACATACATTACAGAGAGAGGCAAGAGAGTGAAGATAAAAAGAGAGAGTAGATACATACATTACAGAGAGAGAGTGTTGAAGATACATACATTACAGAGAGAGAGTGTTGAAGATACATACATTACAGAGAGAGTGTTGAAGATACTACATTACAGAGAGAGAGAGTTGAAGATACTTACATTACAGAGAGAGTGTTGAAGATACATACATTACAGAGAGAGAGAGTGTTGAAGATAAAGAGAGGTAAGACATACATTACAGAGAGAGAGTGTTAAATACATACATTACAGAGAAAGAGTGTTGAAGATACATACATTACAGAGAGAGAGTTAAAGATACATAATGAGAGAGTGTTGGAAGATACATATTACAGAGAGAGAGTGTTGAAGATACTTATATTACAGAGAGAGAGTGTTAAGGACACATTACAGAGAGTGTTGAAGATACATACATTACAGAGAGAGAGTGACGATACATACATTAAGAGGGAGAGTGTTGAAGATACATACATAGAGAGAGAAGGAAGATACATACATTACAGAGAGTGTTGAAAACATATTACAGAGAGCGTGTTGAAGATACATACATCACAGAGGAAGAATGTGTTAAAGATATACATTACCGATAGAGTGTTGAAGATACATATTACAGATAGAGGTTGAAGTTAACATTACAGATAGAGTGTTGAAGATACATACATTACAGAGAGAGAGTGTTGAAGATACATACATTACAGAGAGAGAGTGTTGAAGATACAAACATTACAGAGAGAGGAAGAAGATACTACATTACAGAGAGAGTGTTGAAGATAACATTACAGAGAGAGAGTGCTGAAGACACATTACAGAGAGAGAGAAAGGAAGATACTTACATACAGAGAGAGTGTTAAGATACATACATTACAGAGAGAGAGTTCAAGATACTACATTTCAGAGAGAGAGTGTTGAAGATACATACCAGAGAGAGAGGTTAGATACATGCATTAAAGAGAGAGAGAGTGTTAAAGATACATATTACAGAGAGAGAGTGTTGAAGATACATATTACAGAGAGAGAGTGTTGAAGATACATACATTACAGAGAGAGAGTGTTGAAAGATACATACATACAGAGAGAGAGTGTTGAAGATACATTACAGAGAGAGAGTGTTGAAGATACTACATACAGAGAGAGAGTGTTGAAGATACATATTACAGAGAAAGAGTGTTGAAGATATACATTACAGAGAGAGTGTTGAAGATACATACATTACAGAGAGAGAGTGTTGAAGATAAATACATTACAGAGAGAGTGTTGAAGACATACATTACAGAGAGAGTTGAAGATACATACATTACAGAGAGAGGTTGAAGATACATACCAGAGAGAGAGTGTTGAAGATACATGCATTACAGAGAGAGTGTTAAAGATAATACATTACAGAGAGAGAGTAAGAAGATACATACACATTGAGAGAGAGTGTTGAAGATACATTACAGAGAGTGTTGAAGACACATACATTAAGGAGAGAGAGTGTTAAAGATACATACATAGAGAGAGAGTGTTGAAGATACATACATTACAGAGAGAGAGTGTTGAAGATACATACAGAGAGAGGTTAAATACATGCATTACAGAGAGAGAGAGTGTTAAAGATACATACATTACAGAGAGAGAGAGTGTTGAAGATATACATTACAGAGAGAGGTTGAAGATACTTCATTACAGAGAGAGAGAGTGTTGAAGATACATACTACAGAGAGAGAGTAAGAAGGTATATACATTACAGAGAGAGAGTGTTGAAGATACTTACATTACAGAGAGAGAGGAAGATACTTACACAGAGAGTGTTGAAGATACATACATTACAGAGAGAGTGTTGAAGATACATACATTACAGAGAGAGAGTGTTGAAGGTATATACATTACAGAGAAGTGTTGAAGATACATACATTACAGAGAGAGTGTTGAAGATACTACATTACAGAGAGAGTGTTGAAGATACATACATTACAGAGAGAGAGTGTTGAAGATACATACATTACAGAGAGAGAGTGTGTTGAAGATATACATTAGAGAGAGAGGTTGAAGATACATACAGAGAGAGAGAGAGTGTTGAAGATACATACATTACAGAGAGAGAGAGAGTGTTGAAGATACATACATTACAGAGAGAGAGTGTTGAAGATACTTACATTACAGAGAGAGAAGGAAGATACTTACATTACAGAGAGAGTAAGGAAGATACATACATTAAGCAGAGAGAGTGTTGAAGATACATACATTACAGAGAGAGAGGTTAAATACAATATACAGAGAGAGTAAGAAGATACATACATTACAGAGAGAGAGTGTTGAAGATAATACATTACAGAGAGAGAGTGTTGAAGATACATACATTACAGAGAGAGGTTGAAGATACAAACATTACAGAGAGAGAGTGTTGAAGATACATACATTACAGAGAGAGTGTTGAAGATACACACATAGAGAGAGAGGTGAAGATACATTACAGAGAGAGAGTGTTGAAGATACAAACATTACAGAGAGAGTGTTGAAGATACATACATTACAGAGAGAGAGATACATAAGAGTGTTGAAGATACAAACATTACAGAGAGAGAGTGTTGAAGATACAAACATTACAGAGAGAGAGTGCAAGATACAAACATTACAGAGAGAGAGGTTGAAGATACAAACATTACAGAGAGAGGTTGAAGATACAAACATTACAGAGAGGTAAGAAACAAGAGAGTTGAAGATACAAACATTAAGAAGTGTTGAAGATACAAACATTACAGAGAGAGAGTGTTGAAGATACAAACATTACAGAGAGAGAGTGTTGAAGATACAAACATTACAGAGAGTGTTGAAGATACATACATTATAGAGAGAGAGTGTTGAAGATACAAACATTACAGAGAGAGAGTGTGTGAAGATACATACATTATAGAGAGTGTAGAAGATACATACATTACAGAGAGAGAGGAAGATACAAACATTACAGAGAGAGAGTGTTGAAGATACATAACATACAGAGAGAGTGTTGAAGATACAAACATTACAGAGAGAGAGTGTTGAAATACAAACATTACAGAGAGAGAGTGTTGAAGATACAATACATTCAGAGAGAGAGTGTTGAAGATACAAACATTACAGAGAGAGTAGTTAGATACATACATTATAGAGAGAGAGGTTGAAGATAAACGAGAGAGAGTGTTGAAGATACATATTACAGAGAGAGAGAGGGAAGATACATACATTACAGAGAGAGAGTGTTGAAGATATACATAAGAGAGAGTAAGAGAGAGAGAGTGTTGAAGATACATACATTACAGAGAGAGTAAGAAGATACATATTCAGAGAGAGAGTGTTGAAGATACATACATTACAGAGAGAGTGTTGAAGATACATACATTACAGAGAGAGAGAGTGTTGAAGATACATACATTACAGAGAGAGAGTGTTGAAGATACATACATTACAGAGAGAGAGTGTTGAAGATACATACATTACAGAGAGAGAGTGTTGAAGATACATACATTACAGAGAGAGAGTGTTGAAGATACATACATTACAGAGAGAGTGTTGAAGATACATACATTACAGAGAGAGAGTGTTGAAGATACATACATTACAGAGAGAGAGTGTTGAAGATACATACATTACAGAGAGAGAGTGTTGAAGATACATACATTAGAGAGAGAGAGAGGTTAAGATACAAACATTATAGAGAGAGTAAAGGACGACATAAACACATTATAGAGAGAGAGGTTAAAGATACAAGTATGTAGAGAGAGAGTGTTAAGATACAAACATTAAGAGAGAGAGTGTTGAAGCCACAAACACACAGAGAGAGAAAGGAAGACAGCAAACATTATAGAGAGAGAGTGTTGAAGAACAAACATTACAGAGAGAGAGTGTTGGAAGATACAAACATTATAGAGAGAGAGTGCTGATGATACAAACATAGAGAGAGAGTAAGTTGAAGATAAAACATACAGAGAGAGAGTGTTGAAGATACAAAACATTAAGAGAGAGAGTAAGGAAGATACATACACAAGGCAGAGAGAGAGTAAGGAAGATACAAACACAGAGAGAGAGTACAAATACGTGAGAGAGAGGTTGAAGATACATAAGAAGGGTGAGAGAGAGAGTGCTAAGATACAAACACAGCAGAGAGAGGTTAAGACACATACACAGAGAGAGTGCTGAAGATGCAAACATTACAGAGAGCGAGGAAGGAAGATACAAACATTACAGAGAGAGAGTAAGGAAGACAAACATTACAGAGAGAGTGCTAAGATACATAATACAGAGAGAGAGAGGTTGAAGATACAAACATTACAGAGAGAGAGTTAAAGATACAAACATTACAGAGAGAGAGTGTTGAAGATAAACATTAAGCAGAGAGAGTAAGCTTGAAGATACAAAAACATTGGCAGAGAGAGTGTTAAAGATACATGGGCATTACAGAGAGAGAGAGTAAGGAAGATACAAATATTAAGCAGAGAGAGGAGGAGGTTGAAGATACAAACATTACAGAGAGAGAGGAAGAAGATACAAAACATTATAGAGAGAGAGGCTAGAAGATACAAACATTACAGAGAGAGAGGTTAAAGATACAAACATTACAGAGAGAGAGTAAGAAGATACAAACATTATAGAGAGAGAGTGTTGAAGATAAAACATTACAGAGAGAGAGAGTAAGAAGCTACAAACATATAGAGAGAGAGGTTGAAGATACAAACACACAGAGAGAGAGTAAGAAGTAACAAAGATATAGAGAGAGGCGAAGATACAAACATTACAGAGGAGAGAGTAAGAAGATACAAACATTATAGAGAGAGAGTGCTGAAGATACAAACATTATAGAGAGAGAGGAAGAAGATACAAACATTATAGAGAGAGAGTGCTGAAGATACAAACATTATAGAGAGAGAGAGGTTGAAGATACACATACTAGAGAGAGAAATGAAGATACATACATTAAGGAGAGAGTAAGGAAGATACAAGCATTACAGAGAGAGAGAGGTTGAAGATACATGCAATATGAGAGAGAGCGTTAAAGACACACACACAGCAGAGAGAGAGTGTTGAAGCACACACATTTCAGAGAGAGAGTGTTGAAGATATATACATAAGAGAGAGAGGTTGAAGATACATACATTACAGAGAGAGAGGCAAGATAAGCATACATTACAGAGAGAGAGTGTTGAAGATACAAACATTACAGAGAGAGAGGCAAGATACACAGAGAGAGAGTGCACAGATACATACATTACAGAGAGAGAGTGTACAAGATACATACATTACAGAGAGAGAGAGAGGTTGAAGATACAAACATTGGCAGAGGAGAGAGAGTGCAAGATACATACATTGAAGGCAGAGAGAGAGTAAAGAAGAGTACAATACTACTACAGAGAGAGAGTTAAAGATACTTACATTACAGAGAGAGAGTGCTGAAGATACTTAAGACACAGAGAGAGAGTGCTGAAGGGCATACATTACAGAGAGAGAGTGCTGGAAGACATACATTACAGAGAGAGAGGTTGAAGATACAAACACAAGAGAGAGAGTAAGAAGATACATAAGACATAGAGAGAGAGAGTAAGGAAGATACATACATTACAGAGAGAGAGGTTGAAGATACATACATTACAGAGAGAGAGGCAAGATACATACATTACAGAGAGAGAGCAAGTAAAGATACATACACAGAGAGAGAGTGTTGAAGATACATACACACAGAGAGAGAGTAAGAAGATAAGTATACATTACAGAGAGAGAGAGTGTGCTGGAAGATACATACATTACAGAGAGAGAGAGCGTACACACACACATGAGAGAGAGGCAAGGAAGATACACACATTGCAGAGAGAGAGTGTTGAAGATATTAATACAGAGAGAGAGGTTGAAGATACATATTACAGAGAGAATATATGAAGATACATACATTACAGAGAGAAAGTGTTGAAGACACACACATTACAGAGAGAGAGTGCTGAAGATACATACATTGGCAGGGAGAGTGTTGAAGATACATACATAGGGAGAGAGAGGTTGGAAGATGCATACATTGCAGAGAGAAGTAAGAAGATAGAAGCATTACAGAGAGAGAGTGTTGAAGATACTTACATAGAGAGAGAGTGTTGAAGATACATACATTAAGGGGGGTGAGAGAGAGTGTTGAAGATACACACAGCAGAGAGAGAGTGCTAAGATACATACATTACAGAGAGAGAGTGTTGGAAGATACAAACATTAAGAGAGAGAGTAAGAAATAAAACATACACAGAGAGAGGTTAAAGATACATACATTGGGAGAGAGTGTTGAAGATACATACACAGAGACTTCAAGTACAAAGATACATACATTGGCAGAGAGAGAGTGTTGGAGATACATACATTACAGAGAGTGTGTTAAAGATACATGCACACAGAGAGAGAGGTTGAAGACACATGCATTACAGAGAGAGCAAGGAAGATACATACATTACAGAGAGAGAGTAAGGAAGATACATACATTACAGATAGAGGTTGAAGATACATAAGCATTACAGACAGAGAGTGTTCAAGATAAATTTACAGAGGGGAGTAAGGAAGATACATACACACAGAGAGAGAGTGTACAAGACATACATTACAGAGAGAGAGGGGCATGAAGGGCATACATTACAGAGAGAGAGTGTTGGAAGATACATACATTTCAGAGAGAGAGAGGTTGAAGATAAGCACAGAAGATGAGGGGAAGTAAAGGATAGCTATACATTACAGAGAGAGAGTGAAGTTAAGCATACATTACAGCGAGTGTGTTGGAAGATACATACATTACAGAGAGCGCCAAAAGACATACATTTCAGAGAGAGAGTAAGGAAACAGCATAAATTACAGAGGTAGTGCTAGTATACATACATTAAGGAAGAGAGAGAGTAAGAAGATACATACACACAGATAGAGTGTTCAAGATACACATTTCCAGAGAGAGAGTTCAAGACAGCAGAGGGGAGGCATACACACAAGGAGAGAGAGGTACAAGATACAAACACACAGAGAGAGAGTAAGCTGAAGATAATATAAGACAGAGAGAGAGAGGTTGAAGATACAGATGCAGAGAGAGAGAGGTTGAAGATAACATACATTACAGAGAGAGAGTACAAGATACAAAAGACACAGAGAGAATGTTGAAGATACATACATTACAAGAGGAGAGGCAAGGAAGATACATACATTACAGAGAGAGAGTGCAAAGATATGTTTACTACAGAGAGAGTGTTGAAGATACATACATTACAGAGAGAGAGTGTTGGAAGATACATACAACACAGAGAGAGAGTGCTGAAGATACATATACAGAGGGGGGAGGCTAAGATACATACATTACAGAGGAGGTTAAAGATACATACATTACAGAGAGAGAGGTTAAAGATACATACATTACAGAGAGAGAGCAAGCTAAGATACAACATAAAGAGAGAGAGAGTTGAAGACACATACATTACAGAGAGAGAAAGCAAGCTAGAAGACAAACATTACAGAGAGAGAGTGTTGGAAGATGTATTTACAGACATAAGAGAGCAAGGAAGATACATACATTACAGAGAGAGAGGTTAAAGATACATACATTACAGAGAGAGAGTAAGAAGATACAAACATTACAGAGAGAGAGTAAGGAAGATACATACAGCAGAGGGGAGGTTAAAGATACACACATTAAGCAGAGGAGTGTTGAAGATACATACATTACAGAGAGAGAGTGTTGGAAGATACATATTACAGAGAGAGAGTGTGCAAGATACAAACATTACAGAGGGAGAGAGGTTAAAGATACATACATTGGCAGAGAGAGAGTGTTGAAGATACATACATTGTAGAGAGAGTAAGAAGACATACATTACAGAGAGAGAGTGTACAATATACAAACATTACAGAGAGAGAGTGTTGAAGACATACACACAGAGAGAGAGTGTTGAAGATACATACATTACAGAGAGAGAGTACAAGATACAAACATTACAGAGAGAGAGGTTAAGATAATACATTAAGCAGAGGGGAGTGCTGGAAGATACATACATTACAGAGGGGAGTGCTGGAAGATACACACATTGCAGAGAGAGAGGTTGAAGATACATACATTACAGAGAGATGCACAAGACACAAACACAGAGAGAGCAAAGGAAGACACAGCATTACAGAGAGAGAGGCTGAAGACACATACATTACAGAGATAGAGGTTGGAAGATACATGCATTACAGAGAGAGAGTGTTGAAGTTACATACATTACAAGGAGTGTGTTGAAGATACATGGGCACATAAGAGAGGTAAGAAAGATACATGCACATAGAGAGAGAGTGCTGAAGATACATGCATTACAGAGAGAGAGTACAAAGAAGACATTACAAGAGAGAGAGCAGTTAAAGATACATAAATTACAGATAGAGTGTTCTAAGATACATACATCTCTCAGAGAGAGATGTTCAAGACACACAAAATTACAGAGAGGGAGTGCTGAAGATACATACATTGGCAGAGAGAGAGCAAAATATACAAACATTACAGAGAGAGAGAGTGTTGAAGATACATACACACAGAGAGAGAGTGTTGAAGATACATACATTACAGAGAGAGAGTGTTGAACATACATACATTAAGAGAGAGAGAGTGTTGAAGATATATAAATTACAGATAGAGGTTCAAGATACATACATTTCAGAGAGAGTGTCTGATACATAAATTGCAGAGAGGGGAGTAAGGAAGATACATACACATAGAGAGAGAGGTTGAAGATACATACATTACAGAGAGAGAGTGTACAAGATACAAACATTAAGTAGAGAGAGAGGCGAAGACATACATTACAGAGAGAGTGTGCCAAGATACAAAACATTAAGGAGAGAGAGAGGTTGGAAGATACATACATTACAGAGAGAGAGTGTCAAGATACATACACACAGAGAGACAGAGCTGAAGATACATACACACAGAGAGAGAGTGTTGAAGATACATACATTACAGAGAGAGAGGCATAAAGACAAACATTACAGAGAGAGAGGTTGAAGATACATTACAGAGAGAGGTTGAAGATACATACATTACAGAGAGATAGAGGTTGAAGACATGCATTGGCAGAGAGAGAGTGTTGAAGTTAAGCATACATTGGCGCGAGTGTGTTGAAGATATATACATTACAGAGAGGTGTTAAAGATACATGCATTACAAAGAGAGAGGTTGAAGATACATGCATTACAGAGAGAGAGTGTTGAAGATACATTACAGAGAGAGAGTAAGAAGATACATACATTAAGAAGATAGAGTGTTCAAGACATTTCAGAGAGAGAGGTTCAAGATACATAAATTACAGAGGGGAGCAAGGAAGACACATACATTACAGAGAGAGAGTGTACAAGATACAAATACAGAGAGAGAGGCTATACATACATTACAGAGAGGTTGAAGATATACATTACAGAGAGAGAGTAAGGAAGAAACATACACATAGAGAGAGAGTGTGGGCAAGATAGAAACACAAAGAGAGAGGCCAGTTACATACACACAGAGAGAGAGTGCTGGGAAGAAGCATACATTACAGAGAGAGAGTGTACAAGATACAAAATATTACAGAGAGAGAGTAAGAAGATACATAAGACAGATAGAGTGTTGAAGATACATACATTACAGATAGAGTGTTCAAGATACATAAATTTCAGAGAGAGGTTCAAGATAAATAAATTACAGAGGGGAGTTAGAAGATACATATTACAGATAGAGTGTTCAAGATACATACATTTCAGAGAGAAAGACGTGGGTAAGAATTAAACAAGAGTATTAACATAACACCAATGCACAGTTAACAGACACAACAACACCAGTACACAGTTAACAGACACAACAACACCAGTACACAGTTAACAGACACAAAAACACCAATACACAGTTAACAGACACAACAACACCAGTACACAGTTAACGAACTTCAAAACACCAATGCAGTTAACAGACACAACAACACCAGTACACAGATAACATACACAACAACACCAGTACACAATTAACAGACACAACAACACCAGTACACAGATAACATACACAACACCACCAGTACACAGTTAACAGACACAACAACACCAGTACACAGATAACATACACAACAACACCAGTACACAGTTCACAGACACAACAACACCAGTATACAGTTCACAGACACAACAACACCAGTACACAGTTAACAGACACAACAACGTTAGTACACAGATAACATGCACAACAACACCCGGTATACGGTTCACAGACACAACAACACCGGTACACAGTTAAGCAGACACAGCAACACCAGTACACAGATAACATACACAACAACTTTCAGTACACAGTTAACAGACACAACAACACCGAGTACACAGTTAACAGATTTAGCAAACACCAGTACACAGTTAACAGACACAACAACGCAGTATGCAGTTCACAGACACAACAACACCAGTACACACTTAACAGACACAACAACACCAGTATACAGTTCAGAGACACAACAACACCAGTACACACTTAACAGACACAACAACACCAGTACACACTTAACAGACACAACAACACCAGTACACAGTTCACAGACACAACAACACCAGTACACACTTAACAGACACAACAACACCAGTATACAGTTCGCAGACACAATAACACCAGTATACAGTTCACAGACACAACAACACCAGTACACAGTTAACAGACACAACAACACCAGTACACACTTAACAGACACAACAACACCAGTATACAGTTAACAGACACAACAACACCAGTACACAGTTCACAGACACAACAACACCAGTACAGATAATATACACAATAAATAACAGTACATACAACAACATTCAGTACAGTTAACAGGACACAACAACACTAGTACACAGTTAACAGACACAACAACACCAGTATAAGAAAGTTCACAGACACAACAACACCAGTACACAGTTAACAGAGACACAACAACACTACAGTACACACAGTTAACAGACACACAACACTCAGTACACAGTTAACAGACACAACAACACTCAGTATACAGTCTACAGACACAACAACACCAGTACACAGTTAACAGACACAACAACACTAGTACTACAGTTAACAGACACAACAACACCAGCACACAGCACAGACACAACAACACCAGTATACAGTTCACAGACACAACAAAACCAGTACACAGTTAACAGACACAACAACACCCACATGTTAACAGTACACAGTTAACAGACACAACAACACCAGTACACAGTTAACAGACACAACAACACCAGTACACAGTTAACAGACACAACAACACCAGTACACCGTTCACAGACACAACAACACCAGTACACAGGTAACATACACAACAACACCAGTACACAGTTAACAGACACAACAACACCAGTACACAGTTAACAGACACAACAACACCAGTACACATTTAACAGTTCATAGAAAGATAAACACTACCGCAGAGTTTACTGTTAACAGCACCACCACACAGTTAACAGGGGCAGTAGTGTGTGGTAAGGGTATATAAGGGGAGGTTAGTTGAGGAGTGTCAGTGTGTTTTAGACGTGAGGGAGGGAAGGTGCGGCGGCCCCTCTTACGATTCTCCCTCTCTCTGTCTCTCATTGCCAGTTCAGTGAGACCGTTATGGCGATCGGACCTGATTTAATAGTGTTCATTGGTTGTTACGCTTCTACCAGTACAGTTTTATGGTGCTCTGATTATTACAAGACCAAACATTAATGGTGCTCGTTGATAATTACAAAGGTGATAAAGTGACCCCCGTGTTGTGACTTTGTAAGTAAAACTCCCAAGCAACGACAATGTCTAAGCGAAACACATCTATATACATCATACACACTAAGTTGTTACCTGTATTCTATATAAACTTAATTAAGTCTTACCTGTGTCCTATATAAACTTAATTAAATCTTACTTGTGTTATCGTGATATTTTGCGTATCAATTTGTACCATGTGAAAGGAATAACAATTGTAACTTATATTGATCGAAAATGATTTAGAAAAATGATATAGATTAATGGTACTGTATAGATAAATGATACAAACATCTGTGGATAACGCGTAAGTTAGACAGACATAAAACTAAATAGAGAGATAGATGGAAATAAGGTATAAATAATTACATTTAAGAAGATAATTATTTATTTATTGTGAGCGTCAATAATAATTGACATGTGGTCTGGTTCTTTGTAAAGTAATTTCTTCATTTCCATGTTTCGTGTGAAGGAAAAATGTATTCAAGTGACGCTTTCTGTCCAGCTCTCTGTCTGGTTATCTATCTGTCTGTCTATTTATCTGTCTGTTTGACTGTCTAGCTGTCTTGGCGATTGTCTGTCTGGTTAACAATTTGTTTGTATGATTACACACACACACACACTCACACACTCACACACACACACACACACACTTACTTGCTTATGGCAGTCCATCGAAGACGATGACGACGTTCCTCCAGATGAGATGATTGATGAGTTATGTGTTATTCCTCTGATGCCACCGTAGATGACTATGGAGTCCAATCCTGGAGGCGCAGATCTTGTTGCATAGGTGACAGGGATGTTGTTCATTAAGAGGAATTATGCCTTGAGCCCTCTGATGTCGTTGGGCTCGTTTACACACACACACACACACTACTTTGCCATCACTCGGAATCGAGTATGACGATCATCCAGCTATGATACGATGATAAGAGTTATTTAGGATATCAACTTCGTTGGTGAGTTCTGAGGTAACTAAAGAGGCCGATACGGGACCCGCAGTGCCGTCCATAGATGCGGTACGTGTGGAGGGCTACATATAGTGTGCGAGGGGCGGCGGCAGCGTCTTTCCTGCGTTGGCGCTTGTCTGCCTCTGTATGCAGTCGGGCTACCTCGAAAATATTGACACCTTGTGTGGTGCTCCTCCAAGCGTTACGGTGTGGAGTGATCGTCTCCCAGGTGAGGGGTTCGAATTGGCACTTTTTCAGGTTTGTCTTAAGAATATCCTTATACCTTTTCAGTTGCCCGCCAACGTTACATTTAATATTCGTAAGGCGACTGTAAAGTAGCTGCTTTGGCAGTCTATTGTCGACCATGCGGGTACCATAGCAAGTCCAGTGTAGTTGTTCATGGATAATGGTAGCCTCGATGCCCCTACAGTTGGTGTCAGAAAGAATATTGGCATTTGTTCTCTTGTCTTCCCAGCGAACTCAGAGGATGGAACGTAGACTACATTGGTGAAAGATTTTTTGTACCTTGAGGTGCCTCCTGTATGTGACCCATGTCTCCCTGCCACAGAGCAGGGTGGGGAGGACCACTGCTCGATAACTGTGCAACTTTGTAGATAATTTTAGCTCCCTACAGCTGAAGACACGGGTAAGGAGTATGCCAAAGGCTTGAGATGCACACCTGATCTGATGTTGAATCTCTTCATCGATGTCCGCAGTGGTGGACAGGTGGGAGCCGAGATACCGAAAGTGTGTAACATTAGAGAGGGTAGTATCATGAAGCTGGATGGATGGTGGGGGTAAGCCTGAAATAGGGGCAGGGTGAAAGAGAATCTAAGTCTTACGTACATTCACCTCAAGGCCGAAGTGTACATGCTCATCTGTGTTGGTGTTCAGGATCTCCTGTAGGTTGCATTCAGTGTGGGTGACAAGGGTGAGGTCGTCAGCATACTGAATAATGGAAGTTGCCGACACCTTTGTTCCTGCCAGGGAGTCGTCTTATGTTGAAAAGACCCTTCATCCGGTACTCGATGTCCACCGTGCCGGCTAAATTGACACTGGCAAGAGTAAAGAAGGCAGTCAAAAAATGGAAAAGACAGGTGGTGGCAGCACACATCCTCGTTTTACCCCCGTTTGCATTAGGAAGAGATCAGAATGGGTGCCATTTTACAGGACACTGCCATTCAGGCCACCGTGGAATTGCCTCACAATTGCGATTAAATTTGGTGGCCAGCCAAAACGGCTGAGGGTCCACCAGAGGGCTTCCCTGTTGACCGAGTCGAAGGCATTGATTAGGTCGATGAAAGCCATGTACAGGTCAGAAGGCTGTTCTCTGCACTTTTCCTGTATCTGGCGGGCAGCAAATACCATGTCAGTGGTGCCATGTGATGGTCTAAAGCCACATTGAGATTCTGGTAGAAAGTTTTCTGCCTCAGGAAGAAGTCTGTTTAGGAGGACTTGGGCGATAATCATGCCAGCTACGGACAGCAGCAAGATTCTGCAGTAGTTTCCACAGTCTGATCGGTCTCCCTTGTTTTTATAAATATTGACGACAGAGGAGGAGAGGCTTTGTTATTTTTTATCTATTTGATTGCAGTAGCTACCTCATCCAGGGAAGGAGGATAGCTGAGGTGGGTCAGCTCTGGATGCTGAGGAACCTGCTAGATAGTGAAGATAGCCACATCGTTGTTTTGGTTGAGCCATGAATAGTAGTACTCTCTCCAGCACTGAAAGATGGCTTCTTCGTCTTTAATTAAGGAGTTAACTCCGGATGAGCAGAGGGGGGCTGGGCCATGAGTGATTGGCCCATAATATGTTTCAGTGGAATTGAACAATTCGGGCATCTTTTGTTTGTCTGTAAGTTTTTGTGTTTCATCGCTTTATTTTTAAATCAGTCGTTCTTTAGATTGCGAAGTTCACGTTGGTCCGTCGCTTTCTTCTTGCGGAAAGTATCAGCTTTGGTCCAAGACTGAGGGTTGTTCTGCCAGTCAGTTAAAGCAGCGCGTTTATCATCGACAAGTAAATTGATTTCAGGATCATTTTCAACAAATCATCCTGGTGTATTCTTTCTATCTGGCCGAGGGTCTCTCTCTGCAGATTTTTGTCATGACAGTGTCAGGAATATCCCATTCGACACTGGGATTTGGGTTGTTTGCTGTTGGGTTGTTTATCATCCCAAGTTCGAGCTGTTCTCTGAAAGCATGTGCTACTGCTGATACTCCAGCCGCTTTGTGTATAAACCCTCTTCTGGAGGCTTGCTGCCTTCGATGATTTGGGGCCACGGGTGTTGAGAACATCTCGGCGATCTCTTTCTCTGACAATGATGTAGTTGTAGTCAATGAGATGCCAGTGTTTGGATTGTGGGTGTTGCCATGAACCCCCCTGAACTTTTCGGCCTGCTTAAACAATAATGTTGTGTACAGCACACTTGCTGAGGAGGAGTAAGCTATTGGGATTAGACTTGCCTAGTCCATTTCTCCCTATGATTCCCTGCCAAATATCAGCATCTCTGCCAACTCTAGCATTGAAATCACCGAAGGGCACAACCTTATCTTCTCTAGGGATAAAGGTTAGCACTCTGTCCAGGTTGGCATAAAAGGCCTCCTTAATGTCATCCTCTGCTTCCATTGTTAGGGCATATGCACTGAAGAAGAAGGCACGAGGTGAGTGATTCAGTGGACTCGGAACTTCATGAGGCGGTCGTTGATTCCAACAGGCATTTCAGGCAAAGCCAACTCCATAAATGCGGTTTCTCTCAACAGCAGGCTTACCCTTCCAGAAGAAGGTATAGTCAGACCTCCGTTCTGTGAGTTGGCCCTCGGGACTCACTAACGGCTGCTATGTTCATGTTATACTGAGTCAGCTCTTTTGCCACAAGGGCAGTTCTTTTTCAGGATGCTCATTTGTGCCAGAATCCAGAAGGATCCTGACATTCCATGTGGTTACCATAAAAGGTTGTCTAGTTATTTTTTTTATCTGTGATTATGAGTGTGTTCGACAGCATAAGTATGATCTTAAAGGGCGCGGTTGCACAATCAGGTTGGTTCTTTTGGCAGGCTGTGTTTAGGGCACCTTTTCTCGCCCCCTCCCCATGTGGGGTGAGAAGAGTGGCTCCTCGAAAGGGCTGCTCAGTCGCACAGACAGGACCGGACTGCATTGCTGCCTAGATCCGAGTGCAAAAACGACCATCTTATCTATGCCACCCATGTGCAGAGTTGTGATTAGAGACTCCAGGCATCATCTCTGCCTGTCCCCGTCGCCACTCGCCCGTCGCCATAGAACTTTTGGTGATATAGGGGTTTTGATGACGATGAGAAGTGTGATGAGCTGGATGATGACTGTGCGTGAGTTGATTTATGTGGTGAGGCAGAAGCACAGGCTGCAACCACACATCTTGGCTCTCCCTTTACCTGATCCAATGGTGGAAGTGTTGCAATGACTGGGGAGAAGGAGATTTGCAATGGACTGCCGATAGCATAGTTTATTGGATTTCACATTAGTAGCCTGTCCATCATGCATTTCCTTCGTCCGCCGGTGTAGTCGTTGGGTTCGCATGTTGGTCAACCTTTTCTGCCTATTCCGCGTTTGGGTCTTACTGGAGCTCTGTAAACATGTTTGCCTAATGCGGGGCTCCACCACAGATTTTTCATTCGAGGTTTACTCCCGTAGCCTTTTACCTACCAAGGTTAATCTGCAAGGCAGTGGGGCAGTGGGACTATGCGCGTTCCTCTGGGGCTCACTGCTACTCCGAAATCCCCTGCTGGTTTAGCCTGGGTCCAGGAGGCACCCAGTTACTGTGTGTCGCCACGAGCAGGTACAGCAGGAGTCTTGATGGTGAAGAGGCTATACATACACACAACACACACACACACACACACACACACACACACACACACACACACACACACACACACACACACACACACACACGACCTGAAAAAAACCTACTTACTTCATCATACATACAGGTATGAGCGTTGGAGTATTTCTGTCTTTATGTGTGTATGTTTTGTGTGTGTGTGTGTGTGTGTCTACTGTAGGTGTTATAAGGTACAGGTGTGTGTAGGTGTTATAAGGTACAGGTGTGTGTAGGTGTTATAAGGTACAGATGTATGTGGGTGTTATATTGTTATAAGGTACAGATGAATGTAGGTGTTATAAGGTACAGGTGTGTGTAGGTGTTATAAGGTACAGGTGTGTGTAGGTGTTATAAGGTACAGATGTATGTGGGTGTTATATTGTTATAAGGTACAGATGAATGTAGGTGTTATAAGGTACAGGTGTGTGTAGGTGTTATAAGGTACAGGTGTGTGTAGGTGTTATAAGGTATAGATGTATGCAGGTGTTATAAGGTACAGATGTATGTAGGTGTTATAAGGTACAGGTGTATGTAGGTGTTATAAGGTACAGATGTATGTGGGTGTTATATTGTTATAAGGTACAGATGAATGTAGGTGTTATAAGGTACAGGTGTGTGTAGGTGTTATAAGGTACAGGTGTGTGTAGGTGTTATAAGGTACAGGTGTGTTATAAGGTACAGGTGTGGGTGTTATAAGGTACAGGTGTGTGTAGGTGTTATAAGGTACAGGTGCAAATGTGTTATAACAGGTGTGTTAGGTGTTATAACAGGTGAAAAATGTGTAGGGAACAGGTTGTAGGGAACAACCAAAAACAGGTGGTATAAGGTGTTATAAGACAGGTGTAGTATAACAGAGTGTGTAGGTGTTATAAGTGCAGGTGTATATGGACAAGTGTATAAGGCACAGAGTATGGTGTTATAAGGACAGAGATGTGGGTACAGATGTGTGTAGGTGTTATAAGGCACATGATGTAGGTGTTATAAGGCACAAGTGTGTAGGTGTTATAAGGTACAGATGTATGTAGGTGTTATAAGTACAGATGAATGTAGGTGTTATAACAGATGTATAGGTGTTATAAGGTACAGATGTATGCAGGTGTTAAAGGCAGGTGTGATGTAGGTGTTATAAGCACCAGATGTGTGTAGGTGTTATAAGGTACAGGTGTGTAGGTGTTATAAGGTACAGATGTATGGTGTGTTATAAGCACGGTATGTAGTGTTATGGATGTAGGTGTTATAAGGTACAGATGTGTGTAGGTGTTATAAGACAGAGTAGTAGGTGTATAGGTACAAGTGTATGTAGGTGTTATAAGGTACAGATGTATGCAGGTGTTATAAGGTACAAGTGTGTGTAGGTGTTATGTACAGATGCATGTGGGTGTTATACAAGATGTGTGTGGGTGTTATAAGCTGGTGTATGTGTGTTATAGGTGCAGATGAATGTAGGTGGGTACCAGGTGTAGGTGTTATAAGGTACAGATGAATGTAGGTGTTATACAGATGTATGCAGGTGTTAACGCAACAGACGTGCAGGCGCTATAAGGCAGGTGCGTGCAGGCGTTATACGCGCCGCAGATGGCTGTGGCGGCTTATACACGGCTGGCATTGCAGGCGTTTGATGGGCCGCGCTGGTGCATGTAGGCGTTATACGCGCTGAAGATGTGCGCAGGCGTTGATAAGGCAATATGACGCACGTAGGCGCTATATTGCACGGCATGAGGCGTTATGGCTGTAACAGACGGCTTATGAAGCGGGCGGCACATGGGTGCAGGCGTTTGGCATGGCACAGACGCATGTGGGTGTTATAAGGGCGCCAGACGTGCGTGGGTGTTATGGCTGCTGCGGTGCATGTGGCAAGTTATACAAGTGCAGATGAACGTAGGTGTCAGCATGCACAGGTGTGTAGGTGCTATAAGGCATGGTGAGAATGTAGGTGCGGCGGCTGGCACAGATGTATGCAGTGTTGAGAAGCGGCCAGATGTATGCAGGCGTTGGTGAGGCACAGGCATGCAGGCGTTATACGGCACAGGTGCGTGAATATTGCGCGAGGCTGGCAACAGATGCATGTAGTGTTTGGCGGTTGCGCGGTGTGTGTAGGTGCTATAAGGCACAGATATATGGGCAAGAAGCTGCGCTGGTGATGCATGTGGGCGTTATGTTGGCAAGGCACAGATGAGCCGTAGGCGTTATACGGGCACAGGTGTGCGTTATACGTACAGGTGCGTGTGAGGCGCTATAAGCCGCGCAGACGCATGTGGGTGCTTATACGCGCTGGTGACGCATGCAGGCTATACGCGGCCGGTGACGTGCAGGCGGCTTATACGCAGACGTGGCGTTATATGCGCGTGAGGCGTTGACACACAGACGTATGGGCGTTATACGCGCTGGTGATGGCTGTGTGCGTGTTATGGGCACAGGTGTGTGGGTATGAGGCTAAGAGGCGTGTGTAGGTAAGTATAATATGTTGGAAGATGCATGTAGAAAATATATGCACAGGTGTGTGTAGGTGTTATAAGGCACAGATGTGGTTATATTGTTATAAGGCACAGATGAACGTAGGTGTTATGGCGCAGCTGGTGAGGCGCGCAGGCTGCGTTGCGTGCGGCGTTAGTAAGCGTGCGCCATGATGCATGTGGCGTTATAAGGCACAGGTGTGTGAAAGCTTATGGCTGCTGGGCAGATGTATGTGGGTGTTATATCGTTATAAGGCATGGAGATGAACGTAGGCGCTGGCGGCTGCGCTTGCAGAAGTGTTATGGGCGCGTTGCGTGTAGGCGTTATATGGCACAGACGCATGTGGGTGTTATAAGGCAATATAAGAAAGTTATACAGCAACAGATGTACAGAGAAAAGATGGTTGGCAACAGGTGTGTAGGGTGCTTATGGAGTAAGGTGATGTAGCGTGGTGTTATACGCGATTGCGTGGGTAGAAAAGCAGGTTATATGCATGTGGGCGTTATAAGGCACAGGCGTGTGTAGGTGCTTAAGGCACAGATGCATGTAGGTGTTATAAGGCAACAGACGTATGTAGGCGCTTATACAAGGCTGGTGATGCATGTGGGGCGTTATTATACGCAACAGGTGTAAAAGGTGGTGTTATAAGGCACAGATGTACGTGGCGTTATACGCGCAATATGTGTAGGCGTTTATACGCAACAGATGCATGTAGGCGTTATTGTGCGCCAGATGCATGTGGGTGTTATACGCGCTGGCGTGTGTGCAGGCGTTATAACGCACAGATGTGTAGGCGTTTTGCGCGCCGATGCATGTGTAAAGTTATACGCACAGGTGTGTAGGTGCTTATAAGGCACAGACGCATGCAGGCGTTTATACGCACGACGCATGTGGGTGTTATATCATTATATGGGCACAGATGAATGTAGGCGTGTTATGGGCTGGCAGGTGTGTAGGTGTTATAATATACAGATGTATGTGAGGTGTTTATAAGGCATGATGGCGTGGGTGTTGAGAAGGTAAAGCAGGTGTAGGTACAGGCACAGATGGCTGGAAAGATTGCGGGCACAGATGTATGTGGGTGTTATACAGCAAGCGTGTGAAAGGTGTTATAAGGCACAGATGTATGTGGGCGTTATATGCGCTGAAAGGACAGGTGTATGTAGGTAAGCAGGAATGTGTGTAGGTGTTATAGGTACAGGGTGTATGTAGGTTTATAAGGTACAGGCGTGTAGGTGTTATAAAGTACAGGTGTGTGTAGGAAGTATACAGATGTATGTAGGTGTTATAAGGTACAGATGTGTGTGGAAAGGTACAGATGTATGTAGGTGTTATACAAGTGTGTATAGGTGTTAAAGGTACAGGCGTGTAGATTATAAAGTACAGGTGTGTAGGTGTTTATACAAGTATGTAGGTGTTATAAGGTACAGGTGTGTGTAGGTGTTATAAGGTACAGATGTATGTAGGTGTTATAAGGTACAGATGTATGCAGGTGTTATATGTACAGATGTATGTAGGTATACAGAATGAGGTGTTATAGGTACAGGTGTGTGTAGGTGTTATAAGGTACAGGTGTATGTAGGTGTTATAGGTACAGGTGTGTGTAGGTGTTATAAGGTACAGATGTATGCAGGTGTTATAGGTACAGGTGTATGTAGGTGTTATAAGGTACAGATGATGAGGTTTATAAGGTACAGATGTATGCAGGTGTTATAAGGTACAGGTGTGTGTATGTTAACAGATGTATGTAGGTATAAGGTACAGGTGGTGTAGACATGTAGGTGTTATAGGTACAGGTGTGTGTAGGTGTTATAAGGTACAGGTGTGTGTAGGTGTTATGGTGTGTGTGGTGTTATAAACAGATGTATGTGTTATTACAGGTGTATGTAGGTATATAAGGTACAGGTGTGTGTAGGTGTTATAGGTACAGGTGTGTGTAGGTGTTATAAGGTACAGATGTATGTAGGTGTTATAAATGTAGATATATACAGGTGTGTAGGTGTTATAAGGTACAGATGTATGAAAGACAGATGTATGCAGGTATATATACATGTATGCAGGTGTTATAAGGTACAGGTGTGTGTAGGTGTTATAAGATACAGATGTATGTAGGTGTTATAGGTACAGGTGTGTGTAGATGTTATAAGGTACAGATGTATCTAGGTGTTATATACAGGTGTGTGTAGATGTTATAAGGTACAGATGTATCTAGGTGTTATAAGGTACAGGTGTGTAGATGTTATAAGGTAGGTGTGTGTAGGTGTTATAAGGTACAGATGTATGTGGGTGTTATAAGGTACAGGTGTGTGTAGGTAAAGAGGCGTAATTTACTCCAGGAACATCATTCGTGTCCCCTACAGACATAAACATCGAGTGATGAAGAGTGACGACAATTTCTTTCTGTCCACAACCACCAATACCAGTCAACGCGGTCCAGCTACAACTATTAGAAACAGTCAACCAAGATCCACAATTTCCATTATTATTAGCCAACCAGCACCACTACTATTATTAGACAACCAGAACCATCTATTACCAGTCAACCAAGCCCAACTACCACCACTACTACAAGTCAACCAGCACCCACTACTACCACTACACCCAAGTTGTGGTCGAGTATTTTTCTCCGAGGTAAGTGTGTCAGTGGAGATGGTGAGTCATATCAGAGACCAGCCGAGGAGAGGAACACAACTCAGCACCAGTGTGTCGAGTACAACACCCTCTGCACTGGTGGTGGCCGGGGAGGGACCTGGCTGGGTCATCACCACTCATCACGACCTGACGACAACACCCTCTGTACTGGTGGTGGCCGGGGAGGGACCTGGCTGTATCATCACCACTCATCACGACCTGACGACAACACCCTATGTACAGGTGGTGGCCGGGAGGGACCTGGCTGGGTCATCACCACTCATCACGACCTGACCACAACACCTCTGTACTGGTGGTGGCCGGGGAGGGACTCCTCAGTATCACCACTCATCACGACCTGACCACACCCTCTGTACTGGTGGTGGCGGAGGACCTGGCTTGCATCACAACTCATCACGACCTGACCACAACACCCTCTGTACTGGTGGTGGCCGGGGAGGGACCTGGCTGGGTCATCACAACTCATCACGACCTGACCACAACACCCTCTGTACTGGTGGTGGCGGGGAGGGACCTGGCTGGTCATCACAACTCATCACGACTTGACCACAACACCCTCTGTACTGGTGGGGGGGGAGGACCTGGCTGGGTCATCACCACCATCACGACCTGACCACAACACCCCTGTACTGGTTGGCGGGGTGGACCTGCTGGGTCATCACCACTCATCACGACCTGACCACAACACCCTCTGTACTGGTGGCGGCGGGGAGGGACCTGGCTGTGTCATCACCACTCATCACGACCTGACCACAACACCTCTGTACTGGTGGTGGCGGGGAGGGACCTGGCTGGGTCATCACCACCAACACGACCTGACCACAACACCCTGTGTACTGGTGACGGGGAGGGACCTGGCTGTATCATCACCACTCATCACGACCTGACGACAACACCCTATGTACAGGTGGTGGCCGGGAGGACCTGGCTGGGTCATCACAACTCATCACGACCTGACCACAACAACACCTCTGTACTGGTGGTGGCCGGGGAGGACCTGGCTGGATCATCACCACTCATCACGACCTGACCACAACACCCTCTGTACTGGTGGCGGCGGGAGGGACCTGGCTGTGTCATCACCACTCATCACGACCTGACCACAACACCCTCTGTACCGGTGGTGGCCGAGGGACCTGGCTGGGTCATCACCACTCAACACGACCTGACCACAACACCCTGTGTACTGGTGGACGGGAGGGACCTGGCTCTATCATCACCACTCATCACGACCTGACGACAACAACACCCTATGTACAGGTGGTGGCCGGGAGGGACCTGGCTGGTCATCACAACTCATCACGACCTGACCACAACACCCTGTGTACTGTGGCTGGGAGGGACCTGGCTGGGTCATCACCACTCATCACGACCTGACGACAACACCCTATGTACAGGTGGTGGCCGGGGAGGGACCTGGCTGGGTCATCACCACTCATCACGACCTGACCACAACACCCTCTGTACTGGTGGTGGCCGGGGAGGGACCTGGCTGGGTCATCACCACTCATCACGACCTGACCACAACACCCTCTGTACTGGTGGTGGCCGGGGAGGGACCTGGCTGGGTCATCACCACTCATCACGACCTGACCACAACACCCTCTGTACTGGTGGTGGCCGGGAGGGACCTGGCTGGGTCATCACCACTCATCACGACCTGACCACAACACCCTCTGTACTGGTGGTGGCCGGGGAGGGACCTGGCTGGGTCATCACCACTCATCACGACCTGACCACAACACCCTCTGTACTGGTGGTGGCGGGGGAGGGACCTGGCTGTGTCATCCCCACTCATCACGACCTGACCACAGCAACCTCAGTGTCCGCACCTCTCTCGGTGACCACACCTCTCTCATTGGCCACACCTCCCTCATTGGCCACACCTCCCTCAGTGTCCACAGCTCCCTCAGTGGCCACACCTCCCTCAGTGGCCACACCTCCCTCATTGGCCATACCTCCCTCAGTGTCCACAGCTCCCTCAGTGGCCACACCTCCCTCAGTGGCCACACCTCCCTCAGTGGCCACACCTCCCTCAGTGACCACACCTTCCTCAGTGGCAACACCTCCCTCAGTGTCCACACCTCCCTCAGTGGCCACACCTCCCTCAGTGGCCACACCTCCCTCAGTGGCCACACCTCCCTCAGTGGCCACACATCCCTCAGTGGGCACACCTCCCTCAGTGGCCACATTACCTCCAGTGTCCACACCTCCCTCAGTGGCCACACCTCCTCACTGGCCACACTACCTCCAGTATCCACACCTCCCTCAGTGACCACACCTCCCTCAGTTTCCACACCTCCCTCAGTGGCCACACTACCTCCAGTGTCCACACCTCCCTCAGTGTCCACACCTCCCTCAGTGTCCACACCTCCCTCAGTGGCCACACCTCCCTCAATGTCCACACCACCCTCAGTGGCCACACTACCTCCAGTGTCCACACCTCTCAATTTAAAAAGAAGTTGTGTTAGTAAAGGTGGTAGGGATGATGGTGGTTGTAGTGATGATGGTGGTGGTGGTGAAGGTGGTAGTAGAGGAGCGTCCAGTGTCAAGCCACAGCACCTCGTCTCCAGAAATGCTCCCTCTACTAGCAATAGCCACGCTGCTACCTCCACTAGCAATAGTCACGTCAAGAATCACGCCAGCAATCATGCCAACAGTAGTAGTATTGCCTGGTCGTGGCAGCAGTTCTGCACCACCCCGACGTGGACGCAGCTCTACCTGGTGTTGGCCGTGACGTCAGCGGTCATATACGTCAACGGGGTGACGGGGGAATACGTCCACGACGACCTTAGTGTTGTGGTGAAGAACCCGGACGTGCAGGGGACGAGGCCACTGTGGGAGATCTTCCTTAACGACTACTGGGGGAGGCCCATGTTGGATCCTGCCTCCCACAAGTCCTACCGACCCCTCACTATCCTCACCTTCAGGTAGGTGACTCTCACTTTCCTCATCTTCATGTTAACACAAGCCCTACTTAGCCCGTCACTATCCTCACCTTCAAGGCTCTAGTTAAGTTCAGTCAGTATATGGTCAAATCTCAAACAAATTTCAGTAGTAATTATTCTGGTGTTGTTAGCTTCTAATGTAACCCCAAAATACGAGGATAAAAATTCATTAAAACTAAATTTGTGGAACTTTGTAATTTGCAACAATGTTCATAATTATATGACGTCAGGTCACTTTGGGTAAAATATTTATTTTTTTCTCATTGAAATGCAGTGGCATTACCGTGCTAGTGTGACATACTTTTGGAAAACAGAATATTTTCTCTTCCCGATGATTCTATTCCCGATGATGTATAGTAAGTGGAGGCCTGTGGTCAGCCTACTCACCTCACAAGCCAATGGACCAGGCTTTGATACTTGAGCAAAGTGAAACTATGAGCAAGTTTCTTTACACTTTTTGCCTCCGCTTACTCGTGAGTAATTGGGAACCTGGATGTTAATCGATTTGTGGATCGTTTTCCGGAGTAATGGTTAGCCAGTGCAGTTTGTGAGTTGTGGGGTTTTCTCTGATTATTCCTTGACACTGGGTCATTCAGCTCGTAAACTTAGGATGTGGTTGTTGTGTTGACGACAGCTTCTACTCTAAAAACAAAGTCACGCCTAGGTGTCCCTAAGGCCGGACAGTCTCGAACATGGGGTGCAATCATCATTATCAGTTGACCATTGACCTCGTTAGAGGAAAGCTTATGTCAAGTTAGTGGCTTAACCATGACTAGTGCGAGCTGGGAACAGCTCTCTGCCTCCCCGAGGACGAGAATACGAGGCTGAAGGAGGAACATGTGAGGCTCAGAGAGTCTGGGAAAGTCGATGTCGCCGACCCGTGGAAAGTTGTCAAAAGAGGGGAGACAAAGCTGGTGGTGAAGTAGACAATAGCAGCTAAGTTTTCAAATGCTTTCAGCCTTCTGGAGGACGAAATGGACGGTAAGAAAGATTAGGATAAGGCAGACATAGAATGTAAAAAAAAAACATTGAGTTTTGGAGATCTGCAGGTATGAATCATACCTTCTGTGACAAAGATAGTAGAAGGATGATGACGTGTTTACCGCACAGATAAGATGGGCAATATCATGTCTGGTAATGGGAACAAACCCATTATCTTCCTCAGTTCAGGAGGCAACGGTATTGGCCGGTGTATGAGTGAAGAGCTCCTTGGTAAGTTCAAGCACCTATTGACTGTATGAGGAGGAAGAAAGCGATACATGTCCTATGTAGTGTCTTGCCGGGGAGGGGAGATGGGGGTGAATGGTTGTCCAAGTCAGTTGGCGTCAATGACCATCTGGGCAGATATTTTAGGTCAATATCTGCTTCTACGGCAGATGGGACCTGTATGCAAGGGATGGGTTGCACTTATCTGGGGATGGGGTGGCAGCCTTGACCAGCTCTCTCACGAGGACAATTGAAACTACTGTATGTCGAGGTCTTTGAACTGCTCAGGGGGACAGACGTGGATGGGGGTCAGGGAAAGTGCAGTGGGAATGAGGGTATATTTTGAGAGCGCATCCAGAAATTGTACTAGAAATAGAAAAAAGAACAAAATTAGTTAGGGATTTAAATCCATAACTCATCAGAGGAAACACTCAGATAGTTGATTTAGCTACTGAACATAAACGATATTGTCCACTCCAGCACTCTCGTCAAATACAACTTATTTTCAGACGATAGTAATCTTTATGCCAGCAACTCAGATCTCCATTCCTTGATGATTACTATGAACACTGTATTGACTAAAGTCAGGACCTGGATAATACTGTACATAATAAACCGACTTTAAACCTCGAAAAAACCCACTACACAATCATTCACAGAAGGAAAAACTTGTCCCCAGATTTGGACCCCCCCTGTACCTTGGTAATACAGTCCTCAAACGTGAACAGAATACTAAAATTTTGGGGTTGTTGTTGATGAGAAACTTAGCTGAAGAAACCACATACAAGCCATTCACAGTAAAGTCGTTAAACAGTGCGGTATCATGTATCACACTCGTCAGTCACACACTCTTGCAGCAATGAAAGAACTCTTTTATGATCTTGTTTACCAACACTTGATACACTGTCACACGCTATGGGGGGGGCCTCTGGCTCTATAAAAACACAACCCCTGGTTACCGCACAGAATCGAGTAATGAGTACAATGACCTACTTGAAAAAGACCAGATCATACTAACCAACAATTTGCTAAATTGAAAATGTTAAAATTCGATGATATTAACAACTACTGCTGTGCCATATTTGGTTACAAATCAGTCAATCACTTGATTGATAATAATTATTTCCAGTTCCGGCGATATTAGAGATACAACTTAAGACACCCAGAGCTACTAAGACCACCCTCTAGGTGCGTCTGTCAGTCCCAGACCTCCATAAAATATCTCGGTGTGAAGGTGTGGAACCTTACCCCCACCCATCCGAGCAAAGACTTCGCTCTCTTCCTTTAAATCATCTTTAAATAAATATCAATTTTATAGGTATTAATATTTTTTCTAATACCTTCTTTATATTCCAACTTTTGTCTTACCAGAATATCCTAAATTGTTATGTAGATAGATAGAACTTACCATTGCAATAATTATATTTGCCGATAAGACATAATACTGACAGTTTCTGTCCTCTTGTTTCACCTTAATACAATCAATGTTGCATTGCTTTCCTCCCTTATCATATTAATGTGTAACAACTCCACTGTAAAATATGTATATACTTATAATATCAATTTCAAAAAAATAAATAAAAGAAGTAATGTGTGATACAAATGCTCAGTTCAAAGTGCTGACCGTTACGACTGTACTGTTGGCCTTGTTTTTCCCGTTGGGTTCGCTCTGGCTGGCTTATCTTGTAGTTGTACACTGCTCTTCTTCCCTATCCTATCCTTTCGCCTAGAGTCCCTGCTGTTTGGTAACGACGCGAACCCTGCGGGCAGAGCCACAAGGGGGGGCCCTCAGAGGGCTGCTGAGTCGAAACAGTAAGGGTGGCAACATTTTCTGTTAGGGATTCGGCAGTGCTTCATAACCTGTCACTGTTAGGTGTTAGGGCTTGGCTAGGCCCCCGTCAGGGGATTGTCTGTTTACCCTACCCCTAGTTCCGTCTTTACTCGCCCAGCAAAAGGACAGAAGGAGCGGCATCCATGGGGTTTAACTGAGGTGGACAGATTAGGTAGGATTTTCATGTATGTTACTGACCATGGCCAAAGTGAGAGTGAAGATCTCCGGAACCCCGACCCAGGGGTCTCGGAAAGGGCTAAAATGGCTATTGAGCGACCTAAGGGTGAGGATAAATAGTCTTGTGGATCTGAGAGATGGTTACATCATCCTCACAGAAACAGATGAAGATGCTGATAAACTACTTAAGTCTAGTGCCATGGACAAAATGAAACCAAACGGTTACGAGGTCATTGTCCCACGGGAATACGGCGCCAAGCTCACCCTTGTATATAAGAAGTTAGACAAAGATGTAGTGGAAAATAACGCAGAAGAAATAAGAGACGAAATAAAAAAGCAAAACAATGTCAAGGTTGTGGAGGTGTATCCTATGTATGCCCATAATATAATCAAGGTTCGCTTTGCAGACACAACGGATGCAAAAAGAATGAAGGAGAAGGGGCTCTATGATGGCACTTCCATCTCATCCCACCAAATAGAATATGAAAAGTATACGCCCATCCAACAATGTATGAAGTGCTATAAATACAATGACCACGTGACCAAGAACTGCCCCATGCAAGGGGTCATATGCTCTGAGTGTTCATCTGATCAACACTTCTACAAAGACTGCCGTAGCACCATAAAAAAGTGTGTCGTCTGCGAGGGTGGCCACAAGACCTTCTCTGCCACCTGCCTGGTCAAGAAACAGGTAACTCAAGAAACAGAGAAGAAACTGACCGAAATAACCAAACAAAAAGAAACCAGGGAAATTTCTAACACCATATAAAGGACCACTCAGTCGACGATCATGTCTTACAGCCAAACCCTAAAAGACGCTCTGAAAGAAACTCAAGCAGACTCCCAAAAGCTCAACAATGTCAGCGAGACCATGGAAATCCTGCAATCAGAGGTAAGAACCATCAAGGACTCAATAAAACAGGCAGTTACTGAGTCACTGGGCGCCATGAGGGACGCAGTGGCCGAGAGCATCAGGAGCGTCTCCTCTCCACAGCTGGACGAGTCCAAAGCCACCACTATATACTTGTCTTACCTGCATGCCCATCACATGAACATGGTTCATCCAGGTTCATTCTCGAAACACCTCAACGAGACACTAACCAGGAACAACATTGCACCTGTTGAAATAAGCGACAAAGTCCCTTCAAAAGAAATCCTTAAGGCAGTAACCCACGCAACGACTTATCGACGACCTCAACCCACGCCAGAAATGGACCATGACCTCCCTGACTGAGGCAAAAGTCAGTATAATCGTAGCCCCGACGTGGCCAGTCAGTCCCCTTGGGATCACAGCTCCAACGACACAGTAAATCTCCGTGACCCCAATACATGTACTCCCAGCGACGACAGTGACCATCGGACTGCAACCACAGTCAATGGTTGCGACCAGATGATGACGACTCACTCCACAGAGGAACAAGACCCCCGAGCTGCAGCGTCAGTAGATTACTTCGACACACAGGCCCAGGACCTGAACACCTTCCCGTATACGGGTGACGAGAAGTTCGAGGGCCCGCCATTAACTGACAAGCAGATGTCCGAAGGTTCTGCTAAGAAGTTCCGTCCCCCTAGAAATGGCAGAAGCCGAGCAAACACTTCAAGCGACGGCCTAAACTACAGTCTCCGAAATGACAGTCGTTAGCAGGATGAAAATTGTCCAACATAATGTCCTACACTGGTTCCTTAATAGACGTAACAAACTATCTAACTTATACTATTAATTAGACCCAGACATCATTTTGTTAAACAGTACTGGCTTAAAGGACGAAAGTAACCTGAAAATTTTTGGCTACACTGTATACCAGAGGAACATGACGAGTGAGCTGAACGACGGTGTCTCTGTGGCCATCAGGTCACAGCTGAGTCACAGAGTGTTGCCAGGCTTCGAGGATTCAGTTCTGGGAGTGCAGGTGGAGACAACTAGGGGACCTGTTGTCATATGCACAATGTACTTACCTCCCAGTCGTAATTACTTACCCGAACAAGACCTCAACCAGTTGCTACGCCACAGAAAACCAACATACATCATAGGGGACTTAAATGCGCGCCACGCCATACTAGGACACGGTAATGAGAACAACGTCGGTGTGGCGCTGTATGACAACATCAAAAGGGGAAAACTGCAACACCTCGGGCAAGATTTCCCGACATTGATCAGACGTGCCAGTGCCACAACACCCGACATAATCCTCTCTAACAATGAGGCCGTCCTGAACAGGCATGTTACCACCGGACCCATCAGTACCAGCGACCACCTGCCAGTCGTCGTGACGCTCTCATCCAATCCCATTATGATCCCCGCCAACATCAGGTCAAACCTCAAACGGGCAGACTGGGACTCCTTCAAGGAGTCTCTCAGTCTCAAGCAGGGGAGGAACCTGGAAGAAACCAGCCCCTATGACATCGACGACGCGGTCGAACAATGGTACACGGATGTGAAGACGGAGATGGACAACAACATTCCGACCACCACTCACAGGACCATTCCCCATCCTCACACTAGTCAGCAGCTGAGGCAGCTCAGTGTCCAGTACAATCACATGAGACAGCTAGCCAGTATCCGCGGGTGGACGCAAGAGCTGAGAGACCGGTACCGAGAGCTACAGACGGACATCCAGCACGAGAGCAAACGTCTACATCTACATGAACAAAAGTGGGCCGCCTTGGTGTGGGAGGCAGCCAACAATTACCGCGATTCTGCTGCCTTCTGGAAAGGGATCAAGCGACTGATGGGTTCCACCTCTAGCACGGTCCCTTACCTGCTCGGCCAAATCAACGTGAAAATATTCGAGGAGGAAAATCAAGAACTACATCGGCGATATTTACGGAAGATCTTTACCATTAGTGAACAGGAGAACGAGGGCTTCGACAGGGAGTTTGAGGAGGACATTTTAGGTCAGTTGCAGGACCATTAGCACCTGCTCCAGCCGCTCCCACGGACTGACTTCACTAGACTGGTGTACGAAAGCTACCTGACGGAGGCCCTCAACGTCAGGTTCCATCGCCTAGGGAAGAAGGTTTGGGACAAGTTCCTGGACGACCCTCACAGCCCAGACCACCTACGCGGGGAAGACACCAACAGAGGGCAACCCCACGCCTGGTGGCCCCGGAGTCTGCCCGCACTACAACAACCCAACCCGCGACCCATCTATGTCCGCCACAGTGACCCACCTTAGATTAAAACTTAGATGATATAAATTCACATTTAACAAGTCACAATCAAGTGAGTCCATAACGTAATACAGTATAAGATTTTAATAAACTTGTAATTGTAAAATCAATCTAGTCATTTTCTACTAAAATAACCATTGTGCAACCTCATCCTAAATCCTAGGTTAGCTTAGTTAGCCAACAAACTCTTTTATATGTAAAACAAGGGGTGTCGTCCCCCTTTGTTTAACTCATTAAACTTCTTTTCCAACCTTTCCCCCCACGACTATATGTTGTGACTTCTCTATCCCTCATGTTTGGCTGTGCCTTGAGCCCCAGCATGCCTTCCATCCATTCCCCACCTTAACCAAAAAAAAAAAAAAAAATCATTACTGCTGAGCTCACAATAGTCTGATGCTATAAGATAACCTTCTACTACTCAATGTTTACTTACACCCTGATATATGAGTTTTACACTGGTTTGATTTGGGAAATAAAAATATTGCACATTATTGACTTGTGAGTGAAGCACTAACCTATGAGGTATTGGAGTGTATTCACATTGCTGCAGAGCTGTAGAGGCATTAGTTTGTATTATAGCTAATTCACAAGTAGCTTCTGCAGCCCGGGTGAAAGCGAAAGCATAAGCAGGGCATACATGTAAGTGTTAGTGTGTTGACTTACAAGGATTTAGGACATCATGCTTAGTCACACTAACTAACGACAAATCTTCTGAAACCACTGTTAGTTCAGTTTCTCTGTTAAGAATCAAAAGATCGTCACTCGACTTCAATGGAAACGGTTCCAAATACCATGCATTAAACTTGTTCTGCGATTATAGTGGAATGTTTATCAGTATTTCCTCATGCATTAAGGATGCCTCCAATAATGAGTAATAATATTCCACGTCGTGCTCCTGAAATCTAGGAGTTAGGTGATAGTCAGCTTCAGCTATATGTAAATCGGCAATAAGTTGACCAACCAGCAACAGTTGTGCATCTACACGACCTAAACCTACATTCACTAAATCAGCTATGAGCCTATCATTCGTAACTCTGAGAGCTTGCACAGAGGTTTCAGCTGCATGCATATATTCTTAAAAGCAGAGTAGCCATTCTAGTGTAGGTACTGACCGTGTGAACCCATGGACAACACGTGTTAGTTGATTAGTTTCGTCAACAGTAACATTCATCTGAGATTTGAGAGTCTGTACTGCCTTGTAAGACTGTGCAATGGCCTTATTCTGTTTCATGACCACTTCTGAAAGTGCGTTCATTCGTTTCCCTAGTTTAGCTACATCTGCGTTATTGACGCGGATGAGAATGTATACCTTCGAATTTCGTTACGCGCTTGAGTAGACTATTTATACGGTCATTCTCAAGTGAAGTGGTTTGTCGAAGGGTTGTAGAGATGGTAGACTGTTGTTCGAGATCTTGCAGAGTGTGCATAGCTGTTACAATGTGAACAGCTATTTGTAGGTCATGTATCTAAGCTACTGTGCCGAGTAGCAACCTTGTATATAAGCTACTGTGCCGAGTAGCACCTATGTTTATAATTATGTGGCAACACTGCACGTGTTATGTGGCAACATTGCCCCGAGGCTGCCATATGGCAAGGCAGTCTCAGTCTGACTTCGTGGGCCGTGCATGGCACACGCTAGTCACCACTTGTATTTCTCCTATCCTTCAATAAACGGACTTCAGTGTTACCCGGTGTTTCCCTACTCATCACTGCCTTCTTCAGGGAACACTTGGAACCTTCATGGCGCAGTGATTAGCATCTGTGGACTTACAAGTGTGTGAACAATGGACAGTTAGCCGGTGATGTGCGACTGCCGGCGATGTGCACGTGACTCTTAGTGTGTGCTGTGTTGTGTTGCGTTGTGTTTCACTGGGACGTGCAGCGTTGCTCCGTCACAGTGCGTTTTAGTGACGATGGCAGTGTTAGTGTCAGTGTATTAGTGTGTCTAGTGCTGAGAGTTAAGCATTGGCCTGTTTTTTGTGGTACCCACGGAGCACGCAGGCGTACACCCTTCTCGCGTGACATCCGGGGAGACACTGACGGTCTTGCCTCCTCCAGCCACCACGCTCTGCTCTCTGAGACACACACACACACGCACGCACGCACCCACGGACAGAACAGTGGACTCTATGCATTATTTCTGCACTGTTTATGTCATATATATGTGGTTCGAGCTGATGAGGCGCCACTTTATATACTAAATAGCGCAGTTCAAGCATAGTAAGATGGGCGGTAAGAAGGGACAACGTCAAGATGGGAGACACGACTCCCCACCATCTTCTCCTCTACCGGGCACAGATGGAGCTTCTGCGCCCAACGCCCTCCATCCTTCACCTACAGCGACGGACATTACTACAATTCTGAGGTGGGTGGACGACAGAGACGAGCGACGCCGAGAGAGGGAGGAGACACGAAGAGAGGAGGAAAAGGCGCACTTTGATGCACTATTGGCGACCATGGCGCTAACCCACCCTCCCTCACTCGCAGGTTTCGCGCACCAAGGCGCCAGTACCCTCCCTCCTCCACCACACCAGCGTCCTCCAGGCACTCTTGCTACTCCAACAGCTCCCAAGCATCTGTTCAACCCCCACCCGCCCTCTCACCAGACATCACGTTTCAGCTTTTTCGTGAGTGGAGGCGGCGGTGGACAGATTACTCCACGATGGTGGACCTTGATAGCATGCCTCCAAACAAACAGCTCATCCAACTGCGGATGTGTTTATCGCTGGAGACCCAGAGAGTTTTGGAGCACACGTTGCAAGTGCCTCCCGATTCTACCTCTTCAGTGACAGATGTGCTCGACCTTTTGCAGGAGCACGTTAAGGGTCGGAATAACGAAGCCTTGTATCGCCGCGCCTTCACCAGCTGCAAGCAGGCGGAGAATGAATCCTTTGACGACTTTTTTGTACGTTTGAAGAGCTTGTCGGAGGAGATCGACGTCTGCAAGGCGCACAGCCGCGAATGTGAGGAAGCCTGGATCAAGCACAGGATCTTGGCAGGTGTCAGGCAAGAAGAGTTGGTGCAGCGACTCATCTCCTGGACGCTTCCTCCACACTCCAGGTGGTAGTGACTGAATGTCGGTCATACGAGGCCACCAAGTCCGCCACCTCTGCCTTACGGGCCCCACCTGCTGTGAGAGCTATCTCTCAGTACAAGAAGGGTAAGAAGGCTGCCAACAACGTGAAGGCTGCCGCACGTTCTTCTACGCCCCCGCCTAGTGCTTCCTGTGGCAGCTGTGGAAAGCAGCATGGCCTCAAGACATGCCCGGCCGCCGACGCACTGTGTCGTGGATGTGACCGTAAGGGCCACTGGTCTAACACAGAGAGGTGCCCTGCACGAGGCCGCAAGTGTCAGGCCTGCGGTCGCTATGGACACTACGACAAGTGCTGCCGCCAACCCAAGCCCAAAAGCCCGAGACGAGGAGGAAAGCAGCTCACTTCCCTCGGGGTGGTTCGCACGCAGCCCCCTTCAGATGGCCCACGCAGCCCCAAGCAGCAGCTGAGTCACATCAGAAGGGTGGACTCAACCACACGCCCCAGGGTTACCCCTTCCCCTACTATCCGCGTCGCCGTCACACACGGTGATTGTGTCGGGTCACATCGAGGTGATATCGGACACCGGCGCTGATACTACGGTGATAGGCCTGAAGCACCTCCAGAAACTGGGCCTCACCAAACGCGGCCTGGGACCACGGCCGCAGCTGCAGTACTACAATGCGGACGGTTCCCAGATGCCGGACTCTGTGGGCTCCTTTCAAGCCGAGATCACTTACGGCGACAGGTCGTGTCACGGATGGATCGACGTGCAGCCTACTCTCGCTACACCTTTGTTGTCGTGGGAGCACTGCAAGGAGTTAGGCGTGGTGCCCAGAGACTTTCCTGAGCAGATCCCAGCTGCTCAGTACACCGCCAGCAGGGTGCGTGAATCAACGAGCGACGCCCCTGGCGCTGCCGCACAGAGCTGCCCAGAACCTGCGTCCACTCCTGCCCCGCCTCCACCCAAGTCACGGCTGCTTCCTCTTCACAGCGAGACGTCTCCATCAGCCGCAAGGGCCTACTTCCTGAAGGAGTACTCGAATGTGCTGGTGACGAAGGAGGCCCTATGGACCGCGCCACTGAAGGCTATGGCGGGTCCGCCTATGAGGATACACCTGCAGGAAGATGCACAGCCGTTTGCCATACACACTCCCCTGTTGATTCCTCTCGCCTTCAGGGATTCAGTCAAGAAGGAACTGGATTCCATGGTGGCCCAGGGTGTCATCGTACCCGTTGGTGACGACCCATCCCCTTGGTGCCACCCTCTAGTCGCTGTGGCTAAGACTAACGGTGGAGTTCGGATTACTACCTACTTGTCTAAGCTTAACAGCCAGGTGTCCCGTCCCGCCCACCCTTCACCCACACCTTTTGCAGCTATACGGATTGTGGACCCGAAGGTACGGCACTTCTCGACAATGGACGCCCTCTGTGGTTACTGGCAGATCCCACTGAAGAAGGAGGATCAGCCACTGACCACTTTCATCACGCCTTACGGACGCTTCCGCTACTGCCGTGGCCCTATGGGATTCGCTGCTACGGGGGACGCCTTCTGTCTCCGTGGTGACATGGCACTTCAAAGCGTGACCAACTGCGTGAAAGTAGTGGATTACGTCCTCCTCTACGACGAGGACTACCTGACGCATCTTCGCCGCATCGACGAGGTACTGACCAGGTGTAGGATGCACGGCATCACTCTGAATGCCGAGAAGTTCGTCTTGGCCGCACCTGCAGTGTCTTTCTGCGGCTACCGACTTTCAAGGGATGGCATTGCTGCGGACCCGGAGAAAGTTCGCGCCATAGCGTACTTTGCAAAACCTGCCAACCTTAGGGATCTCAGGTCTTTCATGGGCCTGGTGAACCAGCTGGCAGAATTTTCTCCTGATGTCTCCGCCGCTGACGGGCCTTTCCGCCCCCTAATGAGCCCCAAGAGGACTTTCACGTGGACCCCTGATCACGACCTCGCCTTTCATAAGGTGAAGGACGCCCTGTCAAGTCCACCTATCCTTGCTACTTTCGACCCAGCGCTCCCCACCGTCCTCCAGACAGAAGCCTCGCGCCTTTACGGGGTTGGTTACGCCCTTCTCCAGGATCACGGTGGAGGAAAGTACCGGCTCGTACAGTGTGGCTCTCGCTTCTTCACCGATGCTGAGTCTCGCTACGCTACCATCGAGCTGGAGCTGCTGGCAGTGGTATGGGCCTTATCGAAGTGCAAATTTTACTTGATTGGCCTACAGCACTTCGACCTCATCACAGACCACAGGCCCTTGGTCCCCATTCTTAATCACTATTCGCTGGACGCCATCGAGAATCCCCGCCTCCAGCGCCTGAAGGAGAAGATTTTGGCCTTCGTCTTCACCGTGGCTTGGCGTGCAGGTAAGGAGTTGTGCATCCCGGATGCCCTCTCCCGCTCCGCACCGAGGCCGGTTTCTCCGTCAGCAACATCGTCACTTTGTAGGCCGTACAGTCCCTCGCCAGCACCCAGGCCTCAGTGCCGCCACCCGACAGCGATCTGGCCCTTGAGGAACTACGGACCGCGGCACGCGACGACCCCTCCTACACTCAGCTCTTGGAGAGTGTGAGGACTGGGTTCCCTCGCGACCGTTTGGACCTCCACAACGCCCTACGCCCGTATTGGAAGATACGTGAGGACCTCTACGCAGATGGGGACCTCGTCCTGTACGGTGCCCATGTGGTCGTCCCTGCAGCTCTCCGTCGTCGCGTTCTGGCCCGCTTACACGACAGCCATCGTGGAGCAGAGGCCACCAAGCGCCGCGCAAGGCAGGCTGTGTACTAGCCCGGCATTGACGCGGATATCTTCAATACGGTCCGTGCTTGTGAGCCGTGCCAGATCATGCAGCCCAGTCAACAGCAGGAGCCTCTCTTGTGCGACAATGAACCCACCAGGCCCTTCGAGTCCGTGTCGGCTGATTTCTTCAGCACAGCTGGGAAACATTTCCTAGTTGTCGCCGACGGACTCTCTGGCTGGCCTGTAGTGGTAATCTGTGGCTCGGACACGACGTCCGCGGCCACCATTCGCCACTTCCGGCATCCCTTTCGTGACCTGGGCGTCCCCGTACGTCTGCGGACGGACGGTGGGCCACAGATCACCAGCCGGGACATCACAGGATTCCTGGAGCGTTGGGGAGTCCGCCACATCGTGACAACACCCCACTACCCACAGTCAAACGGCCATGCTGAGGCTGCGGTCAAGACAGTCAAGCACCTCATCCTCAAGGTGGCCCCTTCAGGCAACATAGACTGTGAGGCGTTTGACAAAGGACTCCTGGAGTTACGTAATACTCCTACCCACACAGGGCGCTCCCCTGCCCAGATCCTGTATGGTCACCCTCTCCGCTCTTGCGTTCCTGCACACGCCAAGGCCTTTGCGAAGGAGTGGCAGACCAGAGCCGAGAGCTGCGACCGCCGCGCCGCTTCACGTGCCCAGGACGCCAAGGCTCGGTATGACGACCGTGCCCGCCCTCTTCAGCCACTGGAGATTGGTGCCCTTGTCCGCGTCCAGGACCCGACGACGACACGTTGGGACAAGGTGGGCATAGTGATGGGCGTCGGCCGGTCGCGGGACTACAAGGTCAGGATGCCGAGCGGCCGTGTCTGGTGGAGGAACCGCCGCTTCCTCCGGCCAGTCCCACCCCCTGCTGCTGGCCCCCTGACCGAGGACGAGTCCCCTACACCTCACGAGGATCCGCCCCACAGTGCACCTCGACGCTCGGAGCGACTTAGGACTAAGAAGTCCGCTCAAGACAAAGACTATGAGCGTGAGGGGGGAGGGAGATGTAGGTTATGTATATAAGCTACTGTGCCGAGTAGCAACCTTGTATATAAGCTACTGTGCCGAGAAGCACCTATGTTTATAATTACGTGGCAACACTGCACGTGTTATGTGGCAACATTGCTCCGAGGCTGCCATATGGTAAGGCAGTCTCAGTCTGACTTCGTCGGCCGTGCATGGCACACGCTAGTCACCACTTGTATTTCTCCTATCCTTTAATAAACGGACTTCAGTGTTACCCGGTGTTTCCCTACCCATCACTGCCTTCCTCAGGGAACACTTGGAACCTTCACTATTGACCTCAGGTGCACAGGCATGCACACTAAACTATGGAGCTGGTACTTGCCAGTTACGACGTCTTCCACTTTGCCTCGTGGAGCAACTATAGCTCCAGGTTAGATGCAGTCTGTTGGGGATGCGGCTGTTGCTACCGCTCTCCATGCCAACTGGAGTAACGATATCTAAGCCATGCCTGAAAGTGGCAAGGATAATAATTAATGTTTCTTGTTTCCTGATCGCAGTTTTTGACGATATGTATTGTCTATTGTTGTGTTGAACAGCTGTCGTAGTAGAAGTATGATGTAATTGACTGACATTAGGAGTTCCTACTAAGTCTCTGCTGACCTTTTCATTCTATCTACATGTACTATGTCTGTGACGTTTGTCGCTGGGCTCAACTACATAGAATTTGTTTCCATATTTTTTCTCTTTAATCAGGTATGGATCTGTGAATTTAGGCGAAAGTTTTGATATGCGTTCTGGCGTTTTCATCATTACTGCGTCTCCTATTTCTAGAGTTACACAGGCTTAGCGTTTTTATGTTGCTTGCAGATCAATTCAGCACGTGAGGCTGCTAAGTGTTTTCGTACTTTCCCATGGATGCTTGTGAAAACATTGATTTGCTTCTTGGGATAGTCATCCATGTTGTACAGAGGTTGTGGGGGTCCTGCTAGTAGATCCACTACGTGTAAGATAAATTGGATTCAGGATTTAAGAAATTCACATTTGGAAAGTTTCACTTTCAATCTAGCTATTTGTAGCTTTGTGAAGACTTCTCGTACCTTTTTAGTGGTTTTGTAAATTTTTGCTTGCTACGGAAAGATCATTTACACCTTTAGATAGGCATAGACTGTGTTACCTATCATTCCAGCAAAGAAGGTATTCAAGCATTCTTTGTAATGGTAGCTGCGCATTCCTCAAACCAAATGGCATTTGTTAAAATTCGAAGTGTCCCATAGGCGTACTGAACGCAGTTTCCTAGAGGGATTCCATATGTGACGGAATTTGCCAGTACCTGCTAAGCAAATCTAGGTTACTGTAGACGGCGTTGTCTTTTCCTAGAGACTATAGTAAGTTAGTTAGGGCAGGGATTGGGAACCGGTCTGGTACAGTTGCCTGGTTGACTCATCAAAAATCTACGACTGGTCTCCATCCTCCATCTTTCTTGGGAACTAGGAATAGAGGCGAGTTCCATGGTGACGAGGAAGGTTGGATTACCTCTTGTTCCACCATTTCTTGTACCATTTGTTCGACTACAGCCCTTTGGCTGTGGGGTAGCCGATATGCTGGTGAGTGTCCGAATTGAGTGGAATATGATGCGTTGTCAACGTTGTTTTACCTAGGAGTTCGCCAGGTGATGCTATGATTTCCTTGAACTCGGCTAGTAATTCTAAAAGATCACGTTTGCCTTCAGGATGATCGACTACTTTCACGTGTGGCGCTATTAACGCTACTTTATCTACAATTTGTGATTTCTCATTCGATTCCCCCTGTGTTATACTACCGATTGGTAATTCTATTGTCTCCGCGACGACCGCTTTATCGTAAACAAAGAAATTACCTAAACAATATTCCTTTCTTAAGGTTTTGGGTCTCCCATTTCTATTGAGAACGAGAATCATCTGAGAGACTACCTGATCTGACTGTGCTTAAGGTAAACTCAAGTAACAAGCCTTTCATTCATGAACTTTAACTCAGACACACAGCATCTGTTCTTTCACTCACATTTGGCAATCGTACTGTGATTCTAGTTAGTTCCTGGCTATGTAACCGTTCTACACTAGTTGACACAGCAGGTGATAAAATCCAGTTCTTGCCGCTTTCATCCCGAATGTCCTTTGAGCTGCTAGATGGAGTTTGAGGGAGTGACTCCGCAACTAAATACTTTTGTAAGATACTCTACGGCACCTGTCGAGGCAGTTATTACACGAACACCCGAAGTAAGCAATGGATGTGAAGTTTGCATTGCGTAGTAAGCTTTACTGTTATGCGTTAAGGTGTGATTTCTTGGTTGAACGTTAATGCTGTTCTGCTTTAGTGTGGAAAGACTGATTAACCCATCTGCTGGCAAAGAGAACGCATTTACCATGTAGAAATTCACCAGAAAAGCTTTATTGGACCCAGAAAAACGGATTGGCAGTGTTGTCATCCCCGCTATGTCTAATTGGATTCCTGACACACCGGACAGAGGAATGTCTGTAGGTCTTCTTGGCCACGTATTAGGAGGATACCGTCGCTTGAGTTCACTGAATAACACTAATGAGATAATTTTGGCACAGCTCCCGTATCTATATCTCTGACCAACTGATTGTTGCCTATCCTCGCTGGTACAGTCAACAACTCCACTTTGTTTAATGTGGCGATTATTGAGCCGGTGGTAGAACCATTGTTTTCTTGCACCGTTGACGCTATCCCCAGATCGTGTTGCTGGACGCGCGGCTCATTTTCCCCCGAAGGCTGACTTCGTGTCTCCCGTCGGTTTACATGCTCTTGCTTCATGCGCTGTAGATTCTTCCATTCTTCTGTATTATGGTATGGAGACTCATGTAGTACACACCATTTATTCAGAGTGCATTTAGAGTTTTTAGGCATTTTATTTGCTGTGTAGTGTACCTGTGGACTTTTTGGTTTATTAAGCTACTCTGGATCTTTAGGTTCCAGGGAGGATCCTTTCCCTTGATCTTGCCGGGGGCTAGATGGATTTTTGTCCTTTTGTCCTCCAAACCAACAATTAGCTGTGGCATGTTCCTTACACTTGCAGATTTTGCAAAAAAGGTGCCTTTTTGGGTTTGGATCCTGTGGTAGTTGTTCCTTAGAACTGGTTATGGGTGCTACTGAGAGAGCTCTTGGAGTAGTTTCCACCGGATCATAAATTTCCCCCACGTAATCTACAAGCTTAGTCCCTCGTTTATATTCCTTCTTTCTGGCTACCTTGCATGTACTTTCGTGTAGCACCATGATAAACTGTAGGAACTCAATGATCTTGCAGAATTTTCCCTAGTTATTTTTCCTTTGTCATCAAACTAATTTGAGGATGTCATGTAAGTTTTGTGATCCATCACAGTGTGTCCGGCTAAAGCCTGTGCTTCTTGTGCGTCGTGAACAAACATACTGGTACTTGTATGCTCTGCCAGTTTGAAAATCCAAGTAAGCGCACCTCCTTTTGGTCCTGACCCGAAAAAGGATATGAATTGTTTCCAAAACTTTTAATAGTCAAGTGTTTCCTCATGAAAGGCTGAAGCATACATCAATCTATCTGCCCGACTACTGATTTTAACGTTGCTTCGGACATAGAGATTTTATCCCTTTCGTTAGTAACATAATTGTTTTGCATTACATCTTTGCACTTATGCAGAAATGTTAAGGTACTATAATCTGCATCTTCTGCGGTAAATTCTTGTACCTTGATATTATTTGGAAGTATTTTTACACTTTGATAGACCGATGAGGTCTGTGGGTTAGTAGAACCACCTGTTGCCATTATTGTTGTTAGTTAAAGCACTAGCATTATTAAGAGGTAAAGGTAATGGGTAAGTGTTACCTGACCTAAGGTATCTATTTGTAAGTCCATGAACTGAGAATCGATGAAATTTTCACAGCTAGCTAAGGGGTCAGTAGGTGTTAACTCTATTTGGCTAATTTGTGGTAATTCTTCACTAGCAATTGCCTCTAGCTCCTCTGATTATGCAAGCAAACATTTAACAAGGGCCTTAGCAGTAACTTTCCTAAGACGTACAGCATGCAAGTACCTAGTGGAGGTATCAATGACTGTAAATAAATATTCAAACCCACTAGAAGCTTTAGGCAGAGGGCCTACAATGTCACACTGTACTGTTGTAAAGGGCTCAGGTACGTGAGGTACTCTTACAAGTGGAAAAGGTGGAATAGCCTGATTGGCTTTGCCTACCTTTTGACAAAAATGACAGTACTTACAATATTTAGTGACATCTCTCCTCATATCTGGCCAATAGAACTTTCTGGCCAGCCTGTTGAAAAGCCTGTCCAGAAAAGCGACCGCCATGGGCCAGAGCTAGAACATGTTGTCTGTAAGTGTGTGGGATAACTATTTGAGTGATAGACGCCCAGTCCGCGTCTTCCTCTGACATAGTCGGTGGGAGCCAGCGGCGGCACAAAACACCGTCTTGACTGAAATGTCTCGTGGTAGGGTCTGAATCATTGGCCGAATCGGACACCTGGTCGAACAAGAGCCGTAATGAATCGTCTTGCTCTTGCACAGCTATTAAAGCAACTCTCCCGGTCACAGCATTAACTGCGGAAGAAATGTCTTGGGAAGCAATTGGGTTAGCAAAAAGTCCTTCTAAGGAAAGTGAATCATCTACATCAGGAGTTACATAATGATCAATAGTCATTGCCATAGAACGAGTCACAGCACACAAAGGGAAAACACCGGGCCTATCATCTTCAAGTTGTTGCAGCTCTGCGGTAGACTCTGATCTTTCCCGCAGCACAGGAGGTGGGGTTACATTCCCCATTTGACCTCCCGCCAAATCGTTACCGAGTATGAGGTCCATTCCAGCAACAGGCAGCTCGTGCACGCAGGCTACGTTAGCTATCCCTGAAAAACAAGAAGACTTGACACGTACTAAAACCAAAGGAGCTACACCTTGACCCCAAAGGGAGCCCAAAACGACGTATTTGTCAGTCTTCCTCGCCGCAACAACACCCTCTTTGATGAGAGTTTGGAGACAACCCGAGTCTCTCAAAATAGTGACTGGTGTTTCGACACCATCAACTTCTACCGTGCCTTGTGACAAAAAGGGACGAAAGGTACCAACGTCTGGGTCCTTCGCAAAACTCTCCTGGAAAAGATCAAAGTCTCGTGAGGCGAGAACCGAAACTGCACTCTCTCGTGTTTCACCTTTTGTGGAAACCAACGCTATTGGCATGCTGTCAGCCTTGCTCAAACCAGCCATCTCTCCAACTGGTGACGTATTAGCCTCCGCAGAAACAATCATAGCTGGTTTGCCCGTATTTGGCTGCAGCCTTGTCCAACAAAACTCTGCTTTATGACCTGCCTTTCCACAGAAACTACAAGTAAATTAGAAAATTTGGACGCCCCATTAGGTGGCGAACCCGTCCAGCTCCTCCTGTCACGCACAAAATTACTATTGTTAGTATTCCCTTGTCTCGCTCTGTGGAGAGAGGGATTAAAAGTCCTTTGAACCTGTGGGGGCATAACATCATTGTTAGTCCTACCATGCCTCAAAACAAATCCATTAGCATGCTTAGCAGCCTCTTCAATAGTACTAAATTCCCTATCTAACAAGTATGTACTAACCTCTTCGTTGATGGTTCTCAAAAATTCCTCTGTGAGCATTAACTCAAGCAGGGAGTCAAACTCACTCACTTCCTTGGAGTATAACCACTTTGAGAATATCTCTCTTTTACTCCTAGCAAATTCAAGGTGGGTCTGCTCTACCTTCTTACGGAGGCCACGAAAGCGTTGTCTGTACGCTTCAGGAACAAGGGCATAAGCCTTCAAAACTTCCTCCTTAACACATAAACAATCCTTAGCGTCACTGTCCGTAAGAGACGAAAAAACACACAGAGCCTTACCTGCAAACGCTTGTTGAAGCAAAATGGGCCAAAACTTTATAGGCCACTCTAAAGTGGTAGCAAGTCTCTCGAAAGCAATGAAAAACTCATCAACTGTTTCCTCTGAAAACGTGGGCATTAGCCTAGCAGCATGTGCTGGATCAAAATGAGAAAAACTAGATCTGGGGGTGAGGCCATCGGTGCTAGAAGGGTTACTCTGACCGAGCTGTATACGCAGACGCAAGATTTCTGAATCAGCTTCTGTCTGACGTATTCCAACTTCTTTCAATTTTATTTGCGACTCGAGAAGGCGTAATTTATCATTCACTGAACGTGACTCCGCTAAGTTAACTTGACTAGCTTCACCTTGGTCTTCTCTTAAGCCAACATCATCTTGGCTAATGATAACCATGATAGCTAGTTAAAAAAAAATAAATAAAACACAAAAAGAATATCACAAGTATCAAAAGGTCGTTAGTGAATCCTGGCAAGGTCGCCAAAACTGTTACGCCGTCTCTTAATTTACTTTAATATCCAGGTTCTAGGCGTAACCAAACAAAAAAAAGTGAAGTAAATCAAAAGGGGATAAAAATAAATAAAGTAAACCTTTAAGAATTTAATTAAATTAAATACTAACACAATAAGAATTTAATTAAATTAAATACTGACACAATAAAGAGCCTCGTAGGCTGTCACAACAAATTGATTCACTATCGAAACTTTCAAGACGCAAATGATACTAAAACATCGAAACAGCAAAAGAATAAACATAAAGCATTGGATTACGTTAACACTGCATAAACATATAAAATAACTAACACTGAAATTAACTATGGTGAAACAACACTGAATTACTTAAATGTAACTAAGCAGGCACTGATGGACACATAAGAGACATGAATAGGTACTCACATAGATATACCACATTGGTGGCGACAAGAACAACACAGAAATAAAATAAAGTATAAGTAACAGGTGACGGGTGTCACTCAAAAAAACGTGGACTGAATGACAGGAGGACTGGACTGAACTCCGTCTGCTGGTGGGGTACTATATATAAGGTCGGCTCCCGCCAGTGCGACACGCCGGTGAAACATGGGTCGTTTAACAATGCAGATGGTCGTTAGAAAAACAAAGAATGCTTGTTACAATACTAAATGAAGAAATAAGATGGGCTTGAACAAATAATGACAGTTAAAACCTTAACAGCACAGGGTAAGGTGACTAGAATATACAGTTGTACCCCACTTAACGCGGTCAATTGAACCCAGAGGGTCCCGCGTTAAGTGAAAACCGCGTTAAGTGAATAACAGAACATATGGGATTAATTCCAATAGAACCCAGCCCGACCCCCAAACTCCACTTTTTGACGACAAATAACTATGTTGTAGTAAAAATTCTATCTTAACTTTATGGTGGCATGAAAAACAAGTAATATAGAAGAGGTTAGGTTAGGAAAGATAAAGGTTAACATAGGAAAAATAAAGAATAGGTTAAAAAACGAAAATTTTTAAGGAACACTCACGGTAGTAGAAGAGATGGGTCGGCATACGGGGATGGAGGCTGGTTCCGAGGCAGAGGGCAGATTACTGCCCCTCAGGTGAATCACCATTACTAGGTGAATCACCATTACTAGGTGAATCAATATCACTGTCACTTACAGTTGTCATGGCTTCCCTGACAAATCCCTCAAAATCACCTTCACTATCACTATCACTGCCTTGGGCTGGCTGTGGTGGGTTGCGGGCGAAGAACTCGGTTATGCTTTTCTGACGGCTGGCTTTGATGTTGTCGTGATACACCTTGATGTACGGCTCCATAGCCTGCACCAGTCGGTTATGGAAGACGTCATGGCGTTCATCGTCAGTGTCGCGGGAAACAATGGACTTAATTTTTTCTGTTAACTCTATGACACACTTAATATCACTATGACTTAAACTAGGTTCTTCGGAGAATGACGCACCTTCTTCCTCCTCTTCACTGGCGGGTTCTTCTTCCAACATCTCGTCGGCAGTCACTTCAGGATCTCTGATCACCTCCATGATGTCTTCGTTGGTGGTCTCGGAGAAGCCTTCAGCTGTAACAGTCTGCGCAGCTTCTCTGGCAAGGTCCACTGCTACTGCAACAGTCTGAACCTCACCAGTAACAGATTGACTCCTCCTCTCACCTGGTATGCCATGCAACACATGTCTCCATGCGTGACGAATCGTAGCAGTAGACAGCAGATCCCATGCCTCCACCAAGAAGTCTACAGCTTGTTTGACGTTAAACTTCTTCCAAAATTGTTTGACGAGAACTTCTTGAGTCGCCGCCTCTTGTTCCTTGTCCTCGTCGCTTTTACTCTCGCTGTCGGTGTCACCCAGCTTACGCAACTCATCCTTGGTGTTGGTAGAGTCGTTCAGGAGCTTGAATTTCTTTGCCGAGTATGCAGCTTTAACGTTGCAGATTAACTCCTGGTCCATAGGCTGGATTAATGACGTGGTGTTGGGAGGAAGGAAGACCACTTTTACGTTGGGGTGACGATCCATTAGTAGGGGCGAGTGTCCAGGTGCGTTGTCAAGGAGCAACAAAATGTTGAATGGAACATTCTGTTGCTCGCAGAATTTCTGCACGTCAGGAACAAAAAAGTTGTCAAACCAGAAGAGGGACAGAGAAGAGGACATCCACGCCTTACGTGCGGTTAGCCAGTGGACATTAAGCTTGTTCATGTCCATATTCTTGTAGGCGTGCGGCTTGCGGGCTTTGTGAATCACCGATAACTTTGGTTTACAGGTACCGGAGGCATTGGTGGTAAACAGGACGGTGATGCGTTCCTTCTGCATCTTCCGGCCCCTTACCTTGCTCGCAGACTGGACAACGAAGGTCTTGGAAGGTAACTTTTTCCAGAAAAGACCAGATTCGTCCATGTTAAACACCTGGTCGTCAGTGTACTGTCCTTCCTCCATAATCTCACGTAAAAACGGAGGAAAATCTCTAGCCGCCGCACGGTCAGCACTCGCTTCCTCACCAACAATGCTGATATTGGTGACCTTGTTCCTCCTCTTAAACCTATGCAGCCAACCATGGGAAGCATTGAAGGGTTTGGGCTCTGCAATTCCCATTTTACGTGTCACTGCTGCGTATAGCTCACGTGCGTACTCCTGCACTGAGCGCGTGTCCACCGCCATGTTGCGTCGCGCCTGACGCACCAAATAACTCACCAGCAAAGTTTCCACTTTTGCCAGCACCCTGTTCTGGCAATACCTGATAGCTGAAGCACCTGCAGACTTTGTGAGCTTCATTTGCTCCTTTATCTTGGCAGCATCCTTCTTGATCGTACGAATCGTAGATTCGTTGACGCCATGCTGGCGCGCGAGATCAACTTGGCGTCTTCCTTTCTCCAAATCTTGAACAATTTGGTACTTCAGCTCGTAGCTTAATGAACGTCGTGTCTTCTTTGGTTTAGTGCCGCTGGGTCCAGGTAAGGAAAGGTTTCTCTCTGGGGGTGGTGGTCCGGCGGAAGCCATTTTACGGAACAATGGATGCGCGTTAACCCGGCGTGGCCTTGAGGGATGAAACTGCCGCGGCTAGGTCAAGCGTCGTCTCTCCTCCCTCCCTCCCTCCCCGGGGTAGTCACGTCATAATACTTTAAGCCAATTACAGCTAGCAGCAGAGGGGGGTAGGGCTGCATGGCCAATCACAGTCCGAGACGTCATATGACGTCAGTGATAACGCAACAAAGACACACACTGCGCAACCTTACCGCGCCGCTTGCCCAAGCGGAGGGAGGAGGAGGGAGAGGCAGGCAGGCAGGCGGGAGGGCGGGCGGGCGGGTGGCGCGTGGTCAAAATCTAAAAATAGCATCCGAGCCGGACACTCACCGCGTTGCTGTGGAAAAATCCGCGTTAAGTGAAAGTTCAGCTTTGGCAAGGCACCGCGTATATGCGAAAACGCGTTAAGTGAAAGCGCGTTAAGCGGGGTAATACTGTAACACACCATTACAGGAATAATATGGAACAACATTGAAGCATATTATAAAAATTCATAGAAAAATACGACACGGTCGTAACAGTGTGTGTGTGTGTGTGTGCTGCGGTCGTGATTGTGTTAAAAAGTTGTGACCATGTTTCCTCTATTTTTCCTGTGGGTTCGTGTTCGAGGTTGAGCGTGTAGCGTGGTTCAGCAAGCGTGGATTAAAAAGCATCCGAGTCTGCGTATTGGTATTGCGGTGTGGGTACTGAGATAAGGTTGGGGTTACTGGAGAGGTGTGGTGTGATGAGTATGTGGTCTGAGTCTGATAGAGGGACTGGTGAAATGTAGTATAGAGATCGAAGAAGCTGGTGTGTTTGTAATGACGATGTCTCGGGTGTCTCTGCCGTTGTGAGCGTAGCATGTGGGGAAAGAAGGTCCAGTGTGGTGGAGATATTTGTGTGTGACCAGTGTGTAAGGTTGTTAGCCATGGGGATTGGTGCGATTGTGTTGGAATGTCGTGTGTTTCGCGTTAAGGTCGGCCATTGGTATATGGGTAAGTGTGTGTGCACAGTCACGTGTACGTTGTGCAAACGATTAATTATCTGTCCGTGCTCAGTGTCAATCTTGGCTGCCATGAAGAGTTTGAAGGTGAAATCACTTATGAATTTGTGTTTGATAGATGATCTGATGAGGATTGCTGCACCCTCGTGTTGCTCCCGAGGTGACCTCCTGCATTTGTAGCCAAAGTGTTTGATTTTTGTGTTTGAGTAAGTTTAATTAATTATGGTGATCCTGTGTGTGTGTGTGTGTGTGTGTGTGTGTGTGTGTGTGTATTGTGTGTGTGTATTGTGTGTGTGTGTGTGTGTTTCTGTGTGTGTGTGTGTGTGTGTGTGTGTGTGTGTGTGTGTGTGTGTGTGTGTGTGTTTGTTGGTTTGGGGTTGTTTGTGTTTTTAAGATATGATTCTGTTTTGCGTGTTCAATGCTTGTGGCAGAAACAGATCATGGTCTACGTGGTTGATGTTGGTGCGGGTGGGTGGAGGGTGTTGGGGGTGTGGTTGAGGTTAGTCGTCTCGTCAAGGTTGCTGTCCAGGTTTTGTGGGGGGATCATCCTCCATTGATTTTTTTTATGGGGATTAGCCCATCCGGGCATATGTCACTGACCCACATCGGCGCCTGGGGGGCGAAAATAATAATAATAATAATAATAATAATAATAATAATAATAATAATAATAATAATAATAATAATAATAATAATAATAATAATAATAATAATAATAATAATAATAATAATAATAATAATAATTATGATGATAATGATGATGATGATGATAACTACCCCTTTTTACAGCATCCAAAGGCGGGAAACATACAATGAACAGTAACATGGTTGAGTGGACCGTTTAACAAAAGTTTTCATTATGAAAACATGAAGGAACAAGAGATGACCATACAAGTTATTTTTTTACGGTAGTATAGATGGCAGTGGTTGTATGTGATGCCCTTCTGTGTGAGGTCACGTAGGTCAGATGCACTGAGGTGTTGAACAGCAAACACGTGGGGCAATACCTCATTCACAGGTGTCATTTAACTCGTTCAATTGTCGTGTCAAGAATGAAACATGGAACTTATTTCCAATTTAAACCTAAATTAATTATCAAAATTTCTACTCTATTTTGTAATTCCCTCTTATGTTTTCCTGTCTTCCTTCTTTCATTTGCTTTCTTTATTACTCTTCTTTATACATTAATATCATTCCCCTTTTTCTTGTTTTTCTCTTTTTGTTCCTCTGTCTAATTTTTCTTTCGTAGAGAGAGATAGGAGAGGGGAAGTGAGCGAGGGTGCGAGGAGGAGTGTGAGCCATTTACGATACTGTCTCTATGCAGTCAGGTTCATATTCATTTATTCTCACTTGTTTATAATTACTCAATTTGTATTTTCACTTACTTCAAGTTACTCTCATTCCATCAAACTTGACTCAGAATGGGAGGGAAGACTTATTCTTAATAGTTTCATCATTTATTTAAAACTTTCATAAGAATGACAAATACTTTATAAACCCCCACTCTTAGCTATACAAAGGGGCCACGTATCTCACCGTATAAATCGTAGGGGACTTTACCAAAATAGTGTACGGACAATACCTACCATATTGTCAACCACAGACATGCCCTACCTCTCAAACACAACACTAGCACAGGCTGAGTTGAAAAAAGCCTCACCAGTTGTGTACTTGGTGATGCCCCGGGCTCACCCGAAGAACTATGACGTCATATTCACAGATCACTGCGATTGGCTTACGGCGTAGGCACACCACCTCTTAAATATGGCCGTGAATATGCTTAGAGTTTCGTGTAGTATGATGGACATAAATACCCAGAATTTCTCGTGTGTGATCGCCATCAGGGATTCCTTTCCCCACTATACCCTAACTTAGGGTACCTAATTATACTCTTCCGTTAGTACTGTGTTCGTGAAGTACAGTATTGGAGGAAACATTTAGTTGTGTGATGACTGTGTTAATTTCGACCACATAACTTAATAGTTGAGTTCAGTTGAGTCGTGTATAGTCTGGCTGCTGTTGTCCAGAAGGTTAAAACTAGCTATGGGTCTACGAGGAGTTTAGGTGAACAGATATTATTACAGTGATTCTTAATTTATTATCTACATTACTAACTTGTCTATGAGACAACCCTTCGTGTAATAAAGGTGCTTTAAATAACTACAAGCCGTGTGTTGTACAGTACCTAGATTCATAACCACGTCTTGTCTGGCTTAACTTGCCTTGAGCCCAGTCTGGCTCTTTATAGCTCGTAACTAAAGTTACCTGACTCATTTGTCACAGTAATTAGGAATTTTAGCAATTTGCCCCAAGCCTAGTAGAGCTCATCAATTCTCGTGTCTAATGAATTGTGTGGGTGATTTTTCATATTTTTGGGGGGACTCAACCAGTTTAAAGTCAACTCAGTGTCTAGTTTCTTAATTAAGTGACTAATGTTAATTCAGGGTGTCTTAGTTTTCTATTGTTTGTAATTCATTTCTACTGTCTATTGTTACTTACAAACTGTTGATTTTCCTTAAATATTGCTTTAAAGTTCTGTTATAATTGAAGTTCTGTTATAATTGAAGTTCTGTAATAATTTAAGTTTTGTTATAACTAAAGTTTTGTTATAATTGAATTTCTGTTATAATTGAAGTTTTGTTATAATTGAAGTTTTGTTATAATTTAAGTTTTGTTATAACTAAAGTTCTGTTATATTTGAAGTTCTGTTATAATTGAAGTTCTGTTATAATTGAAGTTTTGATATAATTGAATTTCTGTTATAATTGAAGTTTTGTTATAATTGAATTTCTGTTATAATTGAAGTTTTGATTCGACATAAAAATTTCCTCTCCCCTTCCATTTATTGAAGTTTCTTTGATTAACTGTGGTAAAACTTTCATCTCACATAATGTATTCATAACTTTTGTATCTTCATTTACTAATTCAGACAAGGCGAAATCCTCTGTACGAGCATGCTAAATGAGCACTCAGGGAAAATCTATCAATCTATCTATCTATCTATCTATCTATCTATCTATCTATCTATCTATCTATCTATCTAATCAACAGTAGACCAGTACACATAAGACAATACTCACTGATCTAATCGTGAGCAAGGTAAAGTGACGCAGTAATTATTCCAATGACCAAAATATTAAGTTCGACTATCAAATTGTTTTTTCAATGTCAACTAATCAACGTAATTGACATAATGAACTCTAACGTAGCAAGGTCTCTCACTGTATCAGCTCTCTCTCTCTCTCTCTCACCCAGTCAAATTATCTTCGTAGGTTAAATTCACAAATGTTACAGGACCGTCATCACACTAATGGAGCGTCACTTTAGGTGTAATGTGACGGCAGCAGAACACATGGTCACTCCGGCGTCGTGTTACGGTCCATCACATTTGTGGCCACACTTGTTATATTTAGTGTTTTATGACCAGACTTTTGTGAACGTCAGGATATTAAATTTGTTACGTGTATATTTGTAGTATAATGTCGGTGGTGGTGGTGGAGGTGGTATTTCAATTTTTTTTTAATTTTGCCGCAACCAGCAGATAGTTTATTGTGCACCCCTATACTCAACCTGTGAGCGGTAACACAAAAAAGATTACAGAGTATAAGCCACAAAGGGTGTTTATCGGAGCCCAATAATTCTGATATTATGGTAATGAGTGTAGCAGAGTATTTCCAGTACATTGTTTGTTTAAGTCGGTACATAGATTTAATAGGTGCGAAGCGTGGATGCAGCCTCAGTATATCAGCTATCTTGTCATCAGAGATAAAGTGTTGTGCCATTGCATACAGAGTGTGTTTGGATCTATCCCTAAAAGGTTCTAATTTTCACAGTCTAAAACGTAGTGTTTGAGAGTCTGGCCATATGTCTGGCCACAAACTTTACATTTAGACTTGTTCACATCTACTTGAGGAACATACTGCTAGAGGTACTTATATCCTAACCTGAGTCTAGCGGTTACAACATCATAGTAAACAATCTATTGACTAGTGTATTTTTGCACTCGTCTACTGGCTTCAAATTCATCAGCAAGTTCTTTTGTGCTTACAGTATTTAAGGTTCTGTTTGACAGTCCTAGATTGTACTCAAAATTGTCATTGTTGGGCGCCAGTTTAGCTAAGGCATCAACCCTATCATGTTCACTAATGCCTACTGTATGTGGTGGAGGTGGTGGTGGTGGTGATGTTGATGATGATGAAGATGATGATCATGATAATGGTGGTGATGATGGTGATAATGGTGGTAATGATGTGTGAGTGTGTGTGTTCGCACAGAGGGTGGTAAAATGCGTCTTGTGTGGCAGCATTATGATAGTGCTAATGTGCAAGCACTGCTTGCTTCCTCTCGTTTTCAGCTACCGCCGCTGGCTAGCCCTCATAGCGAACAGGGAATAAATTTGCATAAGTCTTCCCCTGCCAGTACACAGCCTCTTCACCACCAAGACTCCTGCTGTGCCTCCTTGTGGCAACACACAGTAACTGGGTGCCTCGTGGGTCCAGGCTAGACCAGCAGGGGATCTCAGAGTAGCAGTGAGGACCAGAGTGAGGCACATAGGCCCACTGGCATGCGGACACGTCCTGGCGCCTACCAACCATTGCCCTGCTGCCTTGCGGATTAACTTTGGTAGGTATAAGGCTACGGGAGTAAACCCCAAACAAAAAATCTGCGGCAAAACCCCGCATCAGGCAGACATGTTTCCAGAACTCCAAAAAGACCCCAACGGCGGTATAGGTGGAAGAGGTGACCACCATGGGAACCCAACGACTACACCGGCGGACAAAGGCATTGCATGATGGACAAGCTACTAAGGTGAAACCAAAAAAACTTGGCTTTCGGCAGTCCATTGCAACTCTCCCTCTCCCCAGTCGTTGCAACACTTGCACCACTGGATCAGGAAAAGGGGGAGCCAATGTGTTTGGTTGCAGCTTGCGCTCCTGCCTCACCAGATAACCAACTCACACTCACCCATCATCCAGCTCATCATACATCTTATCATCATCAAAACCTCTATACCCCCAAAAGTTCTATGGCGACGGACGAGTGGCGACGGGGAAAGGCAGAGATGACTGCTTGGAGTCTCTAGTCACAATTCTGCACATAGGGGGCACAGATATGGGTGTCATTTATGCACTGGAATCTAGGAGGCAGTGCGATTTAGTCCTATCTTTGCGACTGAGCAGCTCTTCGAGAAGCCCCTCTGCTCACACTACATGGGGAGGGGGCTTGAAAAGGTATCCTAAACATAGCCTGCCTAAAAAAAACCCTACCTGGGCACCCGCATCCAGTAAGGTCATCTTTATGCGGTCGAAAACACTATCATAATTACAGATGTAAACAAATCAAACTATACAACCTCTTATGGTCGCTGCATGGAATGTCAGGACCCTTCTGGATACTCGCACAAATGAGCATCCTGAAAGAAGAACTGCCCTTTGTGGCAAAAGAGCTGGCTAGGTATAACAACGACATAGCATCCATTAGTGAGTCCCGGCTCCCAGACGAAGGTCAACTCACAGAACAGGGGCCCGGCTATACAGCATTTATGGAGTTGCCGTTGTCATCTGTCAACGCATCTTACACAGGCTAAATGAATTTCCTTTTTGGGATCAACGAGCGCCTCATGATGCTCCGAGTCCCACTGAATCACTCACGTCACGCCTTTTTCATCAATGCATACTCCCAAACACTGGATGCAGAGATGACTTCAAGGAGACTTTTTACGCCGACCTCGACAAAGTGCTAACTTCTATCCCAAGAGAAGATAAGTTTGTGCTCCTTGGTGACTTTAGTGCCAGAGTTGGCAGAGATGCTGACATTTGGCAGGGAAAAATAGGGAGAAAAGAGCAAGGCAATGCCGATAAGTTCAAGGGTTCGTGACAACACAAATGATCCAAACACTGGCATCGCATTGACTACATCATTGTCAGAGAAAGAGATCGCCGAGATGCCGTGCATGGCTCAGATCACTGCAACATTGACCATCGGTTCGTCAGATCAAAGCAATCATTTCATGTAGCCCCAAAACGGCGAAAGAAGCAAGCATTCACAGCAGGTTTTAACACTGTCTGGGGGATACAGCAGTAGCACCTGCTTTCAGAGAGCAGCTCGAATATGGGCTGATAAGCAACCCGACAACAAACAACCTAAATCCCAGGGCCGAAATAGATATTCTCGACACTGCAGAGAGACCCTCGGCCAGATCGAAAGAATACACCAGGACTGCCTTGATGAAAAGGTCCTGGCAAACAATGTACTCGTCGATAATGACCGTGCTGCTTATCTGATTGGCGAAACAACCCTCAATCTCGGACCAATGCTGATAAGTTCCGCAAGAAGAAAGCGGCGGCCCAGCGCAAACTTCGCAATCTAAAGAACGACTAGTTTAAAAATAAAGCATGTAAAACACAAAAATTCGCAGATTAGCACAAGATGCGCGGATTTTGTGCGTCGGCGCTGCACCTCTCTGCTCATCCGATAGCAACTCCCTAGTTAAAGACAATGAAGTCATCCTTCAGAGCTGGAAAGAGTGCTACGATTCACTGCTAAACCGAAACACCGATGTAGATGTCCTGACTACCCAGCAGGTCTCTTAGCTTCCAGAGCTGACCAACATCAGCTATTCTCCATCCCTGGATGAGGTAGCTACTGTCATCAAACAGATGACAAATAACAATGTCTCAGGCCTGATGGAATGCCAGCCGAGGTTTATAAAGTAGGAGAACCTCTGCTTACCAGCTGTCTCCACTCTCTCCTGGAGAATATATGAGAAAAGGAGGAAATCCCCCAAGCTCTTAAAGACGCCTCCTTCGTCAATATTAATAAGAACAAGGGAGAGATCAGACAGTGGCAGCTACTGCGGGACTCTTGCTGCTGTCCGTAGCTGGCATGATTATCGCCGAAGTACTCCTAAATAGACTTCTTCCTGAGGCAGAAAACTTTCTACCAGAATCTCAATGTGGCTTTACATCATCACATGGCACCACTGGCATGGTATTTGCTGCCCGCCAGATACAGGAAAAGTGCAGAGAACAGCGTCGTGACCTGTACATGGCTTTCAATGACCTAACCAAGGCCTTCGACTCGGTCAACAGGGAAGCCATATGGTGAACCCTCAGCCGTTTTAGCTGCCCACCAAAATTCCTCACCCTCATGAGGCAACTCCATGATGGAATGAACGGTAGTGTCTTGCACAGTGGCACCCAGTCTGAGTCCTTCACCATCCAAACGGGGGTTAAACAAGGGTGTGTACTGTCACCAAATCTCTTTCCCATTCTCTTGGCTGCCTTCCTTACTCGTGCCAGTGCCAATTTAGCCGGCGGGGTGGAAATCCAGTACCGGATGAAGGGTCTTTTCAACATAAGACGACTCCAAGCAGGAAGAAAGGTGTCGGCAGCTTCCATTACTGAACTTCAATATGCAGAGGACCAACAGGAAATCCTGAACACCTTCGCTGTTGCGTCTTAAGGTAGTAGGTAGTAGGCAGCTACCAAACAGGGAGGTACCATCGCCTGGGAAGATATTGGACTATAATGTGTTGTCTAACTGTAGACTCTGCTTCTACATGGCATCACGAAAATTGTGACCAAGTCCCAGGTTGCTAATCTGACTTTTTGCCTCATTTACACACAAGTACAGGGTCTCAATTGTTTCTCTTACTTTGACAACACAACATACATATATTGTTTCTCACTCTTGATTTTTTTTTTCATTTGTATATTTCTTTATGGTTCTTTATTATTATTATCATTATTGTTATTATTGTTATTATTGTTATTATTATTATTATTATTATTATTATTATTATTATTATTATTATTATTATTATTATTATTATTATTATTATTATTATTATTATTATTATTATTATCATTATTGTTATTATTATTATTATTATTATTATTATTATTATTATTATTATTATTATTATTATTATTATTATTATTATTATTATTATTATTATTATTATTATTATTATTGTTATTATTATTATTATTATTGTTATTATTATTATTATATTATTATTATGTCATCATCATCACCGTCATCATCATCAACACTGTCATCATCATCACACACACACACACACACACACCACCAACATCATCATCATCATCACACACTGTCACACACCACACACCACACACACACACACACACACACACACACACACACACACACACACACACACACACACACACTACACACATTACTTACACACACACATTATTATTCTTTACTACTTCATTACTACTACTACTACCACACACACATTATCATTCTTACATTGCCATTGCTTCACCGTTGTACTACCACCAATACTACGATCATGATTTCATGACTATGATCATGACTTAATTAGCTAATGATGATGATGATGATGATTATTATTATTATTATTATTATTATTATTATTATTATTATTACATTTTTGCCCCCAAGGAACCGATGTGGGTCATTGACCTGTGCCCGGGTGGGCTAATCCCCGTAAAAAAAAAATAAAAAAGCACTTCGGCCTTGAGGTGAATGTATGCAAGATTCAGATTCTATTTCAACCTGCCCCTGGATCAGACACACCTTCACCATTCATCCAGCTTAACGGTACTACCCTCTCTGTTACCCACTTTCGGTTTCTCGGCTCCCACCTGTCCACCACCGCGGATATCGATGAAAAGATTCAGCATCGAATCAGATGTGCATCTCAAGCCTTTGATAAACTCCAAGACCGTGTTTGCAGTTGTAGGGAGCTTAAATTATCTACAAAGTTACACGTATATCGAGCAGTGGTCCTCCCAACTCTGCTATATGGCAGCAAGATATGGGTCACTTGAAAACTTTCACCAACACAGTCTGCGTTCCATCCTCCGAGTTCGCTGGGAAGAGAAGAGAACAAAGGCCAGTATTTTTGCTGACATCAACTGTAGAAGCATCGAGGCTACCATTATCTATGAATGCCTATGCTGGTCTGGCCATGTTACCTGCATGGACGACAGTAGAGTGCCATTGGATATACTCTACAGTCACCTAACGAATATTAAATGTAACGCTGACGGACAACTGAAAAGTATAAGGATAGTCTAAATACAAACCTGAAAAAGTTCCACATCGACCCCCTCACCTGGGAGACGATTACTCCACACCGTAAGACTTGTAGGAGCACCACACAAGAAGGTTGTCAATACTTTCGAGTTAGCCTGAGTGCATAACGAGGCAGATAAGCGCCAACGCCGTGAAGATGCTGCTGCCGCCCCACCCGCACCAGTTGTTGCCCCCACATGTGCAACGTCCGAGAATGACTCTGGCGGTCCCGTATCGTCCTCTTTAGTCACCTCAGAACTCACCAACGTAGGTGACATCCTTAATAACCTATACCATTGTATCATCGCTGGATGATCGTCATACTCGATTCCATCATCACTACATATAACACCATCTATCATCACTACCTATAACACCATCCATCATCACTACATATATCACCACCCATCATCACTACATATAACAACATCCATCATCACTACATATAACATCATCCATCATCACTACATATAACACCATCCATCTTCGGTACATATAACTCCATCCATCATCACTACAGATCGGTAAATTAGTTTCCGAGATTCTCGTGTGGACACACACACACACACAAACACACACACAGACATACTTCTTTGTTTTATATATATGGATGGAGGCATCTTTAAGAACTTTGGGATTTCTCCCTTTCCCATATATTCTCTAGGAGACAGTGGAGATGGCGGGTAAGCAGAGATTTTCCTGATTTATACATCTAAGTTGGGATTCCATCAGGCCCTGAGGCTTTGTTATTTTTCCTCTGTTTGATGACAGTAGCTACCTCATCCAGGATGAAGGATCGCTGAAGTGAGTCAGCTCTGGATGTTGAGGGACCTCGTGGGTAGTCAGGACATAAACAACGGGATTTCAGTTCAGCAGTGAATGTTAGTTCTCTTTTCAGCACTAAAGGATGCCTTCTTTATCATTAATTAGGGAGTTAACATCGGATGAGCGGAGGTGGCTGCACCTCGAGTGATTGGCCAATAAAATGTTTTAGTGGATTTATTAAAAAATGCACATCTTGTGCTAATCTGCAAATCTTTGTGTTTCAGATGCTTGATTTTTAAGCCAGTCGTTCTTTAGAATGCGAAGTTCGAGCTGGGTCGCCACTTTCTTCTTGTTTTGCCAGTCAGTTAAAGCAGCACGTTCATCATCAACGATTCATTGATTGAAGGGTAATTTTCATCAAAACAGTAATGGTGTATTCTTTCGATCTGGCCTATGGTTTCTCTTCAAGTTTTTGTCAGGACAGTGTCAGGAATATCCCATTCGGCCCTGGGATTTGGGTTGTATGTTGTCGGGATTTTTATCAGCCTATGTTCGAGCTGCTCTCTGAAAGCATGTGCTACAGCTAGATTCTCCAGACGCTTTGTGTTAAAACCTCTTCTGGAGGCTTGCTGTTTTCGCCGTTTTTGGGCGACGTGAAGTGATAGCTTGGGTTTGACGAACCGATGATCTGTGTCGCAGTGGTCTGAGCCACGCATGGCTCGGGTGATGAGGACATCTCGGCGATCTCTTTCTCTGACAATGATGTAGTCAATGCGATGCTAGTGTTTGGATCATGTGTGTTCCCACGAACCCTTGATCTTGTCGACCTTGCCTAGTCCATTTCTCCCTATTGTTCCCTGCCAAATGTCAGCATCTCTGCCAACATTGTAGTCACCAAGGAGCAAAACCTTATCTTCCCTGGGGATACAGGTTAGGACTCGGTCGAGGTCAACAAAAAAGGCCTCCTTGGTGTCATTCTCTGCAACCAGCGTATGCACTGATGAAAAAGGCATGACGTGAGTGATACAGTGGGACTCGGAGCGTCATGAGGCGCTCTTTGATCCCAATAGGAATTTCATTTTGCCTATGTAGGAAGCGCTAGCGGATGGCAAAGGCAACTCCATAGATGCGGTTTCTCTCCGCAGCAGGCTTACTCTTCCAGAAGAAGGTATAGACAGATCCCCGTTTTATGAGTTGACCCTCGTCTGGGAGCCGGGACTCTCTAGGGGTTGCTAAGTCGATGTAATACTTAGACAGTTCTTTTGCCACAAGGGCAGCTCTTCTTTCAGGACACTCATTTGTTCCAGTATCCAGAAAGGTCCTGAAATTCCATGCAGAGACCATAAGAGGTTGTATAGTTTGTTTGTTTTTGGATCTGTGATAATGATCGTGTTTTCGACCGTATAAAGATGACCTTACTGGGTGCTGCTGCCCAGTTAGGTTGTTTTTTTAGGCAGGCTATGTTTAGAACACCTTTTCTAGCCCCCTCCCCATGTGGGATGAGCAGAGTGGCTCCTCGAAAGGGTTGCTCAGTCGCACAGACAGGACCGGATTGCACTGCTCCCTAGATACCAGTGCATAAACGACCGTTATATCTGTGACTAGAGACTTCCGGCAGTCATCTCTGCCTGTCCCCATCGCCACTCGTCCGTCGCCACAGGACTTTTAGGGGGTATAAAGGTTTTGATGATGAGAGGTATGATGAGCTGGATGATGCCTGCACGTGAGTTGATTTATGTGGTGAGGTAAGAGCGCAGGCTGCAACCACACATCTTGGCTCTCCCCTTTCCTGATCCAGTGGAGCAGGTGTTGCAACGACTGGGGAGAGGGATAGTTGTAATGTAGAGCCGATAGTCCAGTTTGTTGGATTTCACCTAAGTAGCCTATCCATCATGCATTGCCTTTCTCCACTGGTGTAGTCGTTGGGATCCCATGGTGGTCACCTCTCCCGCCTATACCGCCATTGGGGCCTTGTTGGAGCTCTGTAAGCATGACTGCTTGATGCGGGGCTCCACTGCAGATTTTTCGTTCGGGCTTTACTCCCGTAGCCTTATACCTAAAAAAGATAATCCGCAAGGCAGCGGGGAGGTGGTTGATAGGCGCCAGGACTTGTGCCCATGCCAGTGGGCCTATATGCCGTCCCTGTGGGATCTGGGGCCCACTGCTATTCTGAGATCCCCTGCTGGTCTAGCCTGGGCCCACGAGGCACCCAGTTACTGTGTGTTGCCACGAGGAGGCACAGCAGGAGTCTTGATAGTGAAGAGTCTGTGTACTTGCAGGGTAAGACTTATGCAAGTTGCTTCTCTGTTCGCCACAAAGGCTAGCCAGCAGCGGCAGCTGAAAGCGAGATGAAGCAAGCAGTGCTTGCACCTTAACACTAACGTAGTGCTGCCACACTAGACGTAAAACACTACCCTGTGCACACACACACGCACAAACAAGCATACACAACACACTACTGATCACGATCCTACTTATAAATAACCTCTCCCACCGGCCATCACTGAAACCTTAGATATATTGACAAAGGATTAACACAAAAGAACCATTAACTGGGATATTGACTTGTGACGGTCAGGAACTATGTAAGAAAAAAGAGTAGCCACAAAAACCTGAGTGTGAAATGTAGATAAACACAAGCTAGCGAGACCTGCGGTGATGTGGGTTTATGGTGGAGATGGAAAGAAACGGGGAGGAGAGGCAGTGAGTGGTGGAGAAGGGAAGAGACAAAGATGGGGGGGAGGGAGGAGGGGGAGTGAGTGAGACAAAACGAAGGGGAAGATGGTTGGGGAAGTGAGAAAGATGGGAGAGGGAAACGGGGAGAGTGAGAATGTGTGTATTCGAGAGAGAGAGAGGGGGGAGGGGAAGAGTAAAGAAGGATAGAGAGAGAAGGGGTAGTGAGTAAGAGAAAGAGAAGGGGAGACGCGATGGAAAGAAATAGAAAAAATAGGGAGAGGGGAGAGAGGTTGTGTGTGTGTGTGTTTAGAAAAAGAGAGAGAGAATTTGGATAACAATCTACCTGTGGGTTCATATAATCTACCTGTGGGTTCATATAATCTACCTGTGGGTTCATATAATCTACACTGTGGGTCCATATAATCTACCTGTGGGTTCATATAATCTACCTGTGGGTCCATATAATCTACCTGTGGGTCCATATAATCTACCTGTAGGTCCATATAATCTACCTGTGGGTTCATATAATCCACCTGTGGGTTCATATAATCTACCTGTGGGTTCATATTATCTACCTGTGGGTTCATATAATCTACCTGCGGGTCCATATAATCTACTTGGACAAACGTGGGCTTCATTCTTCGTTGTTATGTTAAATAAAGGTAAGTTCGTTTAGGTAAGCGTAGATATACAGTAGGTTTGGTTAGGTTATCTTAGATATAGGTTAGTCAAGGTTAGGTAAGGTTAGGTTAGTCTAAGTAAGGGCTAGGTTAGGTTAGGCGGTTAGGGGTAGGTTAGGGGTAGGTTAGTTTAGGTAAGGTTAGGTTAGGTTCGGTTTGGTTCGGTTATGTTAGGCAAGGGTAGGTTATATAAGGTCAAAGTAAGCTACGTTATGTTAGGTTAAGGTACGTAAGGTTAGGTTAAAGTAAGCTAGATTGGGGTAGATTAAGTTAGATTACATGGATTAACTTATACTAGGTTTGGTGACATTTTGCCCAAAAAATTGATTTGATTATGATATAGTATAGGACAAGTGATCGTGGGCCCTTCGTGCACGGTGGCGAGTCCGGTGGTACAGTTTACCGAGGCGTGAAAGTTCGATCGCTCGTGCTTGGCTAGCGTGTAATCTTTTTCCAGATGGTCGTGGTTGTTATAATCATGGTCGTGGTTGTTATAATCACTTCCAGGCCACAGACAGCAAGCGGCGTGCACAAGGCGACTTACAACAAACACGGGAACGAATGTTAGCCCTCAGAAAGCAAAGGTCAGAGACAATCCTGGCAAGGTCGCCACTGGTAAAGGAATAGAAATCCCTTACCAGACAAATCAGGATCGAAAGGAAAGTCAAGCACCATGGTTTTCTGAGGAATAGCAAACAACCGTTTGAGATTGACATCTGTTTACTATAAAAAATATAACAAAACTCTGACCCCACTCAACAAACATCAAATACCAATTACGAGAGTCAAACAATTAATGCAGTCAACAGTTAATGGAGTCAAACAATTAATGGAAGCAAACAATTAATGGAAGCAAACAATTAATGGAATCAAACAATTAATGGAAGCAAACAATTAATGGAAGCAAACAATTAATGGGAGTCAGCAATTAATGGACTCAAACAATTAATGGTATTAACAATTAATAGAGTCAACAACTGATAGAATCAAAAACAAAAGAGAGTCAGCAATTAAAGGAATCAAACAACAAAAAGAATCAAACAATGAACAGATATTTCCTACGTCAGTGGCCCTGGGGAAGATTCCAGAACACAGGCTTCCTCACTGGAGCAACAGCGGCAGATGTCTTGATACAGTAGACGAAACACCGGGGCACAGACGGTGGAGAGGAGCTGGCGGCCGTGGCTGAGGTAGTGGTTTGGGGTAGGTGTCCAGAGATTAACAGACGAATTGTGAAGGTCTGAGAAAACAGCCATAAGTCCAGGACCTATGATGAGATCACAGCCAGAATTTGACGAACAGCTGGGAAGATAGATAGTGGCTGTATGACGGCTGGGGTGAATCTGCCTGTGACACAGGTAGCCGCTGCCGTTCTCACCTCTGTCCAACACCCCCCAAGTGTTGTTCGCACCAGCAAACGAGAGAGTTAGCAGCGGTAACGAGCAGGAAGATCGTGTCCGCCCTTAAAATGATTATAACACCGACGACTATGATCAAAACAACCACGACCAGTATTATAACAACCACGACCATGATTATAACAACCACTACAATGATTATAACAACCACGACCATGATTATAACAACCACTACCATGATTATAACAACCACGACCATGATTATAACAACCACGACTATGATTATAACAACCACCGACCATGATTATAACAACCACGACCACGATTATAAAAACCACGATTACGATTATAACAACCATGACCATGATTATAACAACAACGACCATGATTATAACAACCACGACCATGATTATAACAACCACTACCATGATTATAACAACCACGACCATGATTATAACAACCACGACTATGATTATAACAAACACGACCACGATTATAAAAACCACGATTACGATTACAACAACCATGACCATGATTATAACAACGACCATGATTATAACAACCACGACCACGATTATAACAACCACGACCACGATTATAAAAACCACGATTACGATTATAACAAGAATGACTAAGATCACAACCAAGACTATGATCATAACAACCACGACCATGATTATAACAACCACGACTATGATCATAACAACCACGACTATGATTATAACAACCACGACCAGTATTATAACAACCACGACCATGATTATAACAACCACTACAATGATTATAACAACCACGACCATGATTATAACACCACGACTATGATCATAACAACCACGACTATGATCATAAAACCACGACCATAATTATAACAACGACGACTATGACCTATGACAACCACGACTATGATTATAACAACCACGACCATGATTATAACAACCACGACCATGATTATAACAACCACGACTATGATCATAACAACCACGACTATGATCATAACAACCACGACCATAATTATAACAACGACGACTATGACTATGACAACCACGACTATGATTATAACAACCACGACCATGATTATAACAACCACGACCACGATTATAAAACCACGATTACGATTATAACAACAACGACTAAGATCACAACCAAGACTATGATCATAACAACCAGGACCATGATTATAACAACCACGACCATGATTATAACAACCACGACAATGATCATAACAACCACGACTATGATCATAACAACCACGACCATAATTATAACAACGACGACTATGACTATGACAACCACGACTATGATTATAACAACCACGACCATGATTATAACAACCACGACCACGATTATAAAACCACGATTACGATTATAACAACAACGACTAAGATCACAACCAAGACTATGATCATAACAACCAGGACCATGATTATAACAACCACGACCATGATTATAACAACCACGACTATGATCATAACAACCACGACTATGATCATAACAACCACGACCATAATTATAACAACGACGACTATGACTATGACAACCACGACTATGATTATAAGAACCACGACCATGATTATAACAACCACGACCACGATTATAAAACCACGATTACGATTATAACAAGAATGACTAAGATCACAACCACGACTATGATCATAACAACCACGACCATGATTATAACAACCACGACTATGATCATAACAACCACGACTATGATCATAACAACCACGACCATAATTATAACAACGACGACTATGACTATGACAACCACGACTATGATTATAACAACCACGACCATGATTATAACAACCACGACCATGATTATAACAACCACGACTATGATCATAACAACCACGACTATGATCATAACAACCACGACCATAATTATAACAACGACGACTATGACTATGACAACCACGACTATGATTATAACAACCACGACCATGATTATAACAACCACGACCACGATTATAAAAACCACGATTACGATTATAACAACCATGACCATGATTATAACAACAACGACCATGATTATAACAACACGACCACGATTATAAAAACCACGATTACGATTATAACAACAACGACTAAGATCACAACCACGACTATGATCATAACAACCACGACCATAATTATAACAACGACGACTATGACTATGACAACCACGACTATGATTATAACACCCACGACCATGATTATAACAACCACGACCATGATTATAACAACCACGACCATGATTATAACAACCACGACCATGATTATAACACCCATGACCATAATTATGACAACCACGACCATCTGGAAAACGATGTAGCTGTACGCTGTCAGCCGGACGGCGGTTGCCCGCTAGCCAAGCACGAGAGTTCGAACTTTCACGCCTCGGTAAACTGTACCACCGGACTCGCCACCGTGCACGAAGGGCCCACGATCACTTGTCCTATACTATATCATATTCAAATAAATTTTTTGGGCAAATGTCACCAAACCTAGTATAATCTAATCCATGTAATCTAACTTAATTTACTCCAATCTAGCTTACTTTAACCTAACCTTACATACCTTAACCTAACATAACGTAGCTTACTTTTGCCTTATATAACCTACTCCTAACCTAACCGGACCTAACCGAACCTAACCTAACCTAACCGAACCTAACCTAACCTTACCTAACCTAACCTACCCCTAACCTAATCCCTAACCACTCCCTAACGTAACTAAACCTAACCTAACCTAGCCCTTACTTAGACTAACCTAACCTTACCTAACCTAGACTAACCTATATCTAAGATAACCTAACCAAACCTACTGTATATCTACGCTTACCTAAACTAACTTACCTTTATTTAACATAACAACGAAGAATGACGCCCACGTTTGTCCAAGTAGATTATATGGACCCACAGGTAGATTATATGAACCCACAGGTAGATAATATGGAACCACAGGTAGATTATATGGACCCACAGGTAGATTATATGAACCCACAGGTGGATTATATGGATCCACATGTAAATTATATGGACCCACAGGTAAATTATATGAACCCACAGGTAGATAATATGAACCAACAGGTGGATTATATGGATCCACATGTAAATTATATGGACCCACAGGTAAATTATATGAACCCACAGGTAGATTATATGAACCCACAGGTAGATTATATGAACCCACAGGTAGATTATATGAACCCACAGGTAGATTATATGAACCCACAGGTAGATTATATGAACCCACAGGTACATTATGTGAACCCACAGGTACATTATGTGAACCCACAGGTAGATTATATGAACCCACAGGTAGATTATATGAACCCACAGGTAGATTATATGAACCCACAGGTAGATTATATGAACCCACAGGTAGATTATATGAACCCACAGGTACATTATGTGAACCCACAGGTAAATTATATGAACCCACAGGTAGATTATATGAACCCACAGGTAGATTATATGAACCCACAGGTAGATTATATGAACCCACAGGTAGATTATATGAACCCACAGGTACATTATGTGAACCCACAGGTAAATTATATGAACCCACAGGTAGATTATATGAACCCACAGGTAGATTATATGAACCCACAGGTAGATTATATGAACCCACAGGTAGATTATATGAACCCACAGGTACATTATGTGAACCCACAGGTAAATTATATGAACCCACAGGTAAATTATATGAACCCACAGGTAGATTATGTGAACCCACAAGTAGATTGTTATCCAAATTCTCTCTCTCCATTTCTAAACACACACACACACAACCTCTCTCCCCTCTCCCTATTTTTTCTATTTCTCTCTTTCCATCGCGTCTCCCCTTCTCTTTCTCTTACTCACTACCCCTTCTCTCCCTATCCTTCTTTACTCTTCCCCTCCCCCCTCTCTCTCTCTCGAATACACACATTCTCACTCTCCCCGTTTCCCTCTCCCATCTTTCTCACTTCCCCAACCATCTTCCCCTTCGTTTTGTCTCACTCACTCCCCCTCCTCCCTCCCCCCCATCTTTGTCTCTTCCCTTCTCCACCACTCACTGCCTCTCCTCCCCGTTTCTTTCCATCTCCACCATAAACCCACATCACCGCAGGTCTCGCTAGCTTGTGTTTATCTACATTTCACACTCAGGTTTTTGTGGCTACTCTTTTTTCTTACATAGTTCCTGACCGTCACAAGTCAATATCCCAGTTAATGGTTCTTTTGTGTTAATCCTTTGTCAATATATCTAAGGTTTCAGTGATGGCCGGTGGGAGAGGTTATTTATAAGTAGGATCGTGATCTGTAGTGTGTGTGTGTGTAATAATGATAATAATAATTAACGGTTTATTGAAAGAGCTTGGCAGCCAGAAGGCTGAAAATATACAGTTACATATTTGGGGAATGGGTTTCGAATTACAAATAATATACAAGTAACATAAGTGACACAAATAAGACATATAATAACTAGATGGGGAAAAGCTCAAACTACAGTTCATTTCAACATAGTGACAGTGCAAGGAGTAGTGTTTACTGGGAGTGAATACACTGGTTTATTACAAGTTATTTATAATTTTTACAATGGTTGGGACTGGGCTGTTCTTATAGCGATCAGTTCGTGCACGTATGGGCTGGATGCGGTTGTGGTGTCGAACAGCAATTCTCGGACTAGGGATCTCAGGTGGTAGTAGGAGCCGGTGTCGAGGATGGTGTAGAAGCTTCTTGCCAAATTTGCAGATGAGGTCGTGGTGATGGTCAGTGAGAGTCGAAAGGGTCAGTGTGTTGAGCGCTTCTTGATATGTGGAGTAGGAAGGGGCGAGAATAATCTTGCATGCCCTCTTTTGCACTTTTTCTAGGTGTTTACGTTGTGTGGCATTTAGGGAGGAAGACCACGTGGGGGAGGCATAGGTGAGCTTGGGAAGTATGAATGTTGTGTAAACACTGAGAAGCTCGGGTGCAGGAACTGCGAGGGACTTGAGTCGGCGGAGGAGGTGGAGACGGAACTGGAGGATTTGACAACTTCACTGACGTGTGGTTTCCAATTTAGTTTGTTGTCTATGGTGACGCCGAGGAACTTCGTGGAATCTACAACCTGGAGTGTGTTCGGACCTAGAGTAATGGAAGGAGGTGGGACAATGTCGGAGGAGAGGTTGATGTGCATAACCATGGTCTTGGTATGGTTGATGGTGACATGGTTGTTGGTGGCCCAGTTTTGGAGATTGTTCAATAAATCCTGAAGGGCGGTATAGTTGGGAGCAGAATTGTTGACGCTGATCCCAATGGTGGAGTCGTCAACATATTTCCAGCGAGCAGGGGTTTCTCTTAGGGCATCATTGATGAGCATAAGGAAGCAGAGTGGTCCCATCTTGGTGCCTTGGGGGACGCCACAGGTGAGTGACTGAAAGGTGGAGACAGCCCCTCGGAAGCGTACAGCTTGGCGTCGGTCACTGAGGAAGTCTGTAAGCCATGGTATAAGACTTCTCCGAAGCCCGAGGTCAATAGCTTTGTTGATGATTATATTGTGGTCGACTAGGTCGAATGCTTTAGTGAAATCAATGAAGGCGACAGCTACAGACGTTTTTCGTTTCTCGAGATGGCGGTATATGTAATCGAGAAAGCTGACAAGACAGTGAGTGGTGGAGGAAGTTTTCATGTTGCCAAATTGCTGAGGGTCTACGACTCCTGCAATATCAGCATAAGCTATGTGTGTGTGTGTGTGTGTGTGTGTGAGTACGTGTGTGGGTGTCTCTGTGTGTGAGTGTCTGTGTGAGTGTGTTGAGTGTGTGTGTGGTGTGTTGTGTATGCTTGTATGTGCGTGTGTGTGCTCAGGGTAGTGTTTTGCTTCTAGTGTGGCAGCACTAAGTTAGTGTTAAGGTGCAAGCATTGCTTGTTTCGTCTCGCTTTCAGCTGCCGCTGCTGGCTAGCCTTTGTGGCGAACAGAGAAGCAACTTGCATAAGTCTCATCCTGCCAGTACACAGACTCTTCACCATCAAGACTCCAGCTGTGCCTCCTCGTGGCAACACACAGTAACTGGATGCTTCGTGGGCTCAAGCTAGACCAGCAGGGGATCTCAGAGTAACAGTGGGCCCCAGATCCCACAGGGACGGCGTATAGGCCCACTGGGATGGGGACAAGTCCTGGCGCCTATCAACCACCTCCCTGCTGCCCCAACATGGCCCCAACAGCAGTATAGTCGGGAGAGGTGACCACCATGGGATTCCAACGACTACACCAGTGGTGGAAAGGCAATGCATGATGGATAGGCTACTTAAGTGAAATTACAACAAACTGGGCTATCGGCTGTACATTACAACTATCCCTCTCCCCAGTCGTTGCAACACCTGCTCCACTGGATCAGGAAAGGGAGAGCCAAGATGTGTGGTTGCAGCCTGCGCTCTTACCTCACCACATAAATCAACTCACGTGCAGGCATCATCCAGCTCATCATACCTCTCATCATGAAAACCTTTATACCCCCAAAAGTCCTGTGGCGACGGACGAGTCGCGATGGGGACAGGCAGAGATGACTGCCGGAAGTCTCTAGTCACAGATATAACGGTCGTTTATGCACTGGTATCTAGGGAGCAGTGCAATCCGGTCCTGTCTGTGCGACTGAGCAACCCTTTCGAGGAGCCACTCTGCTCATCCCACATGGGGAGGGGCTAGAAAAGGTGTTCTAAACATAGCCTGCCTAAAAAACAACCTAACTAGGCAGCAGCACCCAGTAAGGTCATCTTTATACGGTCGAAAACACGATCATTATCACAGATCCAAAAATAGACAAACTATGCAACCTCTTATGGTCTCTGCATGGAATTTCAGGACCTTTCTGGATACTGGAACAAATGAGTGTCCTGAAAGAAGAGCTGCCCTTGTGGTCAAATGAGCTGTCTAAGTATTACATCGACTTAACAACCACTAGAGAGTCCCAGCTCCCAGACGAGGGTCAACTCATAAAACGGGGGTCTGTCTATACCTTCTTCTGGAAGAGTAAGCCTGCTGCGGAGAGAAACCGCTTTTATGGAGTTGCCTTTGCCATCCGCTCGCGCTTCCTACATAGGCTAAATGAAATGCTTATTTGGATCAAAGAGCGCCTCATGACGCTCCGAGTCCCACTGTATCACTCACGTCATGCCTTTTTCATCAGAGCATACGCTGGTTGCAGAGAATGACACCAAGGAGGCCTTTTTTGTTGACCTCGACCGAGTCCTAACCTGTATGCCCAGGGAAGATAAGGTTTTGCTCCTTGGTGGCTACAATGTTGGCAGAGATGCTGACATTTGTCAGGGAACCATAGGGAGAAATGGACTAGGCAAGGCCGACAAGATCAAGGGTTCGTGGCAACACACATGATTCAAACACTGGCATCGCATTGACTACATCATTGTCAGAGAAAGAGATCGCCGAGATGTTCTCATCACCCGAGCCAGGCATGGCTCAGACCACTGCGACACAGATCATCGGTTCGTCAAAGCCAAGCTATCACTTCACTTTACCGATCTGTAGTAATGATGGATGGTGTTATATGTAGTGATGATGGATGGTGTTATATGTAGTGATGATGAATGACATTATATGTAGTGATGATGGGTGATGTTATATGTAGTGATGATGGATGTTGTTATATGTAGTGATGATGGGAGGTGTTATATGTAGTGATGATGGATGGTGTTATATGTAGTGATGATGGATGATGTTATATGTAGTGATGATGGATCTTTTTTTATGTAGTGATGATGGATGATGTTATATGTAGTGATGATTGGTGGTGTTATATGTAGTGATGATTAGAAAATAATATAATAACAGATACTGCTAAAAAAATATACTTTGCTGTACCGTTGTATTGAAAAACATGATGGAACTTACATACACCGTCAATAAACTATTGATGGAAGAAGAAGTTTTGGGGACTGAACAGTGAGACAATGTGGAGCCTCCCGCAGGGTGGCGTCTTACCGTTGCCTAGCGGATGAGCCGCCCGGATGGCGGCGATTCAGCTAGTCGTCAATATTTATAAGAACATGGGAGACCGGTCAGACTGTGGCAATTACCGCGGGAACTCGCTGCTGTCCGTGGCTGGCAAAATAATCGTCAGTGTCCTCCTAAACAGACTTCTTCCTCGGGGAGAAAACTTCATCCCTGAATCTCAATGTTGCTTTGTACCATCACGTGGCACCACTGACATAATTTTTGCTGCCCGCTAGATACAGGAAAAATGCAGATAATCAAGGGGTTTGACTCGGTCAAAGGGGAATCCCTCTGGCGGACCCTCAGCCGTTTTGGCTGTGCACCAAAATTCATCGCCATTGTGAGGCAACTACACGATGGCATAAACGGCAGTATCCTGCACATTGACACCCCGTCTGAGTTCCTCCCCATCCAGACGGCGGTAAAACAAGGATGTGTTCTGGCACTAACTCGTTTTCATTCTCTTGGCTGCCTTCCTTACTCGTGCCAGTGCCAATTTAGCCGGCAGGGTGGACATCGAGTACCGGATGAAGGGTCTTTTCAACATAAGACGACTCCCGGCAGGAACAAAGGTGTCGGCAGCTTCCATTACTGAACTTCAGTATGCAGACGACCTCACCCTTATCGCTGACACTGAAAGCGACCTACAGGAGAATCTGAACACCTACGTAGATGCGTATGTACACTTCGGCCTTGAGATAAATGTACGTAGGATTCAGATTCTTTTTCAGCCTGCCCCTGGTTTAGCCACACCTCCACCATCCAACGAGCTTCATGGTATTGTCCTCCCTAATGTTACCCACTTTCAGTATCTCGGCTCCCACCTGTCTACCTCCACGGACATCGATGAAGACGTTCAACATCGGATCAAATTTGCATCTCAAGCCTTTGACAGACACCGTACTTGTATCTTCAGCTCTAGGGAACTAAAATTATCTACAAATTTTAACGCATATCGAGCACTGGTCCCCACCCCCCTGCTATATGCTAGTGAGACATGGGTCACATACAGGAGGCATCTCAATGCACTTGAAATTTTCACCAACGTAGTCTGCGTTCCATCCTCTTAGTTCGCTGGAAAGACAAGAGAACAAATGCTAGTATTCTTGCTGACACCAACTGTAGGAGCATCAAAGCTACCATTATCCATGAACAACTACGCTGGACTGGCCATGTTACCCGAATGGACGACAGTAAACTGGCAAAGCAGCTACTTTACAGTCATCTAACGAATAGTAAACGTAACGCTGGCGGGCAACTTAAGAGGTAGATGGATAATCTTAAGACAAACCTGAAAAAGTGCAAAATCGACCCCCCACACCTGGGAGACGATTACTCCACACCGTAACGCTTGGAGGAGCACCACACGAGAAGGTGTCATTATTTTCGAGTTAGGCCGACTACATACCGAGGCAGGCAAGCTCCAACGCCAGAAAGACGCTGCTATATGTACCCCTCCTTAAGTGCACCATCTGTGGACTACCCTGTCGGTCCCATATCGGCCTCTCTAGTCATCTCAGAGCTCACCAACGAACGTGACGTCCTTAATAACTCATATCATATTATCATATGTGGATGATCGTCTTAGTTGATTCTGAGTGACAGCAAAGTAGTAGTTGTAGTAGTAGTGTGTGTGAGTGTGTGAGTGTGTGTGCGTGTGTCATACGCATTTGTATATCCAATATCCATCTATCCATCTATCTGTTTATCATTCTGTCTGTCTCTCTGTCTATAGATAGATAGAAAGATAGATAGATACATAGATAGATAGATAGACAGATAGATAGATAGATAGATAGATAGACAGATAGAGAGTCAGACAAACAGATAGGCAGACAGACATACAGACAGACAGAGAGAGAGAACTTAATAACATAAAAAAATAAGAATGGACGGAACTGCAGCGGGCCTATTGGCCCATACTGGGCAGTCCCGTTTACACCCAACCTCTATTGCTCATATATCCAACCAACCTATGTTTGAAGCTATCCAGCGTAAACGAGTTAATGATGATATTTGGTAACTTGTTCCACTCATCCACTACTCTATTTCCAAACCAATGTTTACCTATTTCGCTTCTCAATCTAAATTTGTGAAAATTAAACCCATTGTTACGAGTTCGCCCCTGGTTGGATAGTTTGAGTACCTTTGTTATGTCCCATTTGCTTAGCCCTGATTCCATTTATACACCTCTATCATATCGCCCCTCACTCTACGTCTCGCGAGGGAGTGCAAATTGAGATGCTTTAACCTGTCTAAGTACTCAAGGCTCCTAATGCCCCTGATTAGTCTTATCATTCTCCTCTGAATTCTTTCCAAGAATTCTATATCCATTCTGTAATACGGTGACCAGAATTAAACTGCATAATCCAAGTGAGGTCTCACAAGTGCAAGATATAGTTTTAGGATGACCTCGCTAGACTTGTAACTAACACTTCTTTGTATGAACCCAAGTACTTTATTAGCCTTGTTTCGAGCAAATACACATTGTTTACTTAGCTTAAGATTCCTACTTATCATTACTCTTAAATCTTTCTCGCAGTCGGATTTCTCAATAACATCGTTGTTCATCTGATATCTGGTTTCCCTGTTTACATCTCCTTCACAGAGTACTTTACATTTGTCCACATTGAATTTCATCTGCCATTTTTCAGACCATTCGAAAAATTTGTTTAGATCTTCCTGTAGTTTTGCGGAGTCCTCGTCAGATTTTATTACACGCCCTATTTTAGTGTCATCAGCAAATTTACTTATGTTGCTGTCTACGCCGATATCTATGTCGTTTATGTATATAATAAACAATAATGGATTTAGTGCCGTTAATGTTCACTCGCTGTTTCCTGTCCTGTAACCACGCCCTAATCCATTTTAGAATATCTCCTCCAATGCCATGAGCCTCCACTTTTCTTATTAGTCTTTCGTGGGGGACTCTGTTGAAGGCTTTGCTAAAGTCGAGATATACCACATCATAATTATGCCCCTCGTCCACTGATTCGAAAACAGATGAAAAGAATGTTAATAGATTAGTTAGACATGTTGGGAATTATTGATCAACTTGTGCTTCTCCAGACGATTTCGAATAGAGTTTGAAATGATTGCTTCCAGTAATTTGCCTACAATTGATGTTAGACTGATTGGACGTAGTTAGAAGATAGTGATCTATCTCCCTTTTTGAAAATCGGTATTACATTCGCTATCCTCCAGGATTCTGGTACTACACCCGTTTTTAAGGACATGTTAAGCAACTTTGCTAAGGGCATACTAAGCTCTTCCTTACATTCCTTTAATACTCTGGCAAATATCTCATCGGGACCTGGCGACTTATTAGGCTTTAACTTGTCTATTTGCTTACTAACATTGTTACTTGTCGGTGCCTCGAGTATCATGTTTAAATTTTCGGTGGTGAAAACTATTGACATATTTATTCAGATTATTGCTCATTTCCCCGTCGGAATTAGTTAGCTCGCCAGTATCTGACTGTATTGGTCCAATCTTTTCTCGTGTTTTAGTTTGATACATTTGATAGAATCCCTTGGGGTTTGACTTCGCCTCCCTTGCTACCTTCAGTTCATTATTCCTCTTTGCTTTTCTTATCTCGGTTTTAACCCTACCCGCCAATACCTTATGATAATCCCGAAAAGAGAGAGAAATAATTCTTCATATTAGTTATGTTTTCACACTCTTTTTTAATAACAAAGTATCAAAAGTCTTAAACCTTCATCAGTGGACGCCATGAATACCGTTGACCAGAAACTTTTGCACAAACATGATTTATGATATTCTAATGAGGCGTGTGACCCTCGGACAGGTGCGTTATGTTTGTGTTTTGGACCGGACAGGTGTGATTTATGCCAGACAGGTGTTATTAATGCCGGACAGTGTGATTAATGCTGGACAGGTGTGATTAATGCTGGACAGGTGTGATTAATGCTGGACAGGTTTGATTAATGCTGGACTCTTGTGGTTTACGATGGACAGGTGTAATTAATGCCGGACAGGTGTGATTATTGCTGGACTGGTGTGGTTTATGATGGACAAGTGTGATTAATGCCAGACAGGTGTGATTTATGATGGACAGTTGTGATTAATGCCAGACAGGTGTAATTAATGCTGGACAGGTGTGATTAAGGGGGTACAGCTGTGATTCATGAGGGACAAATGTTATTAATGCCGGACAGGTGTGATTAATGCAGGGCAGGTGTGATTAATGGGGTACAGCTGTGATTAATGAGGGACAGATGTGATTAATGCCAGACAGGTGTGATTAATGCAGGGCAGGTTTGATTAATGGGGTACAGCTGTGATTAATGAGGGACAGATGTGATTAGTGCCGGACAGGTGTGATTAATGCAGGGCAGGTAATTAATGGGGTACAGCTGTGATTAATGAGGGACAGATGTGATTAATGCTGGACAGGTGTGATTAGTGCCAGACAGGTGTGATTAATGCCAGACAAGTGTCATAAATGCCTGACAGGTGTGATTAATGTCGGAAAGGTGATTTAGGCCCGGCAGGTGTGATTACTGCCGAACAGGTGTGATTACTGCCGAACTGGTATGATTAGGCTGGACAGGTGTGATTAGTGTCGGACAGGTGTGAGTAATGCCGGATAAGTGTGATTAATGGCAGACAGGTGTTATTTAGGCTGGATTGTCTAAAAAAATATCATTAATAGCGAGACATAATCGATATATTAATGGGTGATGATATACTGCTTTAATGGTGTGTGTGTGTGTGTGTGTGTGTGTGTGTGTGTGTGTGTGTGTGTGTGTGTGTGTGCAATAATAATAATAATAACAATAATAATAATAATAATAATAATAATAATAATAATAATAATAATAATAATAATAATAATAATAATAATCACCGGTTTATTGAAGAGTATAGCAGCCAGATGCCGAAAATATAGAATGGACAAAATATTACTAACCATAATTGGTATGGTGGAATATTTAACAAAAGATTTCAATACTAAAGGAAAATATGGAGTAAAGAAACAGATTGTATGTGAATTACTGATAGATTTTGGTTGTAGAGAAGGGGGGAGGGGGAATCACGTGATTGAAGGCCTTACTAGCTGGATTGGTGAGGAGGAAGCACGTGACTGTGGACCTTACTAGCTGGTGGACTGGTGAGGGAAAACTCGTGATTGTGGATCTGATACCTTCCGCATGAAGAAAGCAGGGACCCAGCGCGAACTACGCAATGTAAAGAACGACTGATTTAATAATAAAGCATGTGAAACACAAAAATTTGCAGATCAACACGAGATGAGCAAAATTTTCAATTCCACAAAAGCATTTATGGGTCATTTTCTCCACATCGTAACTCCTGGAGGAGCACCAAACGAGTTAGCCCGAACTGCAAACCAAGGCAGACAAGCGCCAACCCTGGAAAGACGCTGTCCCATACTAGATGTAGCCCCCACATGTGCAACATCTGTGAACGACTCAAAACTCACCAATTAAGGTGACATCCCTAATAACTCATACCATTGTATCATAGCTGGATGATCGTCATACTTGATTCCGAGTGACGACAAAGTAGTAGTAGTAGTGTGTGTGTGTGTGTGTGTGTGTGTGTGTGTGTGTGTGTTTGTTTGTTTGAAATTCTCTTATCTATGCGGTATTATTAAAAAATACATTAGGGCGGTTTCATATCTTAATTTATTCGTCAGAATAAAGTCTGTGCTAAATAATGAACTTTTTATAGAAGAATGTATGTTACGGGTGGATGAATAACTAAAACAAGGATACATCATCATCATCATCATCATCATCATCATCATCATCATCATCACCTCTATCATCATAATTGTCATTATTATTATAATATCATCATCATCATCATCATCATCATCATCATCATCATCATCATAATCATCATATCTACAGTATATAAAGCAAAGGTGCTGTTACACCCTACTACTACTACTTTGCTGCCACCCGGAATCGAGAATGACGATCATCCAGCGATGATACAATGGTATAGGTTATTAAGGATGTCACCTACGTTGGTGAGTTCTGAGGTGACTGAAGAGGACGATACGGGACCGCCAGAGTCATTCTCGCACATTGCACATGTGGGGGCAACAACTGGTGCGGGTGGGGCGGCAGCAGCATCTTCACGGCGTTGGCGCTTATCTGCCTCGTTATGCACACAGGCTAACTCGAAAGTATTGACAACCTTCTTGTGTGGTGCTCCTCCAAGTCTTAAGGTGTGGAGTAATCGTCTCCTAGGTGAGGGGATCGATGTGGAAGTTTTCAGGTTTGTCTTTAGACTATCCTTATACTTTTTCAGTTGTCCGTCAGCGTTACATTTAAGATTCGTTAGGTGACTGTAGAGTATATTCTTTGGCACTCTACTGTCGTCCATGCAGGTAACATGGCCAGTCCAGCATAGGCATTCATGGTTAATGGTAGCCTCGATGCTCCTACAGTTGATGTCAGCAAAAATACTGGCCTTTGTTCTCTTCTCTTCCCAGCGAACTCGGAGGATGGAACGCAGACTGTGTTGGTGAAAGTTTTCAAGTGACCCATATCTTGCTGCCATATATCAGAGTTGGGAGGACCACTGCTCGATATACAGTACGTGTAACTTTGTAGATAATTTAAGCTCCCTACAGCTGAAAACACGGTCTCTGAGTTTATCAAAGGCTTGAGATGCACATCTGATTCGATGCTGAATCTCTTCATCGATGCCCGCGGTGGTGGACAGGTGGGAGCCGAGAAACCGAAAGTGGGTAACAGAGAGGGTAGTACCGTCAAGTTGGATGAATGGTGAAGGTGTGTCTGAACCAGGGGCAGGTTGAAATAGAATTTGAATCTTACATACATTCACCTCAAGGCAGAAGTGTTTTTCTTTTTTTTTTCTTTTTTCTTTTTTTTACGGGGATTTGCCCACCAGGGCACAGGTCAATGACCCACATCGGGGCTTGGGAGGCGAAAAAATAATAATAAATAATAATAATAAATAATAATAATTATAATAATAATAATAATAATAATAATAATAATAATAATAATAATAATAATAATAATAATAATAATAATAATAATAATAATAATAATAATAATAATAATAATAATAATAATAATAATAATAATAATAATAATAATAATATCTATTATTATTATTATTATTATTATTACAACAATTAATAAAATTAATAGCAAATTAATACAAATAAAATAATAAAACAAATATAAATAATAACCATAAAAAATATACAGTAAAATTTAAAAAATATATCAAGAGAGAGAAATTATATACTACATTATATATGTTGTGTTGTCCAAGAAAGAGAAACAATTGAGAACCTGCAATTGTGTGTAAATGAGGCATCACAATTTTCGTGATGCCATATAGCAGCAGGGTCTACCATTAGACAACACATATGCTTCCAATATCTTCCCAGGCGGTAGTACCTCCTTGTTTGGGAGCTGCCTACCTACCTACTACCTGAAGACGCAAAAGCGAAGGTGTTCAGGACTTCCTGTTGGTCGCGTTCCGTGTGAGTGACAAGGGTGAGGTCGTCAGCATACTGAATAATGGAAGTTGCCGACACCTTTGTTCCTGCCAGGGATTCGTCTTATGTTGAAAAGACCCTTCATCCGGTACTGGATGTGCACCCCGCCAGCTAAATTGGCACTGGTACCAGTAAGGAAGGCAGCCAAAAAAAATGGAAAAGAGATTTGGTGACAGTACACACCCTTGTTTAACCCCCGTTTGCATAGTGAAGGACTCAGACTGGGTGCCACTGTGCAAGACACTGCCGTTCATTCCATCGTGGAGTTGCCTCATGAGGGTGAGGAATTTTGGTGGGCAGCCAAAACGGCTGAGGGTTCACCATAGGGCTTCCCTGTTGACTGAGTCGAAGGCCTTGGTTAGGTCATTGAAAGCCATGTACAGGTCACGACGCTGTTCTCTGCACTTTTCCTGTATCTGGCGGTCAGCAAATACCATGTCAGTCGTGCCATGTGATGGTGTAAAGCTACATTGAGATTCTGGTAGAAAGTTTTCTGCCTCAGGAAGAAGTCTGTTTAGGAGGACTTCGGCGATAATCATGCCAGCTACGGACAGCAGCAAGATCCCGCAGTAGTTGCCACAGTTTGATCTCTCCCTTGTTCTTATAAATATTGACGAAGGAGGCATCTTTAAGAGCTTGGGGGATTTCCTCCTTTTCTCATATATTCTCCAGGAGAGAGTGGAGACAGCTGGTAAGCAGAGGTTCTCCTGCTGTATACACCTCGGCTGGGATTCCATCAGGCCTGAGTCATTGTTATTTGTCATCTGTTTGATGACAGTAGCTACCTCATTCAGGGATGGAGGATAGCTAAGGTTGGTCAGCTGTGGAAGCTGAGAGACCTGTTGGGTAGTCAGGACATCTACATCGGTGTTTCGGTTCAGCAGTGAATCGTAGCACTCTTTCCAGCTCTGAAGGATGACTTCATTGTCTTTAATTTGGGAGTTACTATCGGATGAGCAGAGAGGGGCTGCACCACTAGTGATTGACCCATAAAATCCGCGCATCTTGTGCTAATCTGCAAATTTTTGTGTTTTACATGCTTTATTTTTAAACCAGTCGTTCTTTAGATTGCGAAGTTTGCGCTGGGCCGCCGCTTTCTTCTTGCGGAACTTATCAGCATTGGTCCGAGACTGAGGGTTGTTTCGCCAGTCAGATAAGCAGCACGGTCATTGTCAACGAGTACATTGTTTGCCAGTACCTTTTCATCAAGCCAGTCCTGGTGTATTCTTTCGAACTGACCGAGGGTCTCTCTGCAGTGTCAAGAATATCCCTTTCGGCCCTGAGATTTAGGTTGTTTGTTGTCGGGTTGCTTAATTATCAGCCTATATTCGAGCTGCTCTCTGAAAGCATGTGCTCCCGCTGGATCCCCCAGACAGTGTTAAAACTTGTTGTGGATGCTTGCTGCCTTCGCCGTTTTGGCGCTACATGAAATGATAGCTTGGGTCTGACGAACCGATGATCTGTGTTGCAGTGATCTTATCCATGCATGGCATCTCGGCGTTCTCTTTCTCTGACAATGATGTAGTCAATGTGATGCCAGTGTTTGGATCATGTGTGTTGTCATGAATCCTTAAACTTATCGTCCTTGCCTTGCTCTTTTCTCCCTATTTTTCCCTGCCAAATGTCAGCATCTCTGCCAACTCTGGCACTGAAGTCACCAAGGAGCACAAACTTATCTTCTCTTGGGATAGAAGTTAGTACTTTGTCGAGGTCGGCGTAAAAAGTCTCCTTGAAGTCATCTCTGCATCCAGTGTTTGGGAGTATGCATTGATGAAAAAGGCGTGACGTTAGTGATTCAGTGGGACTCGGAACATCGTGAGGCGCTCGTTGATCCCAAAAAGGAATTTCATTTAGCCTGTGTAAGATGCATTGGCAGATGACAACGGCAACTCCATGAATGCGGTATAGCTGGGCCCCTGTTCTGTGAGTTGACCTTCGTCTGGGAGCCGGGACTCACTAATGGATGCTATGTCGTTGTTATACCTAGCCAGCTCTTTTGCCACAAAGGGCAGTTCTTCTTTCAGGACGCTCATTTGTGCGAGTATCCAGAAGGGTCCTGACATTCCATACAGCGACCATAAGAGGTTGTATAGTTTGATTTGTTTACATCTGTAATTATGATAGTGTTTTCGACCGCATAAAGATGACCTTACTGGATGCGGGTGCCCAGGTAGGGTTTTTTTTTAGGCAGGCTATGTTTAGGGCACCTTTTCTTGCCCCCTCCCTATGTACTGTGAGCGGATTGGCTTCTCGTAGAGCTACTCAGTCGCAAAGACAGGACCGAATCGCGTTGCTACCTAGATTCCAATGCATAAATGACACCCTTATCTGTGCCCCCTATGTGCAGAATTGTGACTAGAGACTCCAAGCAGTCATCTCTGCCTTTCCCCGTCGCCACTCGTCCGTCGCCATAGAACTTTTGGGGGTATAGGGGTTTTGATGATGATAAGATGTATGACGAGCTGGATGATGGGTGAGTGTGAGTTGGTTATCTGGTGAGGCAGGAGCGCAGGCTGCAACCAAACACCTCGGCTCCCCCTTTTCCTGATCCAGTGGTGCAAGTGTTGCAACGACTGGGGAGAGGGAGAGTTGCAGTGGACTGCCGAAAACCAAGTTTTTTTGGTTTCCCCTTAGTAGCTTGTCCATCATGCAATGCCTTTGTCCGTCGGTGTAGTCGTTGGGCTCCCAGGGTGGTCTCCTCTTCCACCTATACCGCCGTTGGGGTCTTGTTGGAGCTCTGTAAACATGTCTGCCTGATGCGGGGCTTTACCGCAGATTTTTTGTTCGGGGTTTACTCCCGTAGCCTTATACCTACCAAAGTTAATCCGCAAGGCAGCAGGGCAATGGTTGGTAGGCGCCAGGACGTGTCCGCATGCCAGTGGGCCTATGTGCCTCCTTCTGGAGCTCACTGCTACTCTGAGATCCCCTGCTGGTCTATCCTGGACCCACGAGGCACCCAGTTACTGTGTGTTGCCACGAGGAGGCACAGCAGGAGTCTTGGTGGTGAAGAGGCTGTGTACTGGCAGGGGAAGACTTATGCAAATTTATTTCCTGTTCGCTATGAGGGCTAGCCAGCGGCGGTAGCTGAAAACGAGAGGAAGCAAGCAGTGCTTGCACATTAGCACTATCATAATGCTGCCACACAAGACGCATTAAACCACCCTCTGTGCGAACACACACACTCACACATCATTACCACCATTATCACCATCATCACCACCATTATCATGATCATCATCTTCATCATCATCAACATCACCACCACCACCACCTCCACCACATACAGTAGGCATTAGTGAACATGATAGGGTTGATGCCTTAGCTAAACTGGCGCCCAACAATGACAATTTTGAGTTCAATCTAGGACTGTCAAACAGAACCTTAAATACTGTAAGCACAAAAGAACTTGTTGATGAATTTGAAGCCAGTAGACGAGTGCAAAAATACACTAGTCAATAGATTGTTTACTATGATGTTGTAACCGCTAGACTCAGGTTAGGATATAAGTACCTCTAGCAGTATGTTCCTCAAGTAGATGTGAACAAGTCTAAATGTAAAGTTTGTGGCCAGACATATGGCCAGACTCTCAAACACTACGTTTTAGACTGTGAAAATTAGAACCTTTTAGGGATAGATCCAAACACACTCTGTATGCAATGGCACAACACTTTATCTCTGATGACAAGATAGCTGATATACTGAGGCTGCATCCACGCTTCGCACCTATTAAATCTATGTACCGACTTAAACAAACAATGTACTGGAAATACTCTGCTACACTCATTACCATAATATCAGAATTATTGGGCTCCGATAAACACCCTTTGTGGCTTATACTCTGTAATCCTTTTTGTGTTACCGCTCACAGGTTGAGTATAGGGGTGCACAATAAACTATCTGCTGGTTGCGGCAAAATTAAAAAAAAAAAATTGAAATACCACCTCCACCACCACCACCGACATTATACCACAAATATACACGTAACAAATTTAATATCCTGACGTTCACAAAAGTCTGGTCATAAAACACTAAATATAACAAGTGTGGCCACAAATGTGATGGACCGTAACACGACGCCGGAGTGACCATGTGTTCTGCTGCCGTCACATTACACCTAAAGTGACGCTCCATTAGTGTGATGACGGTCCTGTAACATTTGTGAATTTAACCTACGAAGATAATTTGACTGGGTGAGAGAGAGAGAGAGAGAGCTGATACAGTGAGAGACCTTGCTACGTTAGAGTTCATTATGTCAATTACGTTGATTAGTTGACATTGAAAAAACAATTTGATAGTCGAACTTAATATTTTGGTCATTGGAATAATTACTGCGTCACTTTACCTTGCTCACGATTAGATCAGTGAGTATTGTCTTATGTGTACTGGTCTACTGTTGATTAGATAGATAGATAGATAGATAGATAGATAGATAGATAGATAGATAGATAGATTGATAGATTTTCCCTGGGTGCTCATTTAACATGCTCGTACAGAGGATTTCGCCTTGTCTGAATTAGTAAATGAAGATACAAAAGTTATGAATGCATTATGTGAGATGAAAGTTTTACCACAGTTAATCAAAGAAACTTCAATAAATGGAAGGGGAGAGGAAATTCTTATGTCGAATCAAAACTTCAATTATAACAGAAATTCAATTATAACAAAACTTCAATTATAACAGAAATTCAATTATATCAAAACTTCAATTATAACAGAACTTCAATTATAACAGAACTTCAAATATAACAGAACTTTAGTTATAACAAAACTTAAATTATAACAAAACTTCAATTATAACAAAACTTCAATTATAACAGAAATTCAATTATAACAAAACTTTAGTTATAACAAAACTTAAATTATTACAGAACTTCAATTATAACAGAACTTCAATTATAACAGAACTTTAAAGCAATATTTAAGGAAAATCAACAGTTTGTAAGTAACAATAGACAGTAGAAATGAATTACAAACAATAGAAAACTAAGACACCCTGAATTAACATTAGTCACTTAATTAAGAAACTAGACACTGAGTTGACTTTAAACTGGTTGAGTCCCCCCAAAAATATGAAAAATCACCCACACAATTCATTAGACACGAGAATTGATGAGCTCTACTAGGCTTGGGGCAAATTGCTAAAATTCCTAATTACTGTGACAAATGAGTCAGGTAACTTTAGTTACGAGCTATAAAGAGCCAGACTGGGCTCAAGGCAAGTTAAGCCAGACAAGACGTGGTTATGAATCTAGGTACTGTACAACACACGGCTTGTAGTTATTTAAAGCACCTTTATTACACGAAGGGTTGTCTCATAGACAAGTTAGTAATGTAGATAATAAATTAAGAATCACTGTAATAATATCTGTTCACCTAAACTCCTCGTAGACCCATAGCTAGTTTTAACCTTCTGGACAACAGCAGCCAGACTATACACGACTCAACTGAACTCAACTATTAAGTTATGTGGTCGAAATTAACACAGTCATCACACAACTAAATGTTTCCTCCAATACTGTACTTCACGAACACAGTACTAACGGAAGAGTATAATTAGGTACCCTAAGTTAGGGTATAGTGGGGAAAGGAATCCCTGATGGCGATCACACACGAGAAATTCTGGGTATTTATGTTCATCATACTACACGAAACTCTAAGCATATTCACGGCCATATTTAAGAAGTGGAATCTAGTACCTTACGTCTATGGACAGCCAGATATATCAGAATTACGTGATAATGAAGAGAAAGATAATACGTAGATAGCTATTGAACAGCATCGTTACGTTATAAATGCAGGAAAGCGGTTTTCTTACCGTAGAACTCGGATACCTTCACACTGGTTACTCACCCAAGAGATTATGGTGTATCACTACGTAGAATTTCACTCTGCTACCGGCATTCAATGCGTTGTGTACTTGATAAATGATGATTTAATGACTTCCATTAATTTCCAACATCCATCTAAGTTATTGGTTATACTTTGTCATAACCAATCAGTCATTCCCCTTGGTAATAATAATAATTGAGGGATCACAGACACGGGCAGATGATTGCACTTACGTTTATTTGGCACAATTCCATACACTGGACTTATAATTTGCATGGATAGGTCAGTCACTCACATTCACACCACAGTACCGTAAGTTATAAGGGAGAGTTTGTCAACCTGGAGAATTAATCGTTTAGATCTATTAGGCCGGCCTGGAGTGCTCTTGTAGCAAACAGGCCCTCACTACTGATCACTTCCTTTACAGGATGTGTCGCTGGACTTAACAAAAATCTCGGGGATTTGCACACACAGACTCGTAGCACTGGTAGTATTGTATGGCCCCTGTTCTTAAGTCCGCGGAGCAGGAGGTCTTCTCTAACCCAAGATCTAAAGTCCACTAGCTAAAATGTGGTTTTTTGTGGCGTGAAGTGATGAACAGTACACCACTGGCTAAATTTGCTTTTTTGAGGCGTGAAGTGATGAACAGTACACCACTGTCTCACTGGCCTGCCCCCCCCCCCCCTACATGTCCCAGTTATGGCTGGCCGGGTGCCTTATCTCTACCGTAAACAAACATTTGGGATGGGTTGTGCGGGAGGCCCAACGCAACCCATGACAATCGCCCCTACTAAGAAAATTTTTTCTCTTGGAGAATAAATTTTCAGCACCTGTATACAATCAAGAGAATGCCTAGCCCAGACACACAATCCGACATTCACACTGTGGTGTGTGTGTAACACTAACACTGCAACGGAATGGAGTCGCCAATCGCCACTGAGGGAAAACCTCAACATTTTCTTTAGTTTTTCTGGCTGGAGGAAAACTCCGCGGCGAGGGTGACAATTCCCGAGCTAAGCGTAAGCACGCTACCTTTACATTAGAGCAACGTGTTGTGTGGTGTAGGGTATGTAGACATTGTTTAGGTGGCACAGGTGTTGTGTTATGTTCTCAAGTGTAGAAAGTTGTGAGAAAATTATACATTACATATGACGTGCCGCCAGACGCTTGGAGGCTCGAGTCGACTGGAGTCTAGACCAACTCCACACTCATTTGGGAAGGTGACCTCTCAGTCAGTTGCTCTGGTTCCGCCACAAGTCGAGATAGGAGGTCAGCCCCCACATTCAGGCTGCCCTTGATGTACCGGAGGACGAAGTTGAACTGCTGGAGATACAGTGCCCACCACATCAGACGAGCATTTGCATTCTTAGATGGTCGGAGACTGGTGAGCGGCATGTGGTCTGTCTCCAACACAAACTCACCTTCGTAGAGATAGTAGTAGTACTTCTTGATGCCTTCCACCACTGCCAAAAGTTCCTTCTCAACCGTGCTGTAATTCCTCTCCGCAGGTTTCAACTTCCGACTGTGGTACGCAACTGGAAAAACCTCGCCGTCTGCCTCTTGTAGTAGCACTGCGCCAACCCCATCCTGTGAAGCATCGGTCTGGAGGATGAAAGGCTCTTCCTTCCTCACCAGTTGAAGGATGGGTTGCTTGCATAGCAGGTTCTTGAGGGCATTGAAAGAATCCTCTTGTTCAGGTCCCCATTGCACCTTGTTAGGTGCATGTTTCTTGAGCAGGTCGGATAAGGGAAGAGCCACCACGGCAAAGTTTGGGATGAAGTTCCGGTAGTACCCTACGAGGCCAAGAAATGACCTCACTTGTTTTTTTGTAGTGGGCCGTGGTGCATCTTGGACCTTTTTGATCTTCTCATTCTGACAGGTGCAGCGTCCTCCGCCGACAGTGTGCCCGAGGAACTGTACTGCAGCCTGACCGATCTCGCACTTGTTTGGTTTCACGGTCATGTTTTTTTATTGGAACCTCCGGAACACCTCCTCTAAGAGTTCCAGGTGTTCCTCTAATGTTGCTGAATGGATTAACACATCGTCCACAAATGCCCCAACTCCCTTGATGCCGTTTAGGACTTGCCTCATGACACGGTTGAAGATGGCAGGGGAGTTTGTGAGACCAAAGGGAAGGACTCTGTACTGATAGAGACCCCCTGGCGTACCAAAGGCTGTGATCTGCCGACTCTTCGGGTCCAGTGGGATTTGGAAGAACCCCTTGGTCAGATCAAGTTTGGTAAATAACTTGGAACCAGCTATTCTTCAAAAAATAGTTTTCTGATCACACATAGGTTCAGCATCCACCTGGGTAATGGCATTTACTCTCCTATAATCCCCACAGATCCTGACACCCCCATCCTTTTTACGGACGACTACCATAGGACTACAGTATGGGGACGATGATTTCTCGATGATTCCTACTGCTTCCATTTCCTCAATTTCTTGTTTGACAGTGTCCAGTAGTCGCATAGGTATAGGATAGGGCTTTACCCGAACAGGTGTAGGGCTGGTCAGTTCAATGGTGTGACAGTCGACCCGGGCAACTCCTGGCTTATCAGAGAAGATGTCCATGTAGCGATTCAACAGAGAGCCAATGGCATCTCGTTCCTCTGCTGATAGATTTCCGTTCACCTTAACGTCCGTAAAAGTCTCACTCTGGCGGGAGCGTGCAGTGACAGGCCCTTCCTCCTCATCACTGGCAGAGATCACTGTGGCAGCACAAGTTACCCCTGAATCACACTGGGAAGGCTCGTCCCTGTCTTCCTCAGTGGAGACTGTACCCCCGATCGGTGACTGGAAGTACTTCTTCAGCATGTTGATGTGGAACTTCTTTCGTCGAGATCCCACCTGGACGATGTAAGTCAGATCCGAGACACGCTCTGCAATGTCGAATGGACCTTTCCACTGAGCCAGTAACTTATTGCGCATCGTAGGCAACAGAACCAGGCACTGATCACCTGGCTGGAAACAACGAAGCTTGGCCTTCTTGTCATAGTAAGTCTTCTGGACCTCTTGAGCCTTTATCAGCTCTTGCTTTGCCAGTTGACAGGTTTCTTGGAGACGATCAGCTAAGTCAATGACATATGTATAAGTGGTCTTGACTTCCGGATCTGATTCCTCATCATCCCACAGTTCCCGAAGAACCTGTAGAGGTCCCCGGACGGACCTGCCATACATAAGCTCGAAGGGAGACACCTTAAGTGAGCTCTGTGGCACCTCTCGGTACGCGAACAGAAGTGGGGCAATGTAGCGTGGCCACTCCTTAGGTTGTTCGGCTGCCATCCTCCTGAGCATTTTCTTCAGCGTCCCATTAAACCTCTCACAGAGCCCGTTGCACATTCGGGTGATAGGGTGTTGTCCTTAGCCCCTTTACCGATAACAACCGCATCAACTCCTCCATCATGGCAGAAGTAAACTGGGTTCCCCTGTCACTGAGGACTTGTTTGGGAATACCAACCCGACAGAAGATTTCCAACATGGCTTCTGCAACAGTCATGGCCTCAATGTTCCTCAAGGGCACAGCCTCGGGCCACCTCGTGCTAAAGTCCACCAAGGTGAGAATATACTTTGCCCCATCGCTCACCCTTGGGTTTATCGGTCCTACAATGTCCACCGCCACCCTCTCAAAGGGTTCAGAGATCAGTGGGAGGGGCCGTAGTGGTGCAGGTGGAACTCGCCCTCGATCACTGGTTTTCTGGCACACATCACAAGAGCGGACTAGCCTGGTGATCTCCTGGCCCATCCTTGGCCAGAAGAACGCTGCACTGATGCGATCAAAGGTCTTCTTTTTACCCATATGACCGCCAAGAGCAGTGCAATGACCTAGCTTGAACACAGCCAGGCGGTACTTGGAAGGAACCACGAACTGCAGTCTGTTTCACCCAGAGACGTCACAATCTCTCGGTAGAGACGGTTCCTCTTCTTTACGAACCTCGTTCGATTCCCAAATGTCTCCTTGATGGTCCCAACCGTCAAACTCTTGTGTACCGAAGTGAGCGTGCTGTCATGCTCTTGCTCTTGGACGACATCCTGACTATTGATGAGATCAGACGATGTGGCAATAGCCAATGGGGTGACTCGAGGTTTTGTTTGAGCCATACCCCGAGTGACTGCAGCAGCATTAACTTGGGTCAAAGCGGCAGCATCAGTTTGGGTTGCAGCATCCACTGCACAACTGTTTCTTGCTCCCTTGATATTCCCAATGATGAGATCGTATATAGGTTCCCTCATGACTGCTGCAGTGACCCAACCTGAGAAGAAGGGGGTGTCCACCTCAATCTTGGTCACTGGAACCGTTTGAATGTAACTATTTGCTAATTTAACACTTACTTGTGCTCCGGTGTATTGATGTTGCCCCACCAATTCCTTCCTGACAATACAGCCCGATGCCCCACTATCTCGCATGACAGTCACTGGAACTCCTCCAACGTATCCAGGTTTAACAAGAAAGGTGGGGTGAACCCTCGAGGAGAGGTTGGGGACGGCAGTTAGTCAGTAGGTGTGCTGGGGTAGACTTGATTCGGTATGAACCCCTGCTTCAGGTTGCATGACGATCGGCCCTGCTGGAAGTTCAGGCCACTCCCCGCCCACAGTTTGAACATCGGCGGCTTCCTGCTGCTGGTCTCTTTGTGGATTATTATTGCTGGCACCTTGGCCTACGAATTGAACCACGGCGGCTTCCTGCCGCCGGTTCCATCGTGGATTGTTGCCCGGGCGCCAACTGTCCTGATACTAAGGGGGGCCTTGGTTCTGCTTCTGCTGCTGTTTCTGTTGCTGTCTTTGCGGTTGTGGTTGCTGGTTATTTGCCTGTTGCCTGGGTGGGTTCGGTGGCTGTTTCTGTAGAGGTTGTTGAATTTGTTGGTTACCTGCCGACTCCCTGTTCGACCACCGCCTCCGAGTGTGGTACCCAAAAGCGCTGAAATGAGCGTCTGATTGGAGCCACAAGTTCAGGAGGACGAGACCTTTCAAACTGCGTGCGCACCATTAAGTCTATAACCCCTTCCATGGACTTGGGGGTTTCATCCTTACTCATCCACTGAGCCACATAGTCCCTTAAACGTTCCCGGAACTGTGCAACCGTTTCATTTTCTTCCAACATTGCCCTGTTGAACTGATGCCTGGCCTGCTCAGTAGTCAGCCCATATGCCCGCAGCAGTGCAGACTTCATGTCAGGGAATTTATTTTCAGGACGCTCAAGTCGTCGAAGAATCCCTAAAGCTTTCCCATCAAATAGGCTCAGGAACTCAAATTCCTTAATGCTGTCATCAAGCTCGTAGGCTTCTGCGAGATGCTCAAACCGGGAAATGTACATTTCCATGGATTCGCCCTCCTTAAAGGTGGGCATCTGGGGAAATTTCCTATAAGTGACGTTTTGAGCGGGAGAATTTTGGTTCCTTTCCGCTAAGGCCAGTTGGAACGCCCGTTCCCTTTGTCTCTCTTCTCGTTCCAGCTTCTTTTCTTCCTTCTGAAAGTCTAGCTGGGCTAAGAGTTCTTCATGCTCACATCGCTTGTCTTCTCTCTCCTCGGCCTTCTCCATGTATGCAACCGCCTCAGCCCCCTCCAGCCCGAGGGCACGTGCTTCCTCAAAAGCCGCTGCACGAGCTGACATGGTGTAGGTGTGGGCGATACAATTGTGCAATTATACACGGTCTGTGTCCCTGTTCGGGAGCCAATTGTTGCGTTTTAAATGCAGGAAAGTGGTTTTCTTACCGTAGAACTCGGATACCTTCACACTGGTTACTCACCCAAGAGATTATGGTGTATCACTACGTAGAATTTCACTCTGCTTCCGGCATTCAATGCGTTGTGTACTTGATAAATGATGATTTAATGAATTCCATTAACTTCCAACATCCATCTAAGTTATTGGTTATACTTTGTCATAACCAATCAGTCATTCCCGTTGGTAATAATAATAATAGAGGGATCACAGATACGGGCAGATAATTGCACTTACGTTTATTTGGCACAATTCCATACACTGGACTTATAATTTGCATGGATAGGTCAGTCACTCACATTCACGCCACAGTACCGTAAGTTACAAGGGAGAGTTTGTCAACCTGGAGAATTAATCGTTTAGATCTATTAGGCCGGCCTGGAGTGCTCTTGTAGCAAACAGGCCCTCACCATTGATCACTTCCTTTACAGGATGTGTTTACTTGTCGCTGGACTTAACAAAAATCTCGGGGATTTGCACACACAGACTCGTAGCACTGGTAGGACTGTTGCCCCTGTTATTAAGTCCGCGGAGCAGGAGGTCTTCTCTAACCCAAGGTCTAAAGCCCACTCGCTAAAATGTGGTTTTTTGAGGCGTGAAGTGTCTCACTGACCTGCCCCCCCCCCCTATCGGCTGGCTAACATACCACTAATGGGAAACATATGTCCCAGTTATGGCTGGCCGGTTGCCTTATCTCTACCGTAAACAAACATTTGGGAAGGGTTGTGCTGGAGGCCCAACGCAACCCATGACAAGCATCTCAAAAAAAGTATCTGTGAACACTCTGCGCGAAAATTTATAAGACCACGGATGATAGATACTGGAACATGCATTAACTTTGGTGTATAGTTTAACATAATTAATACAATGAGTATTTATTTCGGCGTCATTAAAATGAAGTTCTGATACCAAATGTAGAAGGATCAGTATGACACAGAGCCACGCAAACCAACCCTCCCGGGACATCACGAGTTGCATGTAGCATTCAGAAGTCATTAGACCCTTGGAAGATAATGTATATCATGGTATGTGTGTGTGTGGAGAGTGAGGGGAGTGTGGAAACAATAGGTGAGAAGTGGGGTTTATACTCCTGACGTTTCGACTAGAGTTTTCTTCAGAGTGATAATGCCTAAAGTAAGTTACAGGACTATACGATATAAGTGTCAGTCACTGTCCAGACACCTCACCTCTTCTGATTGGTCTACCTGTCTCGCTGACTTCTCTTCTTTACTGACCACTTACTTGTGGCTGCCCTTGCTGCTAACACTGACAAGTTAATGAAACCCCGCTTTAGTGTTGGTGAAATCCTCCATACGTATGTGGGCAGCCTCCTGCACTCTTCTGATCTGCTTCTTCATTCCTTCGTACAATAATTGTGTATCCCTATTAGAAAGGTGTGCGCATTCACCTAAAGGCACCAAGAGAGCGTTGGATATTTAATCAATGACATCACAAATCTGCCTTATTCTACGTGATTCTCTTATTCAGTCCACGTCCACTTTCTCCGTAACATGTTCGTTGACAGTCGTATCACAGGATCCTCTACACTGTCAGCTTTGTTTACCCTTAGTAAATTCACCAATTGCTGTTGGCTTGTTTCGAATTGGGAACTATTCAGAACTAATAAATGGATAAAAAGCTCTCTACCCATTTTTTCAACGCCTGTTCATTATTTTTCTGGTCTTATTTCTCAGCTTCAAGAATAATCCTTTGGCGTAACCTAATTTCACGAATGCCTTTCAAACGTATTCTTTTTCTTCTTTTATGTATTATTGGCTGCATATTCTTATGACTCTCAAGAACAAATCCATTGACTACTCCTGTTTCCGTCCTTTTATTACGGGCAGACAAGTAATGAATGGAATCGTCTCTATCAGTTGGTTTTCTATATGCGGAGAACTTTAGGCCTTGGTCACTCTTCCATATGATCGCATCTGAAGCCAACAGTGTTCTTTCTTCCTCTCAACGGTAAATTGGACACTCTGACCCACATTATTCAACTGCGTGAGTTTATCCTCTACGTTCGTTTTCTTGGAATTACGACGAACATGTCATCAACATACAGATACTGTACCACGCGGTATTTCTTCCCATAGTCGTGCTGAAAATGTCTTCTAACTTTTCCAACTACTGTATAACGAGGTCCTTAGAGCACTGAGCGGTGAGCCCATGGCTAGCCCTCTTTGCTGTCTAAATTCTTCTCATTGGCAGTAAATAGGGCCAAATCTTATACAAATGACACGAGCCTCATATAGTCTGCTATGAATACAGATAAATCATCATCATCATCATCCAAGTTTTCCACTTCTCCTCTGGCACGTTGGTAATGACAGAATTTAACATTGAAACTTGACAATTTTTGTTTACTTGAAGTTAACGTTGTTTATTCAATTCATCAAATCAGATAAAGTTGTCAAGTTCGTCCCACTGATTAAACCGAACACTACAGACTATGGCTAACCTGTACGGGTCACTACTAGTGCCCAATATGTTGGGTCTCACCAGAACACCCTGCTTGTGGTGTAGAGGTTTAATAACTTATTTCGCTTACTTCTCCTTATCCAACACATTCTTACTTCACGACGAAACTTCTCAGCCTCTTTCTCAGTGTAATCAATATGCTTCTTTTTAAATGTTGTTCAGTCATTTAGTAAGTCAAGCATTTTGTTCATAATAATAACCCTAACGGGCCCCAATTCTAATAGGCTAAGTATTAATAGACCCAAGCCCTATATAGACCTCAGTTCAAATAGACTCCAGTCACAATAGACCCTAATCCAAATACTACTGTATATACACTGTGTACTGTACATTTATTTAATCTGCAATATGTAAACAATCCATATATTAATATTATAAACGATATACCAAGCATGACTACAGATTATTTCACAAGTTAATGATATTTCGATATTTCCATTATTTTCCCAATTTATATATATTATCATAATTTTCGATACTTGTGTATATAATGATGTATACAACTGATCATATACCTGTACATTTTCATTAAACCCAGATGATATGTGTCTGAATCATCATCATAAACATCATCATCATCATTATCATCATTAACGACCAGACAAATATAAAGTGTGTTGGGAGTTACTATCCCAGCCGCACCAGTACACACCTCACGCCATCTACGGTGACCACTAACCCCACGGCCACTATCACACTAAGACACATCTTCTGGAACGGCTACAGTCCCGTTGGTGATGCTGGTGGTGTAGTCTTCTCCTGGGGGATGCCAGTAGTAAGTAGATTGACTTGTGATTCACTTCATCCTGAACTTTGTAACCCGAAAGCAATACCGGACTCATACATCAACTGAACATAATTGAGACCATGAGCCTTAACCGACATACAAATCTCTCATCACCAGTCTTATATCTCTCACCGCCATCTCTTACCACCACCATCTGTCACTACCATTCTTATATCTCTCACCACCACCATCATCTATCACCACCACTACCATCTCCCACCACCACCACCATATCTCACCACCACAACCACCACCACCATCACTCACCACCACCATCGCTCACCACCATCACCACCATCTCTAACCACCACCGCCACCATCACCACCACCACCACCACCACCACCACCATCTCTCACCACCACCACCACCATCTCTCACCACCACCCATCTCCACCACCACCCACCACCATCACACCATCTCACCACCGCCACCATCTCTCACCACCGCCACCATCTCTCACCACACACCACCACCACCACCACCACCACCATCATCTCACCACCACCACTACCACCACCACCACCACCACCATCATCTCTCACCACCACCATCATCTATCACCACCACTACCATCTCCCACCACCACCACCATATCTCACCACCACAACCACCACCACCATCACTCACCACCACCATCGCTCACCACCATCACCACCATCTCTAACCACCACCGCTACCATCACCACCACCACCACCCACCACCCTCTCCTACCACCACCACCATCTCTCACCACCACCACCATCTCCACCACCACCACCATCTCCACCACCATCACCACCATCTCCCACCACCACCACCATATCCCACCACAACCACCACCACCATCACTCACCCCTCCACATCACCACCATCACCACCATCTCTAACCACCACCGCCACCATCTCCACCCATCCACCACCATCTCTCCACCACCATCTCTCACCACCGCCACCATCTCTCACCACACCACCACCACCACCACCACCATCATCTCTCATCACCACCACCACCACCACCACCATCTCCCACCACCACCACCACCTCTCCCACCACCACCACCACCACCACCATCTCCCACCACCACCACCACCATCTCCCACCACCACCCACCACCAACCATCTCTCACCACTGTA
>NW_024714805.1:0-38369 GCF_018991925.1 Homarus americanus
GAAGATGTTCTGAAGCTCAGTAATAACAAAATAACTAAAACAAATGATAAATTCCGATTCAGAAAGGATATAGGCAAGCACTGGTTTGGTAATAGAGTTGTGGATATGTGGAATAGGCTACCGAGTGCTATAGTAGGATCGGGGACGCTAGGGAGCTTCAAGACGAAGTTGGATAGGCACATGGAAGTGCTGGGATGGGTGTGAAAGGGATCTGCCCTGTATGGGCCAGTCGGCCTCCTGCAGTATCCCACTTTCTTATGTTCTTATGTTCTTATGTTCACAATTGTTTTAACCAAGACGAAAACGGACGAAAAAAAAAAGCTTCTACAAATATCAAGTATTAATTTTCTCTCTTTACAGGATCTAATACTCTTGGAAATGTGTTTAAATTAATCTGATTTGTTTTCATTTATTGTCGATCCTTCATAAGAGGACTCGTGGATCCCCCGAGCCTAGCCGGCCATTTTGTTTACATTTTTCGGTCGCTCTAAAATACCATTAAAACAATATTGAGTATAAACGTTTGGCTCAACTGATGATCTCAAACATGTCCCAACATTTTTTTGCCTCAACTCCACATTCTGTAACTCATTTAGGTAGATGTCCCTCACTACACATACACTGGACAATGTGTAATGTTGCAGCTAATGTGTTATCAAGATATTGCACATTATAAGTTCATGTGTGGTCATTATTATATCAAACGGAGGAATTTTAAAGAGCTATTACACCACCTGTATCATTAGTTGTCGCCAGGTGAAGGAATGTTTAGGTAGATTATATTTTATTTACTGTAATTAAAGTTTCAATACCTAAGACGTTCCACTATAAGAGTCTTTCAACCTCAGGTAAGGTCTTAAGACTTTTTACTCTAGGTCTTACACCCTGGAGTAGCTGTATCGTCCACTAAGGTAATTTACTCCACAAGGAACTACAAGTTACACCTTAATGTAATACTTCATTTACTGCCAAACTTTATAGGGAAATATTTTTTCACAAAGAATTTCAAGTTACAATTTCACATAATAAGTCACATTACAAACGTTCCTTCGGCTTACAGTTAAACTTTGCAATGTCAAGATATTTTTTTCACTGCAGAGGAAAGTATCCGTCATCATCATCATCACCACACACACACACACACACACACACACACGCGCGCGCGCAAAGACAAAACTCCTGTATCCAGATTCTCAAAAGTTTATAAATTAAATTCTTCCCTAAAATTAAACAGACAATACATCTATTAATCATAGAGTATGTGAACAATATCGACGCCATATTGGTTACCATCTTTGAGTCATATAATTAGTTAGCTACATAGTGTTAATTATTTAGTTAAATAGGAAAAAATAATCTACTAGCGTGTGTTGTGACCAAAATAAATCAACATTGTATTTACTTTCTCCTCCAGGGGGCACTAAGTCTAGAAAAATGACACAATTGACATCTACATAAAGTGACTGACCAAGGGTAGATATTGGCTACCTTTTGTGTTACTTTGAGGTCGTAAGAACACACAGAGCTGCTCTTAAGGATGTTTACCACAATACACCTCAACCAGTTTCTCATTCACAAAAGTCAAACAATAAATCTGGTTCAAAAGATACACCGTAAATTTTATTAGAATACAATAATCAATTACTGTATTATTGCATTGAGGCGAATAGTCTTATGGTGTTAAGATGTGTTCTTAAGCCACGAAGGTAAACAAAAGGTATTCAATATCTGCCTTGGTTGACGATGATCTGTAGACGTTAGCAAGTCCTCCTCCTCCTGCTCTCGAGTAAGGTAAAGAAGGCCTCACCTGACCAAAATTGTTAATTAAGATAGATTACATGAAGATTAACCCTCCCAGCTTATTTCAACTAATGATTAACCTAACGCTACATGGGAAGTTAAGTTAGGTTAGATTAAGTTAGGTTAGGTTAGGGTAAGGTAGGGTAGGGTAGGGTAGGGTAGGGTAGGTCAGGTCAGGTCAGGTCAGGTCAGGTAAGGTCAGGCAGTGCCAGTGTAGTTAATCTTGAGGTTAAATAAACTAGAGGCTAATCTTCACATGAGCCACTAAGACACTTTGACGGAGGCGGTTACGTACAACAGGAAAGCTCTGATAACATATAATGTACAGTATATACCGTTTAAGTTGCGTCAGCAGCTCTATACACCACTTATTGACCTACTCATTCACTGCTGTAGAAATATTTACTTCTAACAGGTTTCTATATGGTTCCCAGTCATTATAATACGACCTTGTAAAATCAAATGATCTAAATTAAACTAAACTTATCCAAATTAAACTTATTAGCTAACAAATCCTTCTAAAACACGATATATGTAAATCAAAAGTTCTAAATTCAACTTAACTTATCGTAATATAACTATTATAACTAAACCATTTTAATTAAACCTAACCTAAACACCTCAAGTGCCACAAACAGAAGGAAAAAACACCTTTAATATTATCGTGTAAGAAGCCCCTGTAACCCACTAACTCAAGGTAATGCATCTATATCAATCTACCTGCGTCGGAAGCTCTATACGTGACTATGATCGTTACCCACTGCTGGAGAACATTTGTACTTCTATAATTACCCCTGGAGAAACAATGCACCAATTTACGATTTATTTATTTTATTTTTCATTTATTTTTTATTCTTGGTCCATACTGTAAACACCGCCCGCTTGTGAGTCCCGTCAGCCATTTTGTTCTAACTTTCGGGGATTCTAAAATAAACTATAAATAAATAAATAAATAAATAAATAAATAAAACAAGCATCTTTTGTTTTTCTAACCCATGAGCTGTGAGTCTTCATTATATACTTCAACATTACTGTAAACTAAGGCTAGAGAGGGTGTGTACAGTACTAGTGGAGCCAAGACGAGAAGGCAGAGAGGCTGATTGGACACGGGAGGAGACTGACGTTCTTGCGGGAACAGTACTCTGCGCAACGGTTTCTGTTCGCCATAGCCCGCTGCATCTTGTGCACTTGCACTTGTTCTTGCTGTTCAACAACATCACAGCATTTCACAGCAACTCATTCATTCATTAAATTCATTTTAAAAGTGGCTTTGTCACTTGTACCATTTTTGACACCTCACGAGCTCTCAGGATTGACAACCTTAGCATTCCCTCCCCACAGTTAGTGTGAGTTACCCACACAACTGCGAGGGAAGCGCTAACTGTTGTCCTTCCTGACGTGGTAGGAGGGCTTTCTCTCTTACTACATTTTTTCTATTACTTACCCTGGCCGAGGCACCTGCTGAATTTTTATAATTCAGTATTCGTGCTAGAGCCCCCCCAGTGGTGCACACCTCACGGAGTGGGATTGTGTGTCTCCAGTGGGGGTCGGGGGAAAACCTGGGCCAATCCAGCAGTGACGTCTGTGATCGTGCAGGCACACCACTGTTCGGGGGTCGTCCTTAAGTAAAAGATTTTTTTTTTGCACTAAGGGCCTTGCATAACCTTAGTGCACCAAAACCATACATGTAATTAAACAAGCAAAGCTGTACCCAAGGGGTGGTTCCCAGCCACCCCAACCATGCCCTCTGGGAGGGGAAACTCCAAGCCCCCCTCTGCTCGTCCAGGCAGGGACAGGCAGAGGCGGGAGACCAATCATGACCCACGACTGCCACGACAATGACAAACCCAGACAATGTAACGGCTACCGACCAAACTTCACAACAAAGACGCAACATAGAAGTATCAACTGAGAAGGCCCGAGTAATCCACTTTCGGACTATTGACACGTCTACCTCGTTTGACAAAATTAATGGGTTCATCATACAGAAAGCCATTAAGGATCAGATAGGGGACGTGGAGAAAGTCCGAAAGACAAGAAAAGGCGAACTCCAAGTTACCGTTAAAGACGCACAGCAAATGAGGGACGCCTTGAATCTAAAAACTTTTCATTCAACGACTGTGGAACCGTATATCCCAGCATTTCTCAACACCTGTAAGGCTGTAGTTAACAGCTACGAATTTCAGGGGATGAGTAATGACGAAATTAAGTACCACATGAAAGATCAAGGAGTCGTCGATGCTTTCGTATTTAATAGGAAGACCTCAGACGGTGAGCGAAAACGATCGACTACAGCTGTACTCACTTTTGACGGACTTGTTAGGCCCACTCATGTCTTGGTAGGATATGAGAGGGTCCAGACCAAAACATACATTCAATTCCCAATGCGTTGTTTTAACTGCCAAAGGTTTGGACACACTGGAAAGGCCTGCCGTAACACCCAGGTATGCTCCAAATGTGCTCAGACCGGACACAGGGACGATGACTGTACACAAACGGAGGAAAAATGCTACCACTGTTCGGGTCAGCATGCTGCCTCAGACAGGAAGTGCCCTTCCTACCTGAGGGAGTATGAGATCAGTAAGGTGAGAGCAGAGAACAATTTGGACTACAGGGAGGCTAAGAGGCAGGTGGAGTTGTCCTTGCAGACACCAACACCTGGAATGTCCTTTGCATCCGCTGTATCCAAAAATACCTCACCTCCCAAAATGTGCACCACTGGAACGCAGACTGAGACCAAGACCATCGCAACACAGACTGACTCCACAATCACCGGTTATTCAACCACAGACGCCAAAGACGAGAACACAAATACAACTACGACTAATAACGAGACCGAAACTAACAACAAGTTATACCTGACCCCAAAACCCAAACAGACTCGCAACCTTACCTACCCCAACGTAAGGAGGAGATCACAATCGCTAGAAAGCATGACAAGAGACTCAACACCACAACCATTCTTTCGCATTATTGCAACACCCCCGGGGCAGGGAGCCCCTGCCGAGCAGAGTACTGGCTCTTTGGAGCCGGAAGACTGCTCATCTGATGCGGGGGATCCTTCCCCGGTACCCTTTTCCCCCCGCGAAACAAGAGGAAAGAAAAATAAAGCCCAAAACGCTGACCATATCAACTCTCAGACTTAAAATTCAGTATCATCCAGTGGAATTGCAGAGGTGCTAGGAATAAAAATGCTCAATTTCATTTACTAATGTCATTATTCCGGCCGGACGTTTTTTGCCTACAAGAGACGCTACTTGCGGGTCACGACGACCCACCTGTATTCGACAACTACACGTCCTACAGGGGAGACAACCTAAGGGGGGTAGCCCTATACATTCGGAGTTCATTTGCCCAGCAAAGAGTCAATCTGAACGTGAACCTGCAGGCTGTGGCGTGCAGAGTTAGGATTCGGACTGGCTATGTTGCCATCTGTTCACTATACTGTCCTCCGGGCGGGCTCATTGACGATGGTGAGCTTGAGGAGCTATTTAACCAACTGCCAGGAAAGAAAATGATCCTTGGCGACCTCAACGCTCGCCATTTGCGGTGGGGCAGTGTCCGGAGTGACGGGAGGGGAGAGCAGGTGGCTGCAGCTATCCTCAACTCCAACTTGTCTCTTCTGAATGACGGTAGTGCGACTCGAGTGGACGAACGATTTGGCACAGCGTCAGCTATAGATCTTTCTATAGTTGATGCTGCCTTGCTATTAGATTGTAAATTTTCTACATACGACGACTCTCTGGGTAGCGACCATTTTCCGATCTGCATTTCTTACGAGTGTGGCGCCCCAACGGCTACTCCCGAGGTGCGCTACAACCTTAGGAAAGCAGACTGGAGGGCCTACTCAGGAGCCGTTCGTATAGACACCATTGGACAAGACATCAACACCAAAATTACACACATACAACAAGCTATAATACACGCAGCAGATTTAACAATTCCTAAGACTTCTGCAAAAACCCACAGGCCTGGAGTTCCATGGTGGACACCAGACTGCCGACGAGTGGTCTGTGAGCGAAATAGGCTATGTCGTTTATTCAATAGAATTCCATCACTTGTAAACTTAATTGAATATAAAAAAGCTAGAGCCAAGGCTAGGAGGGTTCTCAGGGAGTGTAAGAGAGAGTCTTGGCGGGCGTTCGTCTCCACTATTAACAAGGATACCCCTTCCTCTGAGGTATGGTCGGCTATAAACCGGGTCAGATCCAAAGGAGGAAGGAGTTTTATCCCACAGGTGAGTAGTGGAGGGCGGATTCTCGACGAACCCCAGGCCATTGCCAACACCCTAGGCCAGAAGTTTGCAGATGCCAGTAGCTCCACCAATCATGATCCACGCTTCGGCGTGTTCCGTGATCGTGCCGAGCTCTTGCATCTCGACTTCGAGAACGGGGACGAACAGGGCTACAATCGAGCATTTTCCCCAGAGGAACTTTCCTTTGCTATTAATAAGGGCAAGGGCTCTACTCCTGGACCTGACGGTATACGATACGAGATGATTAAGCACCTTGACCAGGGAAACCTGGACAAATTGCTAGAAGTGTACAATGAGATCTGGACGTCCAGAACGTTTCCAAACTCATGGCACTTTGCCCATGTCGTACCGATCCCGAAGAGGGACAAATGCCCGAACAACACCAACTCATTCCGTCCGATTTCGCTCACAAACTGTCTGTGTAAGGTCATGGAACGTATGATAAAGCGTAGACTAATGTATTTTTTGGAAAGTAACAACTTATTGAATGATCGACAGTGTGGTTTCCGCCAAGGTAGAAGCACACTAGATCATTTAATAAGTCTTGAAACTGACATCTCAAAAGCTCTTTGCAGTAAAGAAACATTAATTGCAGTATTCTTAGACATAGAAAAAGCTTTCGACATGACATGGCGGACTGGCCTCATGATGAAGCTCCACGCCTTGGGTCTGAGAGGTAATTTGCCAATTTTCATTAGTAATTTTTTGCAAGACAGGACTTTTTCCGTCAAATTAAAAGGTAACGTAAAGTCAGACACATTTGTCTTTGAAAATGGAGTTCCACAAGGTAGCGTTCTGGGCCCAATTTTATTCCTTATAATGATTAATGATTTCCTATCACCAGCCCCCAGCTTAAGTGACCTCAAATTCTCCTTGTTTGCTGACGATTGCGCAATCTGGCGCTCCTCTCGAGTTGAGAGGCTATCTGCACAAAGGGTGCAAACCGGCCTAAAAGCCGCGGAACAGTGGGCAATACAATGGGGATTTAGGTTTTCAGTTGAGAAGACAGTAGGAGTAGTCTTCACTAAGAAACGTAACATTAGAAATCCAGTATTAAAATTAAATGATACTCCTATTAAATTTCAGACTTCAGTAAAATTTCTTGGTGTTCATTTTGACCGGAAATTAACGTGGAAAAACCACATTAACGAACTTGAAAGTAAATGTCTTAAAGTCACAAACATCCTGAAAGTTTTATCAGGTACTACATGGGGAGCCGATAGGAAATCTTTATTAATGGTGTATAAGACCCTGATCAGATCAAAACTTGATTATGGATGCCAGTTGTATGCTTCGGCATGCGACACCACACTCGCAAAGCTAACCAGAATACAGAACCGATGCCTTCGTCTATGTCTGGGTGCTTACAGGTGTACACGTGTAGGTAAACTAGAGGTTGAGGCCCACGTCCCTCCACTTCACATCAGGAGGGACATGTTGACGCTAAGGTACGGGTTGAGTGCGGCTAGGAAGCGAGGCACAGGCCACCCAGGTTGGTGTGCTGTTGCTAAATTCCGTTTCCTCCAGCTGCGTAGGTCCCCGTCCTCGGTTGTCCGCCTGCAGACCTTGTGCCAGGGTGCTGGTATCCATTTCGAAGACGTTGATAGATACGTTCCACCGTTGTGTCCGCCGTGGGAGAACCCCAACTTCCATGTGGAAACATCGTGGCTTCCGGGAGCGAAGAATGACTTTCATCCTGAGCTCCTGAGGCAACTTTTCTATCAATTTCTGGAAGGATACAGCGCCTATACTCACGTGTACACCGACGGGTCCAAGACTGACGACAACGTTGGAGCCGGTATCTGGAGCAGAGACGGGGAGTGGGGGAATGGGACAACTGGCCGCCGCCATCTGGCCGCAGCCCAGTTGGTTAGGTTTGGTTAGGTTAGGTTAGGTTAGGTTAGGTTAGGTTAGGTTAGGTTAGGTTGTCAACAAAAAGTTCCATATGGCGGCCAGTCGGCCGCGGCGAGTTTCCCGCGGCCAGTTGGGCTGCGGCCAGCTGCGGCCAGATGGCGGCGGCCAGTTGTCCTAGACCCGGGGAGTGGAGCTCCCGCCTGCCGCGGCATACAACCATATTCTCTGCAGAGATGTTTGCAATAAGTAGAGCCATTGACATTGCAATAACAAGCAATGTCAATGATGTTGCTGTCATTTCAGATTCCATGTCAGCTCTTAAAGCAATTCAAGGTGGTGATACTACCAGCAATGAGATACAGGGCAACATTATTAATAAATTACATGAGTGTGCCAAGAATATTGTGCTGGTGTGGGTGCCTGGGCATTGCAACATTTGGGGCAATGAACGGGCAGACAGATTAGCAAGAGCAACTGTGGGTCTCGGGGAGACAACTAATGTACCCTGGGAGCCTCAGTCGTGTCTCTCCTTGGGGAAGACATATGCAATTGGAAAGTGGCAACTTGAATGGACTAGGTTAAATCTTCACAACAACTGGAAGCCTAACATAGGAAACTGGCCTTCAGCATATAGAAAGAATAGGAGGGAAGAGGTCGTTCTCGCCAGACTTAGGCTGAACTGTACCTATCTGACCCACCTAGAGGCCTATCTTGACAATTCCTTCCCACCTATCTGTGCCACTTGTAACAAAATTCTCTCCATCCGACATATTCTGACTGAGTGCAGCCAGTACGAACCAGAGCGCCGGCAGCTGGTGATCCTAGCTGCCGAGCAAGGCTTCGTGCTGACTGTACCCAATTTATTGCAAGATGATGTCACCATAAGTGACGCTGTAATAATCTTCCTCAAGGAGACCCATCTTATCGGCATGTTATGATTGACACACGCATGAACTCTTTTTATATCTATAATATGTATGTAACCATGCCCCAAAGCAAATAAAATCGAATAAAACAAAAATTAAAACATACAACATGAGAGACACATCACAAACCTTTTCATTACATACAACACGTACTTTTATCAAGTTAAACTGACACCCACCAACACATATTCAAACAAAAAGACACGGGCTACAAAAGACAAAAAAAAAAAAAATCACATAGAAACTAGTCACCTGACAAGCCATTTCATCTGGTCTGTCAGTAACTCACCATCATATCACTCACGCATACCATAATTCATCCCAAATAAAACAACAAGAAGAACGAAGTAACCAAAATACCAAGAACAAGAAGAACACAAGAATAACAAGAAAAGAAGAAACAAGAACATCAGATTAGTTGTAGCAAGAAAGAAGACTAAGATTAGAAGAAGAAAGAAGACATCAGCTTCGGCCGAAATAGCCTAATGGCGAAGAGGCCAGTAATCCCCAACATCAGTCAGACGAGAAGGTATTTCAAATCCCTAAAGGGTTTTACAAGTGGAGAGTCTTACAAGTGGAGGGTCTTACAGGTGGAGGGTCTTACAAGTGGATGGTCTTACAGGTGGAGGATTTTAATAAGGATAAATACAGCAAGTCTTACAGTTGAATCAGCCAAGTCGAGGAAAACTCTTAAGAGTCATGTAACTTCTACCTGATGTTACCTGTAATCAAGCTAAGGTATATGTAAGAAGAATATTATCTCGTTACTATCCATTCCTCTTCCACTATCCTGCGAGGTGGTGTATTAATAGGCACAGATACTCATGATAAAGAAGGAATAAAGAGAAAGACGCAAGATACCTATAAAATGCGACAGAATATACCTACACATGCGTAATCCTAACCCATCCCAACCCAACCCAACCCTATCCTACCCTCAGCTTCACCACAGTACACAAAGTCATTCTTGGTATCAGAGTGACGCATAAACACCCTGTATCGCCTAAGACACATTTGAATCGGATGGTTCGTTGACGGTTTTATTTCTTCGGTATAAACCAGTGAAGCAATTAGTTCGTGGGAACAGCGAGTCAAAATACTTCACATCAGCTTCGTTTACGACCTCCAGCTGATATTTACTTCTGTTGTCTATATCAATCACATTTTATAATGAAAACAAAAATATGGTTAGTTACTTATAAATGAAAATAAATCATACTTAGATACTTAGGAGTGGGGAAAAAAGATACTTAAGATACTTAAAAATGAAAACACTCTTTGATACTTAAATTAGGACAAAATAAACGGACATAAAGATTTAACTATGAGCGGTGGATATTACGACATGTACCGGCTATCAATACAGAGGCGCTATTTAGCCGTGAAGTTCTCTCAGAAACCCAACAAGACAATATGTGGTCACGTAAAAATTTCAGGTTAATTTTTAACACCATCCGTCATTTTAAACCTTGGCACCTGTAGATTAAGAAAATATATGGTGATATTTTTTCTGATGGGATAAAGGTCGTATTTGTCCAGAGAAGTAAGAGAGGAAAAAAATCACTTGAGAGGCATGACGCACAGAGTGTCTAAGGTGATAAAAGATCATATACTACCATTTGGGTTTTCTAATTAAGTTCATTACATAAAATATCAAACTCATAAAGATTACAAAAGAACAGAACACCATGAGCTCTCTACAGCTATTGTCAGCTGTCAATATGCTGATGTACAGAAGCTACACAATGTTATTGGTGACTGTAATCCCAGGAAAATGATGCTCTTATAAACTTGGTAACTGGAGCTGTAATGCCAGAAAATGCCAAATATGACAATCTATGTGCATATGAAGTTGGAAGACAAAATTATGAAAATTTTGTCAAGGAACGTATTGTTGGTCCATTGAGCATCTGGGAAAAGCTGTCCAAGGTTAATCTACTGTCGTGGAAAGCAGCAAATAAGACTTCAACCATCAAATTGCTATCACAAGTTATAGAACTTAAGCAGGACATACAGTATATGCATCACAGAAGGGCAGCACTGTACATATCAAGTCACCAGACACTGATGTGTTTGGCATATTAAAGCAGCCTCAACTTGGAGAAAATACAAGTATGATAACAGGAACTGGTGAGCGACGACACATTGGGCAGAGAGCCTTACAGGTTTCCATGCCTTCACAGGATCTGACTGCATTGGAAAATTTGTTGGCAAAGGAAAGAAAGCATGTTGGAGCACTTTGATGAAATCTAACACAAAAGTCCTAGATGCATTCAAGATGCTGAGTAGACCAAATGCCCTCCAGCAGACATGTACAGTATATTGGTCTAGAGGAATTTGTATTTAAGCTCTACTGTCCACGAATGACTTTCACTAAACTGTCAAAACTTAGATGGCATCTCTTCAAGATAACGCAGGCAGAAGCTGGAGAACTACCAGCGACTGCAGCAACTCTAAAGTATCATATATTGAGAGGAAGGTATCAAGCTCTTCTGTGGTCTTGTGATGCAGACAGTGAAATGCTTTCACAATTAGAGCATGGCTGGAAGATTGACAATGACTGTTTCATACTAGTAATATCAGACCAACCACCAGCTCCAGAAGCAATCACAGAACTTGTTAAATGTGGATGTGGCGTCAGGAAATGTGGATCATTGTCATGTTCATACAGAAAGAATCAGAAAGAATAGCATGACATGCACCGAGATGTGTAACTGTCAAGCAGATGATGAGAAATGCCTAAACAAGGTGAAGGAATCTGTTGTACACAGAAGACTCTGATGACGAGGACTGAAGCAATGTCGTAAATAATAACTTGTGACTTGTATACACATGATGTATAACACTACAAACTTTTAATAAATATAAAACGGTGGTTCTAAGCTTTTCAGATAATGGTAATAAGTATATGTTTAATTTCCAGTATTTGTCTTTAGCAATTAATTTTACTTACTGCAATCTCTTCTTTGCCAGAGACAGGATGGCATATATGAGCAGCCATGTTTGTAACACACTTAAGATATTATAACAGCATTCATAATATATTACGTTAAATTGTAATGATATAATACTACATGTTCATAGGTTATTAGTCATGTTTTAAGTTACTTAGGAGTTAATGGTAATACGTCTGTGGTTCATTACGCCGCTCTTTGATAAAACTTCTTTAATGGCATAAAACTTATAATAAACCGTTCAGAAAAAATTACACCACAGTTCCTTAACATAGTTTATAAGGATTATTACGATGTATGGTGTCAAAAATTAACATGAAATTTTTACGGGATTACTTAAGCTCCTACACTAAAACCTGCCGACCTAACCTAACCTTTTTTACCCACCTCCACCTACTTACCTAACCTGACATAATCTAACCAAACCTGACATAATCTAACCTAACCTGACATTATCTAACCTAACCTGATATAATCTAACCTAACCTGACATAATCTAACCTAACCTGACGTAATCTAACCTAACCTGACGTAATCTAACCTAACCTGACATAATCTTACCTAACCTGACATAATCTAACCTAACCTGACATAATCTAACCTAACCTGACATAATCTAACCTAACCTGACATAATCTAACCTAACCTGACATAATCTAACCTAACCTGACGTAATCTAACCTAACCTGACATAATCGAACCTAACCTGACATAATCGAACCTAACCTCCTCGTCTGACATAAGCTAACCTAATCAAACCTAACTTTCCCACCTACCGACCGTAACCTATCTACTTATTACCTACCTAACCTAACTTAACTTAATCCAACCTGACGTAATCTAACCTAACCTATTGAAACTTAACTTAACCACCTACCTCATCTAACACCACTTTGTAATCTCTTTGCACTACCGCTCACAGGATGAGTATGGGGGGCACAATAAACTAGCCTCTAACTGGCAAAATTAACAAAACTAACCTAACCTAACCCAACCTGACTTTACCTAACCTGATCTGATCTATCCAACTTAAACATCTTAGAATATATAATAAAGCCGCTAGGTTAATTTAGGCTAAATATGGTTGATTCATATTTCGTTTTGACAGAAATTCCCGGCAAAATAACGTATCTATATTGAGAACCACCGCCATGTTGGTTCCACGTTAACAAGACACGGATACACTACAGAATAACCCGCGTTCGTTTAACCTCAATTACTACAGTTTACTTTATAATCTTACTTCACAATCTTCACTACATCTCACTTCACAATCTTCACTACATCTCACTCCACAATCTTCACTACATCTCACTTCACAATCTTCACTACATCTCACTTCACAATCTTCACTACATCTCACTTCACAATCTTCACTACATCTCACTTCACAATCTTCACTACATCTCACTTCACAATCTTCACTACATCTCACTTCACAATCTTCACTACATCTCACTTCACAATCTTTACCACATCTTACTTCACAATCTTTACCACTTCTTACTTCACAATCTTCACTACATCTCACTTCACAATCTTCACTACATCTCACTTCATAATCTTCACCACATCTCACTTCACAATCTTCACTACATCTCACTTCACAATCTTCACTACATCTCACTTCACAATCTTCACTACATCTCACTTCACAATCTTCACTACATCTCACTTCACAATCTTCACTACATCTCACTTCACAATCTTCACTACATCTCACTTCACAATCTTCACTACATCTCACTTCACAAATCTTCACACATCTCACTTCTCACTTCACTTCTTCACACATCTCACTTCACAATCTTCACTCTCACATCTCACTTCACTCACAATCTTCACTACATCTCACTTCACAATCTTCACTACATCTCACTTCACAATCTTCACTACATCTCACTTCACAATCTTCACTACATCTCACTTCACAATCTTCACTACATCTCACTTCACAATCTTCACCACATCTCACTTCACAATCTTCACTACATCTCACTTCACAATCTTCACTACATCTCACTTCACAATCTTCACTACATCTCACTTCACAATCTTCACGACATCTCACTTCATAATCTTCACTACATCTCACTTCACAATCTTCACTACATCTCACTTCACAATCTTCACTACATCTCACTTCACAATCTTCACTACATCTCACTTCACAATCTTCACTACATCCCACTTCACAATCTTCACTACATCTCACTTCACAATCTTCACTACATCTCACTTCACAATCTTCACTACATCTCACTTCACAATCTTCACTACATCTCACTTCACAATCTTCACTACATTTCACTTCACAATCTTCACTACATCTCACTTCACAATCTTCACTACATCTCACTTCACAATCTTCACTACATCCCACTTCACAATCTTCACTACATCTCACTTCACAATCTTCACTACATCTCACTTCACAATCTTCACTACATCTCACTTCACAATCTTCACTACATCTCACTTCACAATCTTCACTACATCTCACTTCACAATCTTCACTACATCTCACTTCACAATCTTCACCACATCTCACTTCACAATCTTCACTACATCTCACTTCATAATCTTCACTACATCTCTCACTTCACATCTCACTTCACAATCTTCACTACATCTCACTTCACAATCTTCACTACATCTCACTTCAAAATCTTCACTACATCCCACTTCACAATCTTCACTACATCTCACTTCACAATCTTCACTACATCTCACTTCACAATCTTCACTACATCTCACTTCACAATCTTCACCACATCTCACTTCACAATCTTCACTACATCTCACTTCACAATCTTCACCACATCTCACTTCACAGTCTTCACTACATCTCACTTCACAATCTTCACTACATCTCACTTCACAATCTTCACTACATCTCACTTCACAATCTTCACTACATCTCACTTCACAATCTTCACTACATCTCACTTCACAATCTTCACTACATGTCACTTCACAATCTTCACTACATCTCACTTCACAATCTTCACTACATCTCACTTCACAATCTTCACTACATCTCACTTCACAATCTTCACCACATCTCACTTCACAATCTTCACTACATCTCACTTCACAATCTTCACTACACCTCACTTCACAATCTTCACTACATCTCACTTCACAATCTTCACTAACACCATCCTTCATCACTACATATAACAACATCCATCATCACTACTTATAACACCATCCATCATCATCACTACATATAACACTATCCATCATCACTACATATAACACGATCCATCATCACTACATATAACACCATCCACCATCACTACATATAGAACCATCCATCACGACATATAACACCATCCAACATCACTACATATAACACCAACCATCATCACTACATATAATATCATCCATCATCACTACATATAACTCCATCCATCATCACTACATATGACACCATCCAGCATCACTACATATAACACCACCCATCATCACTACATATAACATCATGCATCATCACTACATATAACACCATCCATCAACACTACATATAAAACCAACCTATCATCACTACATATAATATCATCCATCATCACTACATATAACACCATCCAACATCACTACATATAACACCACCCATCATCACTACATATTACATCATCCATCACTACATATAACTCTATCCATCATCACTACATATAACACCATCCAGCATCACTACATATAACACCAACCATCATCACTACATATAACATCATGCATCATCACTACATATAACACCATCCATCATCACTACATATAAAACCATCCTATCATCACTACATATAACATCATCCATCATCTCTACATATAACACCATCCATCACTACATATAGAACCATCCTATCATCACTACATATAATATCATCCATCATCACTACATATAACACCATCCAACATCACTACATATAACACCACCCATCATCACTACATATAACATCATCCATCATCACTACATATAACTCTATCCATCATCACTACATATAACACCATCCAGCATCACTACATATAACACCAACCATCATCACTACATATATCATCATGCATCATCACTATATATAACACCATCCATCATCACTACATATATTACTCTCCTATCATCACTACATATAACACCATCCATCATCACTACATATTATAACACCATCCATCATCTCTACAAACACCAGTCCTCAACACTATAGTGATAAACAGAGCTTCATTTTGTTGTCAATTTCTTTAAATTCCAACCTTATTAAACCGTAATTCTTTCTGTATGGTCAAATTTTGATTTGACCTCAGTGAGAGAGCTGTTAGTGTCAGTACATCACAATGGTGTTCCGACGCACTGTATCGAAGGTGTCTGAGGTGGAGGTGAAGGCTTGCAAGGATTTCGTTGTAGACTTCGACACCAGCTTTGTGGTGGTTGCAACAAACATCTACCCTGGTGTGGCCCCTAAGCAGATTCGACCATTGTTTGAGGAATGTGGACAGATCGACCTATTTGTGATGCCCGCAAAAGACAACAAAAATGAACACTATGGCTTCGCATACATCCGATACTTTGACGAAGCCTCCTGTGATAAGGCTGTTGGACGATTGGATGGTGACAGCATTGGCCGCAGCCGAAAATCAACTAACAAGCTGGAAGTTAACTACTACAGTGCCCATGGTACCTTGAACAACCTTGACCGCCAAGCTGCTGAGTTCATTGTTCTATCCAATGTTGCCGACCAACAACCCGCCTCTATCCTTAAGAAGACCAACGTACGCACTACCGTTGCCAAGTCAGTTACCTTCAATTATGACAATTTGGGCGACATCAGGGAGCGCGAAACTTCCACAGCTACTTACACTCTGTCTGTACCTCCCAACCAATGAATCTAAGTCAACTGCTGCCATCGAATAAGAAAATGTCACCAATAGTTGTACCTCTGGGAACCTGGAGGGAGGCACCAACCCCTGATGAAGGGGCTCAGTAATATCTACCATGTTATTTAAACACTTGTAACACATATAACATCATCCATCATCACTACATATAACACCATCCATCATCACTACATATAACACCATCTATCATCGCTACATATAACATCATCCATCATCACTACAGATCGGTAGAGTAGTTTTCGAGATTCTCGTGCGGACACACAAGCAAACACACACACACACACACAAACAGACATACTTCTTTGTTTTATATCGATAGAAGATAGATCATCACTACATATAACACCACCCATCATCACTACATATAACATCATCCATCATCACTACATATAACACCACCCATCATCACTACATATAACATCCATCATCACTACATATAACACCATCCATCATCACTACATATAACACCACCCATCATCATAACACCATCCATCATCACTACATATAACACCATCCATCATCACTACATATAACACCACCCATCATCAGTACATATAACACCGTCCATCATCACTACATATAACACCATCCATCATCACTACATATAACACCATCCATCATCAGTACATATAACACCATCCATCATCACTACATATAACACCATCCATCATCACTACATATAACACCATCCACCATCACTACAGATCGGTATAGTAGTTTCCGAGATTCTCGTGCGGACACACAAACACACAAACAAAAATACATACTTCTTTGTTTTATATATATAGATACAAGAAACAAAAATCTTTAATTATTTATTAATTGTAAGTTTTAAGGTTTTCCTGGAACCATTGGCAGGAAATAAGGACACTTGAACCTTGAAAACTTACTGTCGTCATAATTATTTATAATAAACCTGTCGATGTTTATTTCCGGGTTAAAGTAAAAGCAAGGTTGTGTCTGGACTATTATCATATAGACAGTTGCTGGTTGACGATACTGAAGGCCTATACAGGTGTGTGGTGCTTGTGCTTGGTGATGCTTCGTTTATGAGAGATAATCCCAGGAGTGAACTTTGTTCTGAAAGGACAAACAAAAAAGTCATTAGTTATCGTTGTCTCGGAAGTGTTTATATGTCGGTCACTCTTGTGTTGTCGATGTGTCCACCCCACAGAGTTATTGCGTGAAGTGACACATTAGACTTCAATTAAAGATCCTCTCCTCTCCATATGGAAGCTGTTCACACCTCTTGACAGTATTTGGTCTGACATTTAGTTATAAAGGTCGTTTTTTGTCTAGTTCATCTTCCTATGAAAATTAACAATTCATATCACGTTTTAGAGTTGTATGTTCTTCAAGCCAATTAACACAGTACAGGTAACACCAGAGTCAGGCAGGTACAGTGTTAAGCGTCGTGGTCTACTGCTGTCTTACTGAGTAACGATGATGAAGTAAAGTGGGAAATGACTTTGCCATGAGAGAGGAGAGGAAAGAGAGAAGGAAAGAATAGAAACGGGAAGTAAAGTAGTAGGGAGTAATAGCAGGTGGGCTGTCCACCTAGCTGAGTCGAGGTGATTGGTTGGGGTGGTGGCCATACACAGCACGCTCCTGCTCGCTCAAGGGAGGCTGGGGTGGGGGGAGCTAAGCTAGTTAGGCATTCAGTACTGTATTGTGTGTTAATTTATGTAAGTTAAATGGTGGTGTTATTTTTTCATGTATTGTATAAAGTGAGTCTCTTTTTTATATAATAACTCACCTGAAGTGTCGCCCCAGGAAAAGGTAACAGAGACCTTAATGACACAGGTAGATTGTCACTCCCCTCGCCGCCCAGCGTATCCCACCTGAAGATTAACCATCCCGGCGATACCTGGGGGGGGGCTTAAGTATAATATATACTCTTATATAATAATGTTGATGCTATAATACACTGGCAGTCATAGTACAGTACATGTGTTGCCTTTATTGAGTTGAGTTTTGTATTTTTAGAAAAAGAGAGAGAAATCTGAGCAACATAATATGGAGAGAGAGAGAGAGAGGAAGAGAGAGAGAGAGAGAGAGAGATAGAGAGAGTGTATTACATTGCCACACCTGATTCCTTCCTGGTGTATATTTTTACCACCTCTGGTACAACTGTGTCTCTTGCCGATCTATTTTGCACTGTCGCTTCCTGCCTTTCATCTTCCACCTTTCATCTTCTCCTTCATCTTCTTCTCCCCATCGTCTTTCTCCTCCATCTTACCCCTTCATCTTCCCTCCCTTCTTCCTCCCTTCCATCTCCCCCATTCATTTCTTCCCCCTTCATCTTCCTTTCCCCTTTATTTTACCCCTCCATCTTCCCTCCTTTTACCTTCCTCCTTCGGTCTTCTCCTTTCTTTTCCACCAATCTCCTTACCTTCCACTGCTGTCTTAGTCCATTACTGTTTTAAGAAATTTAGTTTTTTCAAGGATTTCGATATTTCATTCACTTACAATTCTTTTTTGTTTTAATTTCATTTTCTCACTCCTGATTCAAGTGATTCAAGAGATGCAGATAATTTGAAATATCCAGCCCTGAAATGTCTTTAGTGCCTCTTAAACTTGGGTAAATATTATTCCATTATGTTTATAAACAAATACACGACTCAGACACGTTGGTATTATAATCACAAAGCAAAGATATCGAGAAGTTGTGACGCTTCATCTGTACAACCAGTTGAGAATAAACTTTCCTTCTCTAAAAGTTACAAGAAATGAGGGAGAGTTTCTCGCCAGGGGGCGCAGCGCTGTGAGAGAAGAATTAAATAAGCCTGATTAGCTAAGAAGACGACCAGGGATAAGAAATGGTCCGTCTTGAGGATGTGGTTCAGGAGGTGAGGTGAAGATATAAACCTCGAAGACGTCATAAAACACAGAGATGACACTATTTCTAACCTTCCCAAGTCTCTGGTGGGTGGCAGGTGATCACCAACATGAAATACACCAACATGAAATACACCAATATGAAATACACCAACATGAAATGCGCCAAAATGAAATAGAAGATGCCAAGTGAGGTTGATTATGACTCAGACAGTAACCATAGCAGGACCTAAAAACAGCCAAGACTGTTCTAAAATGAGAACTTAAATTATAATTTCTGCCCAAGAGTGCGAGTGAGTGAACTTTAATTTCCATTATAGTACAGTATAAAACTTTAATGAGTTTATCTTCAACGTGATCTTAAATTTTAGTGGGTGAATTTTTTCATTGGATAATTAAGTCTTTGAGAATAACATTTTAAGGCGGCCATTTAGTGTCATCATGCTGTAAGATGTAGATACGCTCCAAAAAGTATGTTTACGATTTTGTGTTAGACGATATGACACAACAGACAAAGGATTTTGACGACCCTACCGAGACAACAGGAGTCACAGTGTTCATTTTGAAATTCATTGGTCTCCTCCATAAAGGCACTTTTGGAGTGTTTGTTTACAACTCCTAGTGGTTAATGTGATGCAGCAGTGTACAGCTCATAGTCCATAAGGTGTTTCTTAGGCCAGACCCTTGAGAGTACAGTGGGTGGTTACACTACTCACCTGCCTTACCCTCTCCCTGATGCTTTTGTTAGATGTTGAAACAGGAACTGTGGATCAACCTGTACAGCTTCTCCTTTTACTTTCACACACACAATAGATTTAACATGTTGCCTAAGTACTTTGATGAAACAATAAGCACAAATGTGTTATCGTCATGATCCGCCTTATGTGATTATATTGCCAGTTGATGTGGGCCCGACCTTGTTTTGACACACTGACTGGCCTCGTGTTAATTTATTCTCACTTAACATACTTTTTTCGTACCTGAACTCCTCGACCGAACGCTCTTAAAGTTTGTAGAGAAGTTGAAACGAGTCTTATTGATATTCGTGTAGGCAGATTGATAGAGGTCCCAGCAATAAGAGAGTACAGCCGGGTCCTGCTGGAGACACTGAACACATTTCAGTTATTACATCAGGAAATACACGATCACTCACCAAAGAAAACGAAGACAATTTTACCAACTAATATGGTCGAGGTTCTGTAGATATGGGCCACAGCTCACGTACGGTCGCTATCTGATCTTCTCGACCAGTGTAACAAGAAAGATCTTTACAAACACTATAATATGTAGTCAACGTGCAGTGACTCAGTAATAACTTATTGCTCCTTTGATTCAAGTGTTCGACAACAAGCCGAATATGTTCCCTCTGTTCCTTTGACTATCTTGTGTGTACGATCTTGTGGACTGGGGCGTGATCACGATCAATGGTTGTCCCACTCACTCACTCACTAGGTTTCCTGCCATCTCTTACCCATGAAATTAGATTAAATCTGCCCTGTCGTATCCTCTTTACCTATCCTATCCCCCCTTGTCTCTATTAACCTTAATATATCATCACTCTCTCTCCCCTACTCTCCTTCCCTGCTTCCTCTACCACTATCTCCACCTCCTCTTTCCTTCCCCTTCCACAATTATTATATCCTCATATCTATGTCTGTCATTCTCTTTATCTGTTCCTACTTCTTTCACTATATCTCTCTATCCCCTCAGCCTAAATCACAATGGCTACAAGAACGAGAGCTTGTGTTGGTAAAAGAGGAATTTTTGAACACCATGACAAATGTATATTTTTTGATGACTTAGGGAGAACGTGTGGCGTGATTAGTGTAGAAGAGGAGATTGTCACACCCTTCTACCCAGTTTTGTTAGTCTCTTATGCCCCACCCTGCCAGTCCTCATACCCTACCCTTCTAGTTCCTCATACCCTACCCTGTTAGTCCCTCATACCCTACCCTGTTAATCCCTCATACCCTACCATTCCAGTCCCTCATATTCCACCCTACCAGATCCTCATACCTCACCCTTCCAGCCTGTCTTTGTGTCCCAACCAAATTAAGTTCTGTAAAAATCTACCTGATGTCTTTCGCCTTCCCTTACCATCATCTCCCAATTGGTTGTCTTGTAAATAGTAGATCGATGCCCTGGAGTCTCTGGTAGTTTCAATAAGTCTGGAGCCCAACTCATTAAGGAACTTCAGGGTGCTGTCATGCTGGGGAGGGAGGGAGAGGGAGCTGCATTATGCTGTCATGCAGGGGAGGGAGGGAGAGGGAGCTGCATTATGTTGTCATGCTGGGGAGGGAGGGAGAGGGAGCTGCATAATGTTGTCATGCTGGGGAGGGAGGGAGAGGGAGCTGCATTATACTGTCATGCTGAGGAGGAAGGGAGGGAGAGGGAGCTGCATTATGCTGTCATGCTGGGGAGGGAGGGAGAGGGAGCTGCATTATGCTGTCATGCTGGGGAGAGAGGGAGAGGGAGTTGCATTGTTGTCATGCTGGGGAGGGAGGGAGAGGGAGCTGCATTATGCTGTCATGTCGGGGAGGGAGGGAGAGCGAGAACGCATGCTGGGGAGGGAGGGAGAGGGAGCTGCATTATGCTGTCATGCTGGGGAGGGAGGGAGAGGGAGCTGCATTATGATGTCATGCTGGGAAGGGAGGGAGAGGAAGCTGCATTATGCTGTCATGCCTCGGGAAGGAGGGAGAGGGAACTGCATTATGCTGTCAAGCTGGGGATGGAGGGAGAGGGAGTGTATTATGCTGTCATGCTGGGGAGAGGGAGAGGGGTGCTTTGTGCTGGTCATGCTGGGGAGGATGGAGGAGGAGATGCTGGGGAGGGAGGGAGAGGGAGCTGCATTATGCTGTCATGCTGCGGAGGGAGGGAGGGAGAGGGAGCTGCATTATGCTGTCATGCTGGGAAGGGAGGGAGAGGGAGCTGCATTATGCTGTCATGCTGGGGAGAGAGGGAGAGGGAGCTGCATTATGCTGTCATGCTGGGGAGGGATGGAGAGGGAGCTGCATTATGCTGTCATGCTGAAGAGAGAGGGAGAGGGAGCTGCATTATGCTGTCATGCTGGGGTGGGAGGGAGGGAGAGAGGCGCTGCATTATGCTGTCATGCTGGGAAGGGAGGGAGAGGGAGCTGCATTATGCTGTCATGCTCGGGAAGGAGGGAGAGGGAACTGCATTATGCTGTCAAGCTGGGGATGGAGGGAGAGGGAGCTGCATTATGCTGTCATGCTGGGGAGAGAGGAGAGGGAGCTGCATTATGCTGGTGTTGGGGATGGATGGAGAGGAGCTGCACAGGGTCATGCTGGGGGAGGGAGGGAGAGGGAGCTGCATTATGATGTCATGCTGGGGGAGGGAGGGAGGGAGAGGGAGCTGCATTATGCTGTCATGCTGGGAAGGGAGGGAGAGGGAGCTGCATTATGCTGTCATGCTGGGGAGGGAGGGAGAGGGAGCTGCATTATGTTGACATGCTGGGAGGGAGGGACAAGGAGCTGCATTATGCTGTCATGCTGGGGAGGGAGGGAGAGGGAGCTGCATTATGCTGTCATGCTGGGGAGGGATGGAGAGGGAGCTGCATAATGTTGTCATGCTGGGTAGGGAGTGAGAGGGAGCTGCATTATCCTGTCATGCTGGTGAGAGAGGGAGAGGGAGTTGCATTATGTTGTCATGCTGGGGAGGTAGGTAGAGGGAGCTGCATTATGCTGTCATGTCGGGGAGGGAGGGAGAGGCGGTCGCATTATGCTGCATGCTGCATTAATATGATGCAGCATAACTCCAGCAGTCTCAATACAGCTTTGTATGTTTACTGTATGTTTACAGTCGAATGAAAACCTGAGAGACTACTCAATATAAGTCCTTTCATTATCATTGTCACGGACACGGACACAAGAATTCAAAGGATCTAAGTAACGAAAATAAGGAATAATTTAAGTTGTTGTCAAAGACTTTCATATTATTATTGTTTATAACTGAAGGTCTTGGAACTATTTTATCACAACAAAGAAATATAATGCAGTAAAACATGGACAGTGACGAAGTACAATAAAGAACAAACACAAACTGTGACATAGAGAACATCCAAGATACAGGAAGACAAACAATAGTAAAATGACAAGGACAGTCATGAGGACACTGAAGGTGAAACTAACAAAAGATACCTGGAGGAGTTGTTATAAATATTGATTTATGTTTTTAACTTTTTGTACTTTTTTGAAGATTTTGTTTTCTCCATAATACAAAAATATCGGTTAATATTCGTTTTTATTCCAATTGATATTTGGCATTTTTTTTACCATTATCACCAGGATTATTTTCAGGTTAGGTCAGGTGAGGTCAGGTAAGGTAGGTTAAAGAATACCAAAATACAAAAAAAAAAAAATATCTACCAATTGGGGAAATTGGGATGAAAAATTTTTTTTACCCAATTTTCTCCAAGAGGTGTAAGATGATCTTGCAGCTTCATACAAATTCACTAAACAACAATAATAATCCAAGAGTTAGTAGGGCATCACCTGGTCATGTTAAGCCCACCTGGTGAAGATAAACATGTTGGTAATGTTTGTATCGTGACTGAACCACCTCACACAGCAGCCCTGAGGCTTTAGGCCACTGACTTAAGTGCTTACATTATACAAAATAACGCTCTGTAATGGCCGATGATGCTGTTTTGGTTGTCTAATTGTAGTTTCCAACACGGTAATTACAGCAGGTATCTTTTTATTATCCTGCCATTAAAATAATTAAGTGAATTTATAGACTTACGTAACATCATGAAAGTATAAACCGATGAATTAAAATTAAATAATTATCTTATAAAACAACTAATCTATTTAATTTTCCTTTGAGAGTTAAAGGGATAAAATACACACTAACTGGAGTCTAACTAACCTGGTGTGACTCCTCTCCGCCCCACCCAACACATAATCATCCACTCCAGGTAACCTTACACCGCCTAATGGAGCCAAACCTAATAGAATCACACCGAACTTATCCAAATAAACTTTTCAGTGGGTAACCTTGACTCTACCACACCTTGGCTTTAGACGCTAGTATAAGTCTGGCTGGAGGGACCGTAGTCATTATAAGGGAAGCTTTTTAATAATAGCCATTACCTGCCTCCCGTTAACACTAATGAAATGTTCCTAAAATTAAACAAACTACAATTAAATCCAAATCCTTTTGAATATTTACATAATTTACTGGAGTGTTTCATTATGTTAGTGTGGGGGGCGTTTGTTGTGGCCGGGACTCCTCTTCAGATAATATAAATACAGATAATGTTGTTTTAATAAGTAATCTCTTAATGAAAATGTAGAGAAAATTGGTCAACAAATCTTAACAGTTATCCTGATTTCTTAAAGAACAATAGAGGAATAAGAAGAGGAGGAGGAGGGAAAGAAAAGAAAGCATAAAGAAAACAATATAACAAAGATGAACAACAGAGAAAAAATGAAGAGTAAGATGAAAGAAACTTAGACTGATCAAAAAGACGTATAACAATCTGATTAAAACTAATCACTATATTAGATCAGATCAGATCAGATCAAGGTTAGGTTAGTTTTGGTTAGATAAGGTCAGGTTAGGCTAGGCTAGGCTAGGCTAGGCTAGGCTAGACTTGTTTTACACAAGGTTAGGTTAGGTTAGGTTAGGTCAGGTTAGACTAGGCTAGCCTAGGCCAAGGTGGGTGGAGCTTTGCTGACGTCAGCAGGCAGACTTCCTCGCCTACCTCTCACCTCTTATAAACAGAACATTTTATGGTTCTATATACTGTACTTTGTTATCTCAGTATCTCACATAGAAAATAATACTAATAGAGAGTTTAATCTTGCATATAACTTTAGCTAAGGACACCAGTCAGTGTGGTGGGTGATACACAGAAGGAAAGGTTAAAAGAAAAACAATGTATTTCAGTTATAGTCTTGTATTTAAATAACTGCAGCTTAAGATAGGGTAATGATGACTATATATACAGTTGCCTACAGGAGTTCTTTTCCTCCCTGTTTGTCCATTATACTAATAATGTAGACATGAGGTGACAGGAGTTATGACTTCATATGATAAGTGTTACAGCCACTGACAACAGATTATCAGATTATGGGTGGTGGGGGGGGGCAGTTAGAGCAGGTGATCACAGGTGCTGCCTTTGCCTCCAGGTGTGAGTGATGTGACAGGAATTATGACCTCACAAGACAAGTGTTACCTTCACTGACACTTGTTTCATCAAAAGATTAAACACGTAGACGTTTACAGTCATCCATAGACTCACATTTATGGTACAACAGTTGCAGAAGTGCATGCAACACACCTGGTTCCACATTGAGCTGAGAATCCAACGATGCAGTGTACTGATAGATGGGAAACGAAATTGACTTCTATCAGGCAAGTAGTGATAAGCTTTCGGGCTTAAGCTGCGAAAGGTCAGTACTCGACTGATATCCTCCTCAGACCAGTATATTACAGGGACACCAGTTGAGAACAAAATCACTTGGGAAGAGAAAAAAAACTACTAAAAACATCATTAGTCGCAGCAGTAGCCTTGATAAAAGTATTTTCTCTTTGGTCTTGCAAATAAATCCTCTCCTTCTCCCATCCTTTTTTTTTCTCAGTGAGAGGAACATCTCTCTCCCTCCTTACATCATCCAGTTCACGTTGTAAATCCACAGTGATCAGAACTGGTCTCTCTTCCTCTGACTTGTCTGCTACTATTAATGTTCCTATGTCCAATAGGGCACAGAGAGAGAGAGAGAGAGAGAGAGAGAGAGAGAGAGTTGTAACTATGTACAATTGCCTACAGGATAACCTTTCCTCCCTGTTGTGCTCATTATATTAATAATGTAGACATTAGGTGAGGTTCTTAGATTAGACTTTTTGTGCAAGAGATAGGAAACGTAGGACTTAGGTGTGTTCTCCTGTGGCTGGGATAGGGCATGTAGCTGAGAGGATAGATAGAGTCTTGTCAGGGGAAGTACCAATCCGGTAGTGTGTCTTAGAGTAGGAGGCAACGACATAGGAAAGGTTAGGAGTGAGGAACTTTTCAGCAGGTATAGGGAGGCATTAGGGAAGATTAGTGATAGGGTAGGGAACCCAATAGTATGTGGTGTCTCGTCTAGAAGAGGAGTTGGCTGTGAAATTGTCACTCTGAAGGGGAAGTTTCGCCAGTAGATAGAGGGGAGTATAATTGGTTACTCAGAACAAGGGGTAAAACAGGACCAGGGAAGGGTAGGTTTAAATGTGTACTATACAAACAGTAGGAGCATTAGAAATAAAATAGACTTGCTGAGAGCGGTTGTATGTACTGAGAATGTAGACGTCATAGTAGCCACCTAAACCTGGATGAATCTGGCGAGCAAGAACTTTTTATCTGAGTAACACAAAGAAGGGTACAACCTTTTTCACAAGGACAGGGAAGGTAGGAAGGGGGGAGGAGTTGCACTCTTCGTCAGAGATACATTAAAATGGTGCATTAATAATACAATAAAGGGTGAAATAGGAACTGAGTCTGTATGGGTAGAAATGGCAGAAAGAAGCGAAAACTAATTATGGGAGTGATTTACCGGCCCCCAAGTCTTGGGAAAGAAGCAACTCAGCCCATATGGCAGGAAATGAGTAGGGCAGCAATATACAACAACCTATGCATTATGGGGGATTTCAACTTCAGAAATATTGACTGGGACAACATTGTAGGTGACTATGAATCTGAAGACTTCCTAGACGCAGTACAGGACAATTTTTTGAATCAACTAATTACAGAACCTACTAGAGGTGACAATATATTAGACCTAGTATGAACAAATAAAGAAAATATTATCAGAGATATCACAATAGGGGAAGAACTTGGGAACAGTGATCACAGAGAAATCAGGTTTACCCTAAATTTGGAAAGGAAAAATAATGAAAATATGGTCAGAGTCCCAGACTTTCCATCGGCGGATTATGAGGGGTTAAGAAGGTACCTAGGCTTAGTTTAGAGTGTGTTGTATACACAATGTCCCGAGAAAGCAGTCATGATTATAAGAACCAATTTCGTCTTTCACTGCTTTTGAAGGCTATTGACTTAAGGGGAGGGGGGGGGTGAGAGGCGTGGCCTAGAATGGCGGACAGGTGTAACGCTTGTCATTAATTAATAAAGAGCTTGTAAGCTGGTAAGATTAATTCGTCGAGGAATACTCTCCTTTGTGAGTCAGCTTATTCACAACTTGATAACTCGGTTAAGCAGATGTTTCCAGAAGTTGCTAACCATGTTAACAAGTTTAGCTAAGACGGTGACTATCGTGAAAGACTTTGGCTCCTCCTCGATAAAAAAAGTCAACTTGTTATCTCAGCGTTCATGTAGAGCGGGGAATCATTAGTTTAGGCACAGCCGGTGTTTCGCATAGTGTATGTGTCTTAATATTGGCATAGTTTATGTGAGTATATGTTTGTTAGCATAGCATGTGTGTCTCAGTGTTGACATGCCGAGTATATCTCAGTTTTGGCATAGCGTGTGTAGTGCATTCCAGAGGCAGGCGAAGATTTACACCCTCAACTGACTGGGTTTCGTGTGTATTCCACTACAACAACGAGCATTGCCCAGCGTGCTTGTTCAGTTTACCTTCATCGCTCTTTAATACGTGGGAACAACACAAGAGGCGGTTTTCTGTACAGTCTTACAACACCAGTGACGATCAATCCTGTGTCGTCCAGGGCAGAGTTGGATCCTGACATCAATTATACAGACATTCCACTCCACCAATTCTATTTATCTCATTCCACTCTTAGGTAAGGTGGATCAAAGGGTATAGAAATCTAGAAGGGTGAAATAACATTGGTGGAAAGCTAGAGTGGAAACCGACAGGAAAATACCTCCCCTCCCCACAAAAATATTTAACACACGGGTAGAAAAATCAACACACATTGTATATATCCTGACTTTACACATGTAGTATACCAAGTGAATCTATAACACCCACGGAGATTCACAACACTTCAAACTAAACTATCTTACAAAGCCTAACGTGTCCTTAATTAGATCAGGTTGGGTATAGTGATTCTATTTCATCAGGTGAGGGTTGGGAAGCCTTGTGTTCTCCCGTTAAAGGACCAGCTTGTTACCTATGCCTGTAAACCTTTTTTTAAAACACAATTATGATTAGATTAGGTTAGGTTAGGTTAGGATAGGTTAAGTTAGATTGGGTGAAGTATGGTTAATCCGTGAATTAAAACAAAATTTTTTAATCTTCGTTTCGTTAATCTGACAATTTATTTTCGTGGGAGTATCAACAGCAAGAAGCACCAGGGTTGTATGCAGAGATGGGGGCTACAAGCATAATGAATTAACGAGCTTCAAACACTAAACAACCTTGAATGACAGACCACAAACGACACAATCTCTTCCCCTGATAACACCAATTACTAGAAAAAAATATATACCAGATTAAACTCTTCTTATACACAGGAAGAGCCAAGAGTGTTGAAAGGAAGTTAGTTTGATTTTCTATAATATCAGTAATATCGATTCTAACATTACAAAGTTGTTTATCCGTCAAAGACTTTTTATGCATTTTTATAATTTTATATTTATTCCCCGATATCCTGAGTATGTCCATTCGTGTGTTCGTTTCCGTGTATGATCATGTGTTATTGTGTTCGTGTGTCGTCCGTAGGTTCGTGTGTTCATCTTTCTAGGAAGGAAGTTTAACCCTGACAGCTTGAATAAAGGACCCTGGCCAAACTCTGTACCTGACATGACCCAACCTAACCTAAACACAATTTAAACTAAACTGAACACGACTAAACCATGCTGCTATCTATCTAAATTTTGTCAAGCTCAAATAATCCTTGTCACCACTGTCATACACCCACCAACCCACAGTCATACACCCCACCAACTCAGTCACACCCACAAACCGCAGCCACACCCACTCAACCCACAGTCATACACCTACCAACCCAGCCACACCCATCAACCAAGCAGGCATACACCCACCAACCCACAGTCATACACACCCACCAACCCACAGTCATACAGCTACCACCAACCCACACAGTCATACACCACACCACCGGCTAAACCCAATACCAGTCATACACCCATCAACCCACAGTCATACACCCACCAACCCACAGTCAAACAGCCACCAACCCACAGTCATACACCCACCAACCCGCAGTCAAACACCCATCAACCCACAGTCATACACCCACCAACCCACAGTCATACACCCACCAACCCACAGTCATACACCCACCAACCCACAGTCATACACCCACCAACCCACAGTCATACACCCACCAACCCGCAGTCATACACCCACCAACCCGCAGTCATACACCCAACAACCCACAGTCATACACCCACCAACCCACAGTCATACACCCACCAACCCACAGTCATACACCCACCAACCCGCAGTCAAACACCCATCAACCCACAGTCATACTCCCACCAACCCACAGTCATACACCCATCAACCCACGGTAATACACCCACCAACCCACAGTCATACACCCATCAACCCACAGTCATACACCCACCAACCCACAGTCATACACCCACCAACCCACAGTCATACACCCAGCCTCTGTATCTGACTTTACCTGACCTGACTTTACCAGATCCAATCAAGAAACCCATTATTTTTCACCTCTATTACACCTTGAAGCAGGTATTGAGGCCACCTGACCTGACCTCAATTACTCTGCAGTATTCCCAAGGCATCTGACCACCTCTGCTTGCGTATTCGGTACACCTAACATGACATGACCTGGCCTGGCCTGACCCCCAAGAACGAGAAAATATACCCAAGATCTATTTAAATCTATCCCAGAAATTTAAACCTTCAATATATTTGTTTTTAGTTCATTGGTTATGTCTTTGTTTTGCTCTTGTGTTTACGGTTCTTGTTTATGAATTAAAGAAACGATAAGAGAATCCAGCCCGTCAAACTTCTACTGATAATCACAACTCGAATTATGCAACTGAAGAACAACAACAACAATAAAAAGAACAAGAACAAAAAGAACAGCAGGATATAATTCCTATAGAACCTCATGACTAGTTGATTAATGCCTTAAGAAACACTAACAACAATCCTCAGCCAACACGGACCTACAAAACATCAACAAGGTGACGACAACAACAGCTCAAACGCTCCAGCTTAACACCTACAAATTTCCGGGAGTTTAGTGTCGCTACATGAAACAAACACGGCGGCGAGTCCTACAGCTACACACTGTAATGGTCGGCGGAGCAAAGGACGAGACAGCGACGCGTACTCATTGGTGGAGCTTTAATAACAACAGCATGTGGTAACTAGGAGATGTGTGTGTGTTGTGAGGTAGTGAAGGACCACAACATCTCACGTTTTGTGTTACACGTCAAAGACTGAACAATGTGAAGCAGCGGCCCTCCCCCCACACCACCGTTAATAAAGGACAAAACGGTACAATATGGAGGTGAGGGGTGGCGTGTGGACAAGGCACGAGAGAGCGGCCTTGTTAATATGATGGTCACCAGACACGGCCAACACCAGGTGGCGGGTGTAGCTCTTCCTGCTGAATAAAAACCAAGAGCGAGTTTGACGACGCTACACGAACACCGTCCTCAAGGGGGACATCTTGGACTCGAGTGTGAGAGATAGAGACTCCCAAACAATCAAACACGTCTGGTTAATTCCTTCACTTTTATATAAGAACACATTCGTCTTCAACTAAACACGATTTCTTTTCAACTTCTCCTAAAAAAATTCCTCTTCGACTCCAAGGCTGAAATTCGAGTCCCACTTGAAACGAATAAAATAAAATATATGTGAAGAGAAAATGTAAATAGTGTGTTTGACTGTGTGAGGCTGATGGAAGCAACACTAATTATGCTGTATAATGGGTTGTGTTCAGTAAGGTCAGAGTGATTAGTGGCGCGCGCCATCACCACTTCCCGCCTCCTATACACGCCCCTACACCCACCACGCCTCCCTCTTGCCCAACTCAACACGCCCACTTAGCTACCCCTACACGCCCCTTACCCTCCCCCCACCATACACCACGCCCCTTGCTGCCTACCCCTTACGCGCCCCCACCCCTCCACACCACGCCCACCCACTCATCGTACACTAATAAGGTGATAAGATTACCTCATCATGACACTGGTGTGAATCAGCATCAGGAACTCACCTTCCCCTGCATCAAGGTGCCCACCCTCACCCACCCTACCTGGCAGCCACTCACCTGCGTATTATACCACCTGACACGGGAAATCACACACACACGGGATGACACGGTAGAACACAGTGCTTGTAAGGTAAATAGAAGCCAGTCTTAATGGGTCCCAACCTTAAACTATTAGGACTGAGGCCCATTAGTATTAAGAGCCGTCAGGATTGGGACTCATTAAGACTGAGGTCTATTAAGACTGGAACCATTAGGCCTGTGGTATCTTTGGACTGAGGCTCATTAGGACTGAGAACCATTGGAAATGTGACCAATTAGAATTGGGGCCCATTAAAACTGGGACCCAATAGGACTGGGGCCCATTAGGACTAGGGCCCATTAGGACAGGGGTTCATTTGATAAGATGCCCACCTAGTAAAAGTGCAAAAGAGGGCATGCAAGATTATTCTCTCCCCTTCCTACTCCACATATCAAGAAGCGCTCAACACACTGACCCTTTCGACTCTCACTGACCATCACCACGACCACATCTGCAAATTTGCTAAGAAGCTTCTACACCATCCTCGACACCGGCTCCTACTACCACCTGAGATCCCTAGCCCGAGAATTGCTGTTTGACACCACAACCGCATCCAGCCCATAAGTGCACGAACTGATCGCTATAAGAACAGCCCAGTCCCAACCATTGTAAAATTATCAATAACTTGTAATAAACCAGTGTATTCACTCCCAGTAAATACTACTTCTTGCACTGTCACTATGTTGAAATGCACTGTAGTTTGAGCTTTTCCCCATCTAGTTATTATATATCTTATTTGTATCACTTATGTTACTTGTATATTATTTGTAATTCGAAACCCATTCCCCAAATATGTAACTGTATATTTTCAGCCTTCTGGCTGCCAAGCTCTTTCAATAAACCGTTAATTATTATTATTATTATTATTATTATTATTACACTTAATTCTACCAGTTGAATCACAGGTGATGGCCGTCAGCCACGGTAGTTGAACACCAACTCAAAACAAGGGTTCGACTCCCTAATGAGAAAAATGTCCAATAAACAACATTTCAGGTCGAGTTGTTTACATATTGAATGGGGGACGGCCATCTTGTTTCCCTTTTTCACCGGGGGATTCTGCCGGCCGGTGTCACGACATGGCCGCCGGAGCCCATATAGCCCCTTTGTTACTACTGCTGCCGGATACACCTGTGTTGTAACCATAGGTGTATCTGGCACCTATACACACCTGCCTCGAAGTCAGGTGTAACCACCACCTGTACACACCTGTACATCACACACCACAACACCTTCCACACTCCCAACCAAACTTAAAGCAATTATTATATATCTATAGTGTAACTAACTACACATTACAATACACTGAAATAATAAAACAAAAATATATTCAGAATCTAAGAGAAGTATAGGAGAATAATCCTTAAATACAAACTCTATAAAACTTAATCTTGGTTACACCGCATTTTTTCAGTAAGACAATATATATAATTACATTGGGCAGTCCATTACCACAAATTACACTGATAAACGGTACGTAATGGATACTGAATTACAAGTCTCATAACTAAGTCTGGCTAAAACAGTGGTAGACATTGTTTAGACATAAGCCAGTTGACTGCTGAGGTGAACATTAAACTAGTATGATAAAAATAGCAACCAATGATTTGAAGATTAATTAATGCAAATGTGAAATACCTAAGAGAATAGCAAATAAATGAAATACACCAACGCGATAAATAAATAAGAATGAATGGAAAATTATTGAACAATAAAATGAAAATAAGAAAACGAATAAACAGTAAAATGAAAATAAGTAAGAATAAAAAAAAGAATAACAATTACTACAATAAAACTAAATAAAACAAAATAAACAGAAAAGAATAAGAAACACAATAAATAAATAACACAGCAACACAAACAACATCATTTACTGTGTTACTTCACATCAACGTGTCCAACATTTGTCTTGACTCCATTTTCGTGAATATAACACACATCCCGGTAAAAAAAAAAAAACACCAACGACAACAATAAATAAATAAACATTAAAAATAAATTCAATATATTTTCCCTAAGATTTTTTTTACTACGAAGTCAGGGCAAAAAGTTTGTATACGAATCTTCCTCAACATAATGCGGGGAAGCAGTTCTTTCACCACAGTTATACTCGTAGGTTATACTGTAGAGATCCCCGTGTTCAGAATACAGAGCCACTTATTGACGGTACAGTTACAGCCATTTATTGACGGTACAGTTACAGCCACTTATTGACGGTGCAGTTACAGCCACTTATTGACGGTACAGTTACAGTCCAAACTTCTTGTACACTTGGGGCGGTTGACAACATGTGAACGCTGCTTGCATTATAAATTGTCAGAATAAAAAACTAAAAAAAAAAAATCCGATACTAAGAAAAACTGAGTAAATTAATGTTAAAATATCAATCTACCTTACCTACATCACCTCCTTAAGTAGATGGTATATTATCCAGCATGTCCAGGGAATACCCGAGGCACCGACTCTATTCAGAGATAGTGAAGAAAACAAATTAAGTGAGATAGTAGTGACTAGTAACGATGTTAGTAAGCAAATAGACAAACTAAAGCCTAATAAGTCACCTGGTCCCGATGAGATATTTGCCAGAGTATTAAAGGAATGTAAGGAAGAGCTTAGTATGCCCTTAGCAAAGTTGTTTAACATGTCATTAAAAACAGGTGTAGTACCAGAATCCTGGAGGATAGCGAATGTAATACCGATTTTCAAGAAGGGGGATAGATCACTATCCTCTAACTACCGCCCAATCAGTCTAACATCAATAGTAGGCAAATTACTGGAAGCAATCATTTCAAACTCTATTCGAAATCACCTGGAGAAGCACCGATTGATCAATGATTCCCAGCATGGCTTCACAAGCAGACGTTCTTGCCTAACTAATCTATTAACATTCTTTTCATCAGTTTTCGAATCGGTGGACGAGGGGCACAATTATGATGTGGTTTATCTCGACTTTAGCAATGCCTTCGACAGAGTCCCCCACGAAAGACTAATTAGAAAGGTAGAAGCTCATGGCATCAAAGGTGACATCCTTAAATGGATTAGGGCGTGGTTACAGGACAGGAAACAGCGAGTGAGCATTAACGGCACTAAGTCCCATTGGAGCAACGTCACAAGTGGAGTTCCCCAAGACTCAGTACTTGGACCACTATTATTTATTATATACATAAACGACATAGATATCGGCATTGACAGCAACATAAGTAAATTTGCTGATGACACTAAAATAGGACGTGTTATCAAATCTGACGAGGACTCGGCAAAACTACAGGAAGATCTAAACAAATTTTTCGAATGGTCTGAAAAATGGCAGATGAAATTCAACGTCTACAAATGTAAAGTACTCAGTATAGGAGATGTAAACAGGGAAACCAGATACCAGATGAACAACGATGCCATAGAGAAATCCGACTGCGAGAGAGATTTAGGAGTAATGATAAGTAGGAACCTTAAGCCAAGTAAACAATGTGTTTTTGCTCGTAACAAGGCTAATAAAGTACTTGGGTTCATACAAAGGAGTGTTAGTTACAAGACTAGCGAGGCCATCCTAAAACTGTATCTTGCTCTTCTGAGACCACACCTGGATTACGCAGTTCAGTTCTGGTCACCGTATTACAGAATGGATATAGAATCCTTGGAAAGAATCCAGAGGAGAATGACAAGACTAATCCCGGGCATTAGGAACCTTGAGTATAGAGACAGGTTAAAGCTTCTTAATTTGCACTCCCTTGAGAGACGTAGAGCGAGGGGCGACCTGATAGAGGTGTATAAGTGGAAGGCAGGGCTAAACAAAGGTGACATTACAAAGGTACTCAAACTATCCAACCAGGAGCGAACTCGTAACAATGGTTTTAAATTAGACAAATTTAGATTTAGGCGTGAAATAGGTAAACACTGGTTTGGAAACAGAGTAGTGGATGAATGAAACAAGTTACCAAATATCATCATTAACTCGAATACGCTGAATTGCTTCAAACATAGGTTGGATGCTCATATGAGCAATAGGGGTTGGGTGTAAACGGGACTGCCCAGTATGGGCCAATAGGCCCGCTGCAGTTTCCTCCATTCTTATGTTCTTATGTTCTTATGTATTGTCTAAAATAATACAGTATAATTGGTTATTTTACTTCAATTATGACCTTGTGTGATAATAGGACATAGTACCATAATAAACCTTTTCTCGAACTGTTAAATAACTCAACAAAAATAATAATAATCCATTCTAAACAACGGATTATCAGACTCTCGTGTATAAATTCCACCGTCAAAATTTGTATTGTCGGAAGAAGTTTTACTGTCTGAATGTCTGTCTAATTCTACAAAAACTCTCCGTTAGTATCCGTCTATTTCCTCTGTTACCTCATCACTTAAGAGTATTACAAAATATTACCACTGACTGTAACACCTGATGTGCAATGTGCATACTCATATTTATAATCCTGTGTATTTTGTAACTGAAAGAAAATACAGGTACAGGAATATTTAGTTACTCTTGCGGTATACAAAATCATACATCTATCTATCTATCGATCTACTGTATCTATCTATCTATCTACTGTATCTATCTATCTATCTATCTATCTACTGTATTTATCTATTTATATCAATTTTATTAACTCACCTGTACCATTAATCATCAGTATATTTATCTTAATCTTCTTCCCATTTTGATTTATTCCTCTTAACAATGTATGTATCTACACCCACAAACATACCTACTATCCACTCCCAAACACCCACAAACAAACCTACTATCCACTCCCTACACCCACAAACATACCTACTATCCACGCCCTACACCCACAAACATGCCTCCTATCCACGCTCTACACCCACAAACATACCTACTATCCACGCTCTACACCCACAAACACACCTACTATCCACGCCCCACACCCACAAAAAAACCTACTATCCACGCCCCACACCCACAAACAAACCTACTATCCACGCCCCACACCCACAAACAAACCTACTATCCACGCCCTACACCCACAAACAAACCTACTATCCACGCCCTACACCCACAAACAAACCTACTATCCATGTCCTACACCCACAAACAAACCTACTATCCACGCCCTACACCCACAAACAAACCTACTATCCACGCCCTACACCCACAAACAAACCTACTATCCACGTTCTACACCGACAAACAAACCAACCATCCACGCCCTACACCCACAAACAAACCTACTATCCAGCCCTACACCCACACAAACAAACCTACTATCCACGCCCTACACCCACAAACAAACCTACCACTCCACGCCCACACCCACAAACAAACCTACTACATCCACGCCCCACAATCTACACAAACAAACCTACTATCCACTTACCACAAACAAACCTACTATCCACGCCCCACACCCACAAACAAACCTACCATCCACCCTACACCCACAAACACACCTACTATCCACGCCCTACACCCACAACAAACCCACTATCCACGCCCTACAATCCACAAACAAACCTACTATCCACTCCCCACACCCACAAACAAACCTACTATCCACGCCCCACCCACAAACAAACCTACTATCCACGCCCCACACCCACGAACAATCCTAGTATTAAGCCCTCTACACCCACAAACAAACCTACCATCCCACCCCTACACCCACAAAACAACCATACTATCCAGCCCCACACCCACAAACAAACCTACTATCCACGCCCTACACCCACAAACAAACCCACCGGTCCACGCCCCACACCCACAAACAAACCTACTATCCACGCCCTACACCCACAAACAAACCTACTATCCACGCCCTACACCCACAAACAAACCTACTATCCACGCTCTACACCCACAAACAAACCTACTATCCACGCTCTACACCCACAAACAAATCTACTATCCACGCCCTACACCCACAAACAAACCTACTATCCACTCCCTACACCCACAAACAAACCTACTATCCACGCCCCACACCCATAAACAAACCTACTATCCACGCCCTACACCCACAAAGAAACCTACTATCCACTCCCTACACCCACAAACAAACCTACCATCCATGCCCCACACCCACAAACAAACCTACTATCCACGCCCCACACCCACAAACAAACCTACTCATATCCACGCCCTACACCCACAAACAAAACCAACTATCCACCCCTACACCAACAAAAACAAACCTACTACATCCACGCCCTACACCCACAAAACAAACTCATCATCCACGCCCTACACCCACAAACAAACCTACTATCCATGCCCCACACACCCACAAACAAACCTACTATCCACGCCCCACACACCCACAAACAAACCTACCATTCACGCCCCACACCCACAACCAAACCTACTATCCACCCTACACCCACAAAACAAACCTACTATCCACGCCCTACACCCACAAACAAACCTACTATCCACGCCCCACACCCACAAACAAACCTACTATCCACTCCCTACACCCACAAACATACCTACTATCCACGCCCTACGCCCACAAACAAACTTACTATCCACGCCCTACACCCACAAACAAACCTACTATCCATGCCCTACACCCACAATCAAACCTACTATCCATGCCCCACACCCACAAACAAACCTACTATCCACGCCCCACACCCACAAACAAACCTTCTATTCACGCCCTACA
>NW_024714806.1:0-47500 GCF_018991925.1 Homarus americanus
TAGAGAAAAGCAAATTAATCTACGACTCTCAACATGGGTTTACAAAGGGAAAATCTTGTCTAACAAATCTGCTAACGTTTTTAGGAAAGTCTTCGAGGTAGTAGATAATGACGAAAATTACGATGTTAGTTACTTACACTTTAGCAAAGCATTTGACAGAGTACCGCATCAGAGGCTTCTGAGAAAATTAAGGCTCATGGTATCGAGGAAAGTTTTAAATTGGATAAAATCATGGCTCACCGATAGAACGCAGAGGGTCAGCGTAAATGGTGTTAAATCTGATGGGGCCGTGTAACCATTGGGGTTCCCCAGGGGTCAGTACGTGGCCCACTCTTGTTCATAATCTACTTAAACGATCTTGATACTGGGATCAGCAGTGACATCAGCAAGTTTGCGGATGACACCAAATAGAGCGGCAGATTAATTCAGGGCAGGATGCAAATGCATTACAGGAGGATCTAAATAAACTGCAGGGTGGTCTGAAAAATGGCAAATGAAATTCAACACCAGCAAGTGCAGCACTTAATATTGGAAGAACAAATACTTATAATGTATACGGCCTTAACAACATCAACCTAGAAAAGTCGACTTGTGAAAGAGACCTAGGGGTACTTATGGCCGGACCTACTGCCTAGAAAACAGTGCGTTAATGTTCGAAAGGCAAACAGAGTATTGGGTTTTATATCTAGAAGTGTAAGTAACAAGAGTGCAGAGGTCTCATTGCAACTATATCTTGCGCTAGTCAGGCCGCACCTCGATTACGCGGTTCAGTTCTGGTGCCTTATTATAGAATGGATATAAATTCACTAGAGTCGGTGCAGCGAATAATGACAAAATTATTTCGGGACTTAGAAACCTTCCATATCATGATAGGTTGAAACTTAACTTGCATTCCTAGAAAGACGAAGAGTGCGGGGAGATATGATAGAAGTATTTAAGTGGGTGAAAGGGAATCAATAAAGGGATAGATAAAGTTTTTATAATATCCGAGCAGGATAGGACTCGGAGCAACGGATTCAAGTTGGATAAGTTTAAGTTTAGGTGGGAGATAGGAAGAAACTGGTTCACAAATAGGGTGGTGGACGAGTGGAACAAGCTTAGCAACTTTGTAGTAAGTGCGGGAACTCTGGAAAGTTTCAAAGGAGGCTAGATAGATTCATGGATGATGGAGAGTGGTAGTAGCTCTCGACAGGAGCTGCCATGCAGGCCAACCGGCCTATTGCAGACTCCTTATTTTCTTATGTTCTTATGTCACCACGTGGGCAGTGAACGCGTCAGGTGAAGGCTGGCCAGTTATGGGCCTATAGGTGGTGGCGGGTTCCTGACGCTCGGGTTCACGGTGTTACGATTCTAATGGCCTTCATCCATCTCCCAAACTAGTGTAGGGCGTCCCAAGCTACAGACACGCAGCTTAGACTCTTAGGAACCTGTGGGTGGATGAGTGTGGCGCTGACTAACGGTTTGTAATGGACATCAACGTTTCAAAAAGGACGTTAAGGCGTAAAATACTTCATTAAAGCACATCACTACTATGGGGTATATTGAAAATCATGAAGTACATTTAATTACATATATCAAACAAAAAATAAATATATCATTTCTGTACAAAAATATAACAAGACAAACTAAATCTGATCAAACAAGTGACTACACCGATTGACAAAATAATAATCATAAAAGTAATGACTAAACACTTATTCAAATTAAGAAACTACTGTGGACAACGTTATTATCAACACACGTAACCAACACATGTAACTCATAAACAGTAAGTTATTTTACAGTGGAATTCTGAAATATGAATACCCACAATCTCACATATAAAACACTATATAATACTTAGTGTTCTTAAAAGTCGAACAAGGTTTACGTTTTAAAATCAATAAACCTTAGTGATGGTCAGTTCAAAACTGTTAATATGTTATATAAATTTTTTTGTCAGTGGCCCAAGGTTAAAAATGCTTTGAAAACCTTTGATCTAGATGTACGATAGTTATTTAGTGGGTCCCTTATTTTTGACCTGACCTGACTAGTCAAGTCACCCCCTTCTCTTAAGCTCCTCTACGTGTGTGTTGGTGTAGGGATTAGTGGATGACATCATTATGACCTGACCTCATGTTTTTAAGGTCACCCTGTATATTTAAGCCTCTCTCTGTCCATGTAATCCAGTTGCCTCTAAAGATGTCTTGAATAAAGACGAAAGCTAAGGTATTCCGTTGTTTCCCCCTTTTTCCCGTGTGATTTTATCAAGATTTATCTTATCCACGTTTTCATTGTGGATCTACATGAAATATATATTTATATATATATATATATATATATATATATATATATATATATCTATATATATATATATATATATATATATATATATATATATATATATATATATATATATATATATATATATATATATATATATATATATATATATATATATATATATATATATATATATGTGTGTAAGTGCCTTCAGGTTTATCTGTTTCACAAAATGTAGTGTGATTCATGTGAGCACTGTTTAACTAGCTAAGAAGGTATGTTTATCGTTTGAAGTATAATTGTCAAACACTAATAGAAAGTATTCAATAAATGCAGTTACCATTACTAATTCATCCCTCCCTTATTGAGAAAGGATGATGTGTTATAAGTGATACAGTGAGTCCTGAGTAATAACATAACCTATCACCTCAGTTACCCCCTTAGTCTCCCCTTGGTGTGTCAGGGCCTACTGTAGGCTATCCCTCCCTCCCTCATTCCCTAACCTTCTACCCCTAACCTCCACCATCTCACGAGTACACCAAAAAAAGTAAAGAGTTAAAAAGAGAAGAAATAAAATAAAGAAAATAATAATAAGTAAATAAAAAAGAGACTTTGAACCTGGGCTCTCTAGGTCGGCCCCGGGATTGAACCAACATTCAGTAGATCGTTGTATCCATTTTATTTCTCCGTCTTTAATTATATCACATGATGACAACATACAGTGATAGTTATCTACACACACACACACACACACACACACACAAGTCTTCTCTCAACCTGGTCGTCTTTCAACTCCACCCAACAACGTCAGCTAGAGAAGGTACAGAAAAGGGCCTGCAGAATTATGCTCAGCGCAGAATACTCCGGCTACATCAACGCTCTCTCCACCCTGGAAATGCCATCCCTCAGTGACCTCCACCATCAAGCACTAGCAAGGTTTGGCAGTGGACTACTGCACCATCCTCGTCATTGCCACCTGCAGTCCCCCACCCACCTCGCGCAGTCCGCCACTACAACATAATTCAGCCCATAAGAGCCTGCACTGAAAGCTATGAGAATAGCACCATCCCATCTATTGTTAAGAAAACAAACAACTCCTGATTTATGTACTGTACAGCCCTGTAAATGTATTAAACTCATATTATTATGTCTAATTCAAATGTAATTTTATTATTTTTATAATTACACGAACAGAAATTTCTAATTTGTGTGTGATCTGTAATTTTTCAAGTCTAATCTGTCTGATTTTTAATGCACTAGTTTATAGTTATAACAAGGTTTATTTATCATAATGACACACAGCTTTTTAATACGAACTAAATTTTGAAAAGAAATCAAAGCTTAGCTCGGTGATCTACAATAGCGAAATATAACTTTATGAAAAAAAATGTAATGTGTGTGTTAATCAAAACTAGTTAACCTACAATTATAGAAATAATATTAACAACTACACAAAATAGCATTTATTTGTAGCAAGGAAGTTCTTCATTTGCGGGAGACATTTTCTTTGAAATTACAACTGAGGTAAATTTTGCTGCCTACTCCAGTGTTGTTATATGAGGCTCCTTCGTACATAGTGCTCTTTATTACTGTTGCTGAGCCATAATGAAGGTCAGTGTGTCAGCAGTTGTGGTGTCTTGTTCTTTATATCTAGATTTATTGTTGATGAGACTATCTACTACTGACAACTGCTTCAGATGTGGGGAAGGAAACGACTGAAGACATAAAAATGCACCAAGTTAACATTCATGTTTGTTACAATGGTCAGCCTTTTTAAGAAGCATTGGCTTGTGTTCTGACCTCACTAGGGGAAAGGTCACGGCAGCTTAGCTCCACTCCCAGGGATAATTACCAGATATGGCTAGTGCTACTTGTAAACGGGGTTATGCCCATCTGTGGACCGAGTTACAGAATACCAGGGAAAAAAACCTGAAATTAGAGCAAGATATCTTGAAATTAAAGGAAGAGATAGCAAAGATGAAGGAAGAAACGAGACAGGGAAAGCCGGTGAATGACGAATGGAAGGTTGTGAGAAGAGGGACTACCAAGCTGGTGGTTAAGAAACACACCAAGGATACAACAACGACAACAACAGCTAAGTGTACCAACTCGTTCAGTCCCTTGATAGACGAATTGGACGTCAGTACAGTCAGGGACAGGGCTGACAAGGAAGGTATAAAAACTTAAATTGTTGGTGACTCACAGGTAAGGTACATGGACAGAGCCTTTTGTGGTAAAAATAAAAATGGGATGAGGGTGTGTTTGCCAGGGGCTGGGGTGGGGGATATAGTTGACAAGATGGACAATATCTTGTCTGGTAATGGGAACAAACCCATTATCTGCCTCAGTGCAGGAGGCAATGATATTGGCCGGTGTAGGAGCGAGGAGCTTCTTGATGAGTTCAAGACAGCTATAGATCGTATTAGGATTAAGGGAGGGATCCCTATCATATGTGGTGTCCTGCCTTGAAGGAGAGTTAGCAATGAATGGTTGTCAAGGGCAGTTGGTGTCAACGGCCGTCTTGACGGATATTGCAAGTCAATATCAGTCCCATTCATTGACAACTGGGACAACTTCTACGGCAGAAGGGACCTTTTTGCTAGGGATAGGGTACACCTGTCTCGGGAGGGGGTGGCAAGCCTTGCTGGGTCTCTAGAGGGGGGCAGTTCAAAAGATATAGAAGTCTTTAAACTGCTAGGGGAACATGAGGGCACGGGGGTGGAGGAGACTGCAGTGGGAGCGGGTAAACAAAGTGAAAGATTACAGGGAAATAGTGTTAGGAATGACGACAAAACTAAAGCAGACAGGGAGTTTATACCTAAACGCGGTAAAGGGAGGACTCAGAACACGACTAACTTAAATGTCTACTATGCGAACTGTAGAAGAATGAGAAACAAAATGGATGATATTAGGGCCTTCGTATGTACCGAAAAAATCGACATAATAGCATTCACTGAAACATGGATCAACCTAGACTCACGTGAGTTACCGGTCGAATACCAAATTGCGGGTTACAAATTGTTCCATACCGATAGGCAGACCAGGAAAGGAGGCGGAGTAGCAATCTAGGTCAGGGATAATCTGAAGTGTGAAATAAATAAGGAAATAAAAACTGAGCGGAATACAGAAAAAATTTGGATAGAATTAATCGACGGTAGGGAAAAATTAATCACAGGAGTAATATATAGACCTCCCAATCTTGATAGAGTCAATGAGAGACTTATCTGGGATGAAATGCGCGGGGCTTCCATACACAACAAAGTCTGTATAGTAGGCGACTTTAACCTTGGCCAAATAGATTGGACTGACATTACGGGTAACTCAGAATCAGAGGATTTTCTGGAAACGATCCAGGACTGTTTCCTAGTCAACATATAACCGAACCGGGGGTAATAATATACTAGATTTAGTTCTGTCGAACAGAAAACCTCATTAGCAATGTCAGGTAGGGAACGAACTTTGAAACAGCGATCACAAAAATTAAGTTGATTAGATTTGGAGACGGGCGTAAGGAAAATTCCACTAAAATACCAGATTTCAGAAGAACCAACGACAGTTTAAAGAGGCAGCTGAAGTTGGCAGGCGTGAAACCTGACCAGATGACACCGACCTGAAATAAACGAGATCTGAATGGCGGAGTTCCTCGACAATTTAAATAATGAGTTGCTTAATGCACAAAGGCAGAGACATACTATATAAAAACTCAGATCGAACAACAATGACCCTAAATGGATAGGATCGTTATTTAAAAAGAACATCATTAGTAAAGGAAGGCTAAAGGTAAGAAGGATAAATCATAGCGAAATTTACCTCCAAGTTATTATAAGGTATTGGGTTAAAACCGAGATAAGAAAGCCAAAGAGGAATAATGAGGAGTAAGGATATGAGAGGCAGACAATCCCCAAAAGTTATTCTCACCAAATGTATCAAGCCTAAACATGAGAAAAAGATTAGTTATACGGTCGATATATGTTTCTGACAACGAAGCGGAGAAGCGAACAATAATTTTGAATAAATATTTTCAACAGTTTCTACGAAATCTTAAACTTATGATGCTTGACCGACTCTGTGTCAGGATAGTGAAAAACAAATTAAGCGAGATAGTAGTATTCTTATAGCGATGTTAGTAAACAAATAGACAAGCTAAAGCCTAATAAGTCACTAGTTCCCGACGGATATTGCCAGGTATTAAAGGAATGTAAGGAAAGAGCTTAGTATGCCCTTAGCAAAGTTGTTTTTAACGTGTCGTAAAAATAGGTGTAGTGCCAGAATCCTGAAAGGATATGGCAATGTAATACCGATTTTCAAAAGAAGGATAGATCACTATCCTCTAACCTGCAATCAATCTAACATCAATAGTAGAGCAAATTACTGGAAGCAATGCATTTCAAAAACTCTATTCAGAAATCCTGGAGAAGCACGAGTTGATCAATATTGATTCCCAGGATGGCTAAGAGGACGTTCTTGCCCTAACTAATCTATTAACATTCTTTTCATCAGTTTTCAGATAGATTGGACAAGGGCACAATTATGATGTGGTATGTCTCGACTTTATACAAAGCCTTCGACAAGGAGTCCCACGAATAGTAGAAGGTGAAATATCATGGCATCCAAGGTAACGTCATAAATGGTTAAGGAGGGCGTGGTTACTGGGACAGGAAACAGCGAGTGAGCATTAACAGCACTAAAGTCCCATTGAACTAACGTCTGTGGAGTTCCCCAAGGCTCAATGCTTGAACCATTATTATTTATTATATACACTTAAACGACATAGATATCGGCATAGACAGCAACATAAGAAATAGAATTTGCTGATGACACTAAAATAGAGGACGTGTTATTAAATCTGAGGACTGAGGCAAAACTACAGGAAGATCTAAACAAATTTTCGAATGAATGCAAGAAAAACTGGCGAATTAAATTCAAAACCCGGACAAATGTAAAGTATTCAGTATAGGAGATGTAAACAGGAAACCAGATGCCAGATGAATTTCGCGATGCCATAGAAATCCGACTGCAGAGAGATTTAGGAATTAATGAAGTAGGAACCTTAAGCCAAATAAATAATGTGTTTTGCTGCATGTAACAAAATTTAATAAAGTGCAGGTTCATACAAAAATTATTAGTTACAAGACATGAGGTCCTCCCTAAACTATATCTTGCTCTTGTGAGACCCTGGATTACTGCCAGTTCAGTTCACAGTCACCGTATTACAGAAAATGGATATAGAGGTCTTGGAAATTCAGAAATTGACAAGACTAATCCGGGCATTAGGAACCTTGGTATGGAACAGTTAAAAACATCTTAATTTGCACTCCCTCGAGGGCAATAGAGCGGTGACCTGATAAGTGTATGAGTGGAAGGCAGAAGGGCTAAACAAAGGGGACATGACAAAGGTACTCTCAAACTATCAACCGAAGAACGGAACTCGTAACAATGGTTTTAAATTAGATGGAATTTAGATTTAGGCGTGAAACCAAATTAAGCACTGGTTTGGGAAACAAGTAGTGGATGAATGGAACAGAGATTGCAAATATCATCATTAACTCAGGCCGCTGAACTTTACTTCAAACATAAGGTTGTGGATGCTTATATGAGCAATAGGGTTAGATTGTAAGCAGGACTGCCCAGTATGGGCCAATAGAAACCAGCTGCAGTTTCCTCCATTGTATGTTCTTCTGTTCTTATATCAACACACGAGGACGAGTTACTACACCAAGTGAACACCACACCTTCTGGTGTCTCCATGACCAGCCCAGGCCGGGCCATCAACTATAAACTATAATAATTTGTATGTTCAATTCATGTTCCTTCTTCTTTCAGTAATGAAAGCTTTTGTTAAACGACCCACCCACCCCATGTCTTTGTATGTAATAAGTCATTTTGTCTAATGTAGTATATTTTCAGCCTTCGGCTGCAGAATTTTTTATAAACCGTTGATTATTATTATTATATTATTATTATTATTATTATTATTATTATTATTATTACCATTATTATTTTTCATTATTATTATTATTATTATTATTATTATTATTATTATTATTATTATTATTATCATCATTACCATTATTATTATTATTATTATTATTATTATTATTACCATTTATTATTATTATTATTATTATTATTATTATTAATATTATTATTTATTATTATTATTATTATTATTATTTATTATTATTATTATTATCATCATTACCATTATTATTATTATTATTATTATTATTATTACCATTATTATTATTATTATTATTATTATTATTATTACCATTATTATTATTATTATTATTATTATTATTAATATTATTATTATTATTATTATTATTATTATTATTACACTCAACACGGTCAGCATCAACGTCAGACAGTTACATCATGCCTCGGTATATGTTTGTAGGGTAAAGACCATCATGGACACATCTCACACCTTTGCTCAGTTGCCTTACTGTTTACCATTGTTTGTTTACTAACATCTCGGTACAGTATACTCCCTCAACAACCACCCCACCATAACAACCTTACCACCACAACAACCACCCACCACAACAGCCACCCCACCACAACAACCACCCCACCACAACAATCACCCCACCATAACAACCAACCCACCACAACAACCATCCCACCAGTCCATCACAACAACCACCCCCACCACAACAACCAACCCACCACCACCCCACCACAACAACCATCCCACCAGTCCACCACATAGTAGTGGTAGGCAGCTACCAAACAGAGAATGCACCGCCTGGGAAGATATGTGAAGCATAATGTGCTTTTAATGGTAAACCCTGCTGCTATATGGCATCACAGGAAAACCAAGTCCCAGGTTGATCATCTGACTTTCTGCCTCATTCACACACAATTGCAGGGTCTCAATTGTTTCTCTTTATACCAGCAACACAACATACATATATTGTTTCTCACTATTGATTATATATTTTCATTTTGTATTTCTTTATAGTTTATTTATCATTATTATTATTATTATTATTATTATTATTATTATTATTATTATTATTAGTGTTGTTATCATTATTATCATTATTATTTTATTTTTAATTTTGTATTTTGTATTATAAATTTTATTTACTATAATTATTATTTCATTTTTATTTTTGTATTTTTATTATAAATTTTATTTAATATGAATAATTATTATTATTATTATTATTATTATTATTATTATTGTTATTATTATTATTATTATTATTATTATTATGATTATATTATTATTATTACTATTACTATTATTATTATTATTATTATTATTATTATTATTATTATTATTATTATTATATTTTTCCCCAGGCCCTTATGTGGTCAGTGACCTGTGTGGGAGGCTAATGCCCGTAAAAAAAAAAAAAAAAAAACACCACAACAACCACCCACCACAACAACCACCCACACAACAAACTCCACCAACAACAAACCCCCACCAAACAGCCTCCCCACCATAACAACCAATCCCACCAAACAACCACCCGCAACCAAAACACCTGCATAAACAACCACTTGCCAACAACCTCACCACAACAACACTCACCATAACAACCCCACCACCAAACAACCACCCCACCACAACAATCCCCACCATAACAACCACCACAACAACCACCCACCACAACAACCACCCCACCACAACAACCACCCACCACAACAACCCCCAAACCCACCACAACAACCTCCCCCCATAACAACCACCCCACCACAACAACCACCCACCACAACCAACCACCCCCACCACCACAACAACCACCCACCACAACAACCACCCCACCAAACAACCCCCCACCACAACAACCACCCCACCACAACAACCACCCACCACAACAACACCCACCACAACAATACCACCACAACAATATCACCGCCAGCCGCCCCCGCCATAACCGGCAATCACCACAACAGGCGCCACCACAGCAACCTCCCCCGCCGCCAACAGCCGCCCCCACCACCCGAGCAACCAATCACCGCAATGATACTTCGCAAGCCAGCAAGCCGCCCCACGCCGCAATGACCGCCGCCACAATGACCTCCCCTGCATGACGACCGCCCGCCTGACAAGCCACCCCCACCACCAGCAACCGCCCCACCACAATGACCGCCCACCACAAACAGCCTCCCCGCCGCGGCAACCGCCGCCATGGCTTGACCGCCCCACCGACAACCGACCCGCCTGTGTGCCCCTTACCTGACATTACCCCTGCAACCAGCCGCTTGCCATGACAGCCACCCCTGCACAGCAATACTTACTGCAACAGCCTCCCGCCGCAACAGCCACTTACCATGACAACCACTTCCACCGCAGCAATACTTTATGACAACCACCCCACCGCAACCAATACCCCTGCAACAATACGCCCCACTGCAGCAACCACCCACACCATCCAGCCGCCCCAACGCAATGACCGCCCCACTTTCTGACAGCCACCCCACCATCAACCGCACCTGACAAGCCACTTACCACCAGCAACCCGCCCCACCACCAACCAATAATCCCCACCACCAACAACCACCCCCGCCACCAACCAGCCCTTACACAACCAATATCCCCGCCACAGCAACCGCTGACCGCAACCAGCCGCCCACCGCAGGCAACCGCCCCACCCGCAGCAGCCGTCCCGCCTGACAAACCGCCCTGCCAACCAGCCGCCCCCGCCGCAACAGGCCTCCCCGCAACCTCCTGCAACAACTATCACCACAGCAACCCCCCACCACAGCAACCACCCCCCGCAACAACCTCCCCACCGCAACAACCTTACCACCACAATAACCACCCCACCACAACAACCACCCCCACCACAACAACCTCACCACGCAACAGCCCCCCCGCCACAACCTCCCCGCCACAAACAGCCACCCCACCACAACAACTCGACCCGCCGCAACGGCCTCCCCCGCCACCAACCATACCACCACAACCAACCAACCCACCATAACAGCCACCCACCACAGCAACCGCCCACCACGTATAATCCCCCCACCACAGCAACCGTCCACCACAGACAACCACCCCACCACCAGCCACCACCACTACACCACCCCACCGCAACAACCACCCCGCCGCAAACAAACCGCCCCACCACCGACAGCCTCACCATAACAGCCACCCGCCACCGACATACCGCAACCGAAGCCCCCCCACCGCCAACAACCGCCCCAACCACCAGACAACACCTACGCAACAACCACCCCACCATCGAAGCCACCCCACCACAACAGCTTCGCCACTGCAACCAACCGCCCCACCAACAGCCACCTGCAACCAACCACCCCCGCCACAGCCAACCGCCTGCAACAACCCTCCACCACAACCAACCACCCACCACAGCAACCGCCACCACCAACAACCACCCCACCACCAGCAACCGCCCCCACCACAACAACCGCCCCACCACAACAACCGCCCCACCACAACCAACCTCACCACAACCAATACGCCCGCAAATTTAATGCACCCCACCACAACCAACAACCCCCACCGCAACAACCTCCACCACAACCAACCTCCCCACCACAACCAGCCACCCCACCACCACAACCACCCCACCACCAACCAGCCTCCCCACCACGACACCACAACAACCACCCCACCATGACATCCCCGCCACAACAACCACCCCCGCCGCGACAATAACCCGCCGAACCAACCGCCCCGCCACAACCAACATCCCACCTGATAACATCCCCCCACAATGACCTCCACCACCAGCAAGCCACCCCGCCACCAACAATATCCCGCCACAACAACCTCCCCTCCACAACCAACCACCCGCCACAACAACATCACCACCGAAACCTCCCCACACCACAACAACCTCCACGCCAGACACCCCCACCTGACCTCATCATCACCACAACAACCTCCCACCACCACCAACCTCCCCACCGCAACAACCTCCCCACCGCAACAGCCTCCACACCCAACAACCAGCCCCAGCAACATCAACCATGCCAACAGCCACCCCACCACCAACGACAACCCACCACAACAACCACCGCAACAACCAACCCACCACAAGAACCACCCCCACAACCATCCCCACCACAACAACCACCCACCACAACCACCCCCACCGCAACAACCACCCACCACAACAACCACCCACCACAACCAACCACCCACCACAACAACCGCCCCACCACCAACCGCCCCACCACAGCAATACCCCACCACCAGCCACCCCACCGCAACAAACCCTTGCACCATACCACACCAGCAACCGCCCCACCACAACAACCACCACCACAACAACCACCCCACCACAACAACAAGACCCACCACAACAACCACCCCACCACACCAGCAAACCACCCCACCACAACAACCACCCACCACAGCAACCACCCCACCACAACAACCACCCCACCACCACAACCACCCCCCACCGGCAGCCACCCCACCACCAACAAACCCACCACAGCAAACCACCCCACCACAACAACCACCCCCCGCCACGACAACCAACCCACCATAACAACCACCCCACCACAACAGCCACCCCCTGACAACCAGCTCACCCCAACAACCACCCCACAACCAACAACCCACCACCAGCAACCACCCACCGCAACACCACCCCACCACAACAACCACCCACCACCACCAACCACCCCACCACAACAACCTCCCCACCACAACAACCGTCCCACCGCCAACAACCACCCCCACCACCAACAACCTCCCAACCACAACCACCACCCCACCATAACAACCCTCCCCAACCACACCAACCAGCCCTCCACCATAACAACCTCCCCACCACAACAAGCCGTCACCATAACAACCTCCCAGCCACAACAACCACCCCCGCACATAACAGCACTCCCCACCACAAACAGCCACCCCACCACAACAACCGCACCATAACAACCACCCCACCATAACAAGCCACCCACCACAGCAACAACCACAGCAACAACCAATCACCCAACAGCTTGACCAACCACCACAGCAACCGCCCCCACAGCAACAACCAATCCGCCAACAACCCACCCCACCACAACAACCACCCCACCACAACAACCACCCCACAGCAACAACCAATCCACCATAACAACCACCCCACAACAACAACCAATCACCGCAACAACAAGCCAACCCACCAGCAACCACCCACCACAACAACAACCCACCACCAAACAACCACCCACCACAACAACCACCACAGCAACAACCAATCACCATAACAGCCACCCCACCACCAACAACACCCCACCACAACAACCACCCCACAACAACAACCAATCACCAAACAACCCCACTGCAACAACCACCCACCACAACATCAGCCACACCACATCAACCAACCCACCATAACAACCACCCACCACAACAACAACCACACAACAACAACCAATCCACCATAACACCACCCTCCCACAACAACCAATCCCACCACAACAACCACCCCACCACAACAACCACCCCACCCATAACAACCACCCCACAACAACAACCAATCCACCAACAACCACCCACCACAACAACAACCCACCACAACAACCACCACACAACAACAACCAATCCACCATAACAACCACCACCACAACAACACCCACCACAACAACCACCCCACAACAACAACCAATCCACCACAAGAACCACCCCACAACAACAACCACCCCACCACAACAACCCACCCACCACAACAACCAACCCACCACAACAACCACCCCACCACAACAAACCACCCCACCACAACAACCACCCACCACAACAACCACCCCACCATAACAACCACCCCACCACAACAACCACCCCACCACAGCAACCCACCCCACCACAACAACCACCCCACCACAACAACCACCCCACCACAACAACCACCCCACCAGCAACCACCCCACCACAACAACCACCCCACCACAACAACGACCCCACCATTACAACCACCCCACCACTACAACCACCCCACCACAACAACCAACCCACCACAACAACCACCCCACCACAACAACCACCCCACCACAACAACCAACCCACCACAACAACCACCCCACAACAACAACCACCCCACCACAACAACCACCCACCACAACAAACCACCCCACCATAACAACCACCCCACCACAACAAACCACCGCACCACAACAACCACCCCACCCCACAACAACCACCCCACCCACTCAGCAACCACCCCACCACAACAACCACCCCACCACAACAACCACCCCACCACAACAACCAACCCACCACAAACATCAACCACACCAACAACCACCCCACCACAACAACCACACCCACCACAACAACCACCCCACCACAACAACAAACCCACCACAACAACCACCCCACCACAACAACCACCCCACCACAACAACCACCCACCACAACAACACACCCCACCATAACAACCACCCCACCACAACAACCAACCCCACCACAACAACCACCCCACCATAACAACCAACCCACCATAACAAACCACCCCACCACAACAAACACACCCCACTACAACAACCAACTCACCATAACAACCACCCCACCACAACAAATCCACCCACCACAACAACCACCCCACCATAACAACCACCCCACCACAACAACCACCCACCACAACAACCAATTCCACCACAACAACCTCCCCACCACAACAAATCCATCCCAACAACAACCACCCCACCACAACAACCTCCCAACCACAACAACCACCCCACCATAACAACCCCCAAACCACAACAACCACTCCACCATAACAACTCCCCACCACAACAACCATCCCACCATAACAACCTCCCAACCACAACAACCACCCCACTATAACAACCTCCCCACCACAACAGCCACCCCACCACAACAAACCACCCCACCATAACAACAAACCACCCCACCATACAACCACCCACCACAACAACAACCACACAACAACAACCAATCCACCATAACAACCAACCACCACAACAACCACCCCCACAACAACCAATCCACCACAACAACCACCCCACCACAACAACCACCCCACCACAACAACCACCCCACAACAACAACCAATCCACCATAACAACCACCCCACAACAACAACCAATCCACCATAACAACCAACCCACCACAACAAACCACCCACCACAACAACAACCCACCACAACAACCACCCACCACAACAACCACCACACAACAACAACCAATCCACCATAACAACCACCCACCACAAACAACACCCCCACCACAACAACCACCCCACAACAACAACAACCAATCCACCATAACAACCACCCCACTACAACAACCACCCCACCACAACATCAACCACACCACATCAACCAACCCACCATAACAAACCACCCACCACAACAACAACCACACAACAACAACCAATCCACCATAACAACCACCCTCCACAACAACCAATCCACCACAACAACCACCCCACCACAACAACCACCCCACCATAACAAACCACCCCACAACAACAAACTAATCCACCAGCAACAACCACCCACCACAACAACACCCCACCACAACAACCACCCCACAACAAACAACCAATCCACCACAAGAACCACCCCACAAACCAACCCACAACAAACCCACCCACCACAACAACCAACCCACCACAACAACCACCCCACCACAACAACCAACCCCACCACAACAACCACCCACCACAACAACCACCCCACCATAACAACCACCCCACCACAACAAACCACCCCACCACAGCAACCACCCCACCACAACAACCACACCACCACAACAACCACCCCACCACAACAACCAATCCCCACCACAGCAACCACCCCACCACAACAACCACCCCACCACAACAACAACCACCCCACCATTACAACCACCCCACCACTACAACCACCCGCACCACAACAAACCAACCCACACAACAAACCACCCCACCACAACAACCACCCCCACCATAACAACCACCCCACCACAACAACCACCCCACCACAGCAACCACCCCACCACAACAACCACACCCCACCACAACAAACCACCCCACCACTACAACCACCCCACCACCAACCACCCCACCACAACAACCACCCCACCACAACAACCAATTCCCACCACAACAACCACCCCACCATAACAACCAATCCACCACAACAACCACCCCACCACAACAACCACCCCACCACTACAACCACCCCACCACTACAACCACCCCCACCACAACAAACCACCCCACCACAACAACCACCCCACCACAACAACCACCCCACCATAACAACCAATTCCCACCACAACAACCACACCCCACCACAGCAACCACCCCACCACAACAAACCACCCCACCACAACAACTCACACCCCACAACAACCACCCCACCACAGCAACCACCCCACCACAACAACCACCCCACCACAACAACCACACCCCACCACTACAACCACCCCAACACTACAACCACCCTACCACAAACAACCAACCCACCACAACAATCACCCCACCACAACAACCAACCTACCCACAACAACCAACCCACCCCATAACAATCCACCCACCCATAACAACCACTCCACCACAACAACCACCCCAACAAACCCACCCCAACACACAACAAACCAACCCACCATAACAAACTACACCCACCACAACAACCACCCCACAACAACCACCCACCACAACAAATCACCCCACCATAACAAATCCACCCCACCACAACAACCAACCCACCACAACAACCACCCAACACACAACAACCACCCCACCACAACAACCAACCTACTACAACAACCACCCCACCACAACAACCAACCCACCACAACAACCAACCCACACACAACAACCACCCACCATAACAACCACCCCACCACAACAACCAATTCCACCAGAACAACCACCCCACCACAACAACCACCCCACCACACAACAACCAACCCACCATAAACCCACCACCACAACAACCACCCCACCACAACAACCAACCCCACCATAACAAACCACCCCCACCACAACAACCACCCACCACAACAACCACCCCACCATAACAACCACCCCACCACAACAACCACCCCACCACATCAACCAACCCACCATAACAACCACCCCACCACAACAAACCACCCCAACCACAACAACCACCCCAACCACAACAACCACCCCACCATAACAACCACCCACCACAACAACCACCCACCACAACAACCCACCACAACAACCACCCCACCATAACAACCACCCACCACAACAACCACCCACCACACAACAACCAACCCACCACAACAACCACCCACCACAACAACCACCCCACCATAACAACCACCCCACCACAACAACCACCCCACCACAACAACAAACCCACCATAACAACCACCCCACCACAACAACCACCCCAACCACAACAACCACCCCACCACAACAACAAACCACCCCACCACAACAACCAACCCACCATAACAACCACCCCACACAACAACCACCCCAACCACAACCACCCCACCACAACAACCAACCCACCACAACAACCACCCTACCACAACAACCATCCCACCACAACAACCACCCCACCACAACAACCACCCACCAGAACAACCACACCCACCACAACAAACCACCCCACCACAACAACCACCCCACCACAACAACCAACCCACCACAAATGAAATCCACCCCACCACAACAACCACCCCACCATAACAACCACCCCACCACAACAACCACCCCACGAAACAACAACCACCCAACTATTAAACAAACCCCACCACCAAGAACAAATCCTCACCCTACCATAGACAACCTCCCCCATTACAAACCACCCACTCACAACAACCAACCCACCATAACAAACCACCCCACCAACAACCACCAATTACATCAAAACCACCCCAACCATAACAACCACCTCAATTATAAACAACAAATCACCCACCAAAACAACTCAATACAACACAACAACCTCACCACAAAAACTACCCACCATCAACAACCAACCCACTTGAATAACCAACCTCACACTAAAACCACCCACCACGTCAACCACCCCACCACAACAACCACCCCAACCATTAACAACCACCCCACCAGAACAACCACCCCACTAATACCACCTACCCACCACTACAACCACCCCCACCACACACCAAACCAACCCACCACCAACAACCACCCCACCACAACAACCAACCTACCACAACAACCAACCCACTCACGCCAACCAATTCCACCAAATAACAAACCACCCCCCACACACAACAACCTCACCACAACAAACCACCCCACTATAACAACCAATTCTTACCCCATTAACAAAACCACCCCACCACAACAACAAACCCAATTATAACAACCACTCACCCCAACAACAAACCCCACCCAACCACATTAACAACAACCACAACCACAAACAACCACCCCACCACAACAACCAACCCACTAAAACAACCACCCCAATTACAACAACAACACCCCAACCACACAACCACCCCACCACAACAACCAACCCAATGACAACAACCACTCCAACAACAAACCATCCCACCAAACAAACAACCACCCACCACAACAACCACCCCACAAACCCACCACCACAACAACTACCCCACCACAACAACCACACCACTACCCTCACCAACAAACTCAACCCACCACAACAAACTTCACCCCTACCATTAACAAACTCACCCCACTATAACAAACTCACAATTCCAATTACAACAACCACCCCAATTATAATAACAACCAAATTACCATAACAACCACCCCACAACAACTACCCACAAAATATCCCCAACAACAAACTACCCACCTCAGTCAACCAACCCACCACAACAAACCACCCTAATTACAACAACCACCCCACCATAACAAACAACCACCCCACCATAAACAAATCTCACCCCAATTACCACAACCACCCACCATAACAAACCACCCCACCACAACAACCCCCCACCACACAAAACCACCCACCACAACCCAAACCAACCCAACTATAACAACCTCCCATCACAAACCACCACCACAACAACTACCCCACCACAACAACCAATTCCACCATAAACAAATCCACCCCACCACAACAACCTCAATTACTCACACATACCACCACCCACCACTAACAACCCCACCCCACCACAACAACATCTAACCCAACAACAAATCAATTTACCTCAACAACCAACCTACTATGAACAACCAACCCACCACAGCAACCACCCCACCACAACAAATCCATTCCCACCACAACAACCACCCCACCACAAACAACCGCCCCACCATAACAACCACCCACCACATCAACCACCCCACCACACCAGCCAACCAATCAGCTGCCTCGTTACATACTGACTCTAGGCTTGAATAAGGAGACTATAGAGAACCCGGCAGACCTAGGCACGTGTCAGGGGTCAAGGGTCAGGGGGTGCTGGAACGTGGCGGGATACCTAACTGTGGTTCAGGGTCACCAACTATCTCCCTCCCCGCCTGCCAACCAGTATGTGACAACACACAACGGTACATACTGGTGTGTGTGTGTGTGTGTGTGTGTGGTGTGTGTGTGTGTGTGTGTTGTTATTGTTTTGTGCTTGTGTGTGTGTGTGTTAGGAGTGAGGTTAGAACGTTGATATCAGAGAGGTTAGTTACAAGACTAGCGAGGTCATCTCTAATAAAGCAGGTCCCTGTAGAGACCACACCTGACACGCAGTTCAGTTCTGGTCACTGTACTACAGAATGGATATAGAATCCCAAGAAAGAATCCAGAGGAGAATGACAAGACTAATCCTGGGCATTAGGAACCTTGAGTACAGAGACAGGTTAAAAGCATCTTAATTTGTAGCTGAAAGACGTAGAGTGAGGGGCGATATGATAGAGGTGATAAATGGAAGTCAGGGCAACAAAGGTGATATAACAAAGGTACTCAAACTATCCAACCAGGAGCGAACTCGTAACAATGGTTTTAAATCAGACAAATTTAGATTTAGGCGCGGGATAAGTAAACATTGGTTTAGAAATAGAGTAGTGGACGTGGCAAGTTACCAAACATCATCATTAATTCGAATACGACGGATAGCTTCAAAAATAGGCTGGATGGATATATGAGCAATACGGGTTGGGTGTAAATGGGACTGCCCAGTATGGGCCAATAGGCCCGCTGTAGTTTCCTTCATTCTTATGTTCTCACGGTGGGACACGGCCGAGGTCTCAAAGTCTCCCAGGTTAATCACTGACGTAAGACACATAAAAGGTCAGATATATTGTCGTATCACAAGTTGGGGGGAATTAGCCCAGTCACATTTGGAAACCTGTCTTTATTACTTAATGATCATAAAGACGTTAAATATATCACGTGTTGAGGGGGAACCCTAACTCAACCTAACCTAACGACCTTTTGATTCCCGTGTTGTGTAAGGTAGACAATAATGAGTCATTAATATTAATTACGTCATTAGTACCAGTGTTGACAGTGACATTATACCAGTAACAGTCCCTCACTTTATGCTCAGGGACCTGTGGTAATAGGTGTTTACTTTGACACCTGTATGGCATAGTACACACACACACACACACACACACACACACACACACTACTACTACTACTACTACTACTTTGCTGTCACTCGGAATCGTGTATGACGACCATCCAGCTATGATACAATGATATGAGTTATAGGATGTCACCTAGGTTAGTGAATTTTGAGGTGATTAAAGAGACCGATACGGGACCGGCAGAGTCGTCCACATTCGTTGCACACGTGGAGGGCTCCATCTACTGTGGGAGGGCGGTGGCAGCGTCTTTCCGACGTTGGCGCTTGTCTGCCTGGTTTGAAGTCGGGCTAACTCAAAGTATTGAGACCTTTCCCGTGGTGCTTCTCCAAGCGTTACGATGTGCAGTAATCGACCCCAGGTGATGGGGTCGATTTGGCACCTTTCAGGTTTGCCTTAAAACCATCTTTACCTTTCAATGCCCACCAGCGTTACGTGCACTATTCGTTCGGTAACTGCAAATTAGCTGCTTTGGCAGTCTACTGTCGTCCATACGGGTAATATGGCCAGTCCAACGTAGTTGTTCGCGGATAATGGTAACCTCAATGTCCTACAGTTGGTGTCAGCAAGAATACTAACATTTGTTCACTTGTCTCCCAGCGAACTCCGGAGGATGGAACTCAGACTACGTTGGTGAAAGTTTTCATGTGCCTTGAGGTGCCTCCTGTATGTGATCCATGTCTCACCATATAGCAGGGTGGGAGGACCACTGCTCCATATATGTGCAGCTTTAGGATACCTCCAGACAGCTGAAGACAGATTTTGAAGTCCGCCCAAGGCTTGAGATGCAAATCTGATCCGATGCTGAATTTCATCAATGTTGGTGGGTGACAGGGGGAGCCGAGATACCGAAAATGGTCAACATTAGAGAGGGTAGTACTGTTAAGGATGGATGGTGGAGGTGTGTTTGAACAAGGACAGAAGTGAAAGAGAATCTGAGTTTTACGCACATTCACCTCAAGGACGAAGTGCATACGCGTCTGCATAGGTGTTCAGGATTCCAGTAGGCCGTTTGTGAGGCAACAAGGGTGAGGTCGCCTGCATACTGAAGCTCTGAAGTTAAGGACACCTTTGTTATGGCCGAGTCGTCTTATGTTGAAAGGAACCTTCACTGGGACTCTGATGCCTTCCGATAACTGGCAACAAGTAAGGAAGGCAGCCAAGAAGATGGAAAACAGAGATGCCAGCTACACACCCTTGTTTAACCCTGTTTAGATGGGGAAGAGCTCTGACTGCGGGAATGAATTTTGTGGCAAGCAAAACGCTCAGGGTTACCCAGAGGGCTTTTTGACTGAAGCCGAAGGCTCTTAGGTCGATGAAACAAGTACAGGTCACGACGCTGTATCTGGCGGGCAGCAAAGATTCGTGTTGGTGAACCATGATGGCCCAAAGCACATGAGACTGGGAGGAAGCCTGGAAAAGTCTGTAGAGGACGGGCGATATTTGCTGAGATCAAGAGATCCCGCGGTAGTGGCAGTCTGACCGGTTCTTGTTCTTTAAATATTGACGATGGAGGCGTTCTTAAGAGCTTGTTTTCCCATATATTCTCCAGGAGAGAGGAGACGGCTGGCACAGAGACCAGCCAGCAGCATTTCGGCTGGATTTCATCAGGCCTGAGGACGATATTTTTCATCTGTTTGATTGCAGTAGCTACTTCATCCAGGGATGGAGGATACCTGAGGTGGCAGCCTGGGCTGAGGGAATTTAGTCATGACATCCACATCATGCGGCTGAGCAATGAATGGTAATGGTTTCAACCCTGAAGGAGGCCCATCGTTTTTAATGGTTACCGTCAGAGCGAGGGGGGGTTGCGGCACGAGTGACTGCCCATAAAATGTTTAGTGGAAACAAAATTCACGCATCTTGTGCTGATCAGCACGTTTTTGTGTTTCAAATGCTTTATTTTTGCCAAAGCAGTCTTAGATTGTGAAGATCCTGCCGTCATGGGAGAGGTATCAGCTTTGGTCCGAGACTGAGGGTTGTTTGCCACTCATTAAAGCAGCACGCTATCATTGATGACATTGATTCCCGGTCATCTTAATCAAATTTGCGTATTTTAGTCTGCCTGAGGGTTTCACACAACACACACATACACACACACACACACACACACACACCTACCTTGATGCTACAACCACTGTAGTGACTTTACCGTGAACGAGAAAGAAGTATGTTACAAGCTGATGGGGAGAGAAGAAGATGGTGGGGGAGGAAGAGGATGATGGGAGGAAGAAGAGGATGATGGTGGGAGGTGAGGAAGAGATGATGGTGGGGGAGGAAGAGGATCATGGTGGGAGTGTGGAGGAAGAGGATGACAGGGAGAGGGAGGAAGAGGATGATGGTGGGAGAGTGGGAGAAGAGGAGATGGTGGAGATGGGGAGGAAGAGGATGATGTAGGAGAGTGGAGGAAGAGGGTGATGGTGGAGAGGAGGAAGAGGTGATGGTGGGAGTGGAGGAAGAGGATGATGGTGGGAGGTGGAGGAAGAGGTGATGGGGAGAGTGGAGGAAGAGGATGATGGTGGGAGATGTGGAGAAGAGGACAGGGAGAGTGTGGGAGGAAGAGGAGATGGTGGGAGTGGGAGGAAGAGGATGATGGTGGAGTGTGGAAGAGGATGGGACAAGAGGATGATAGGGAGGAGGAAGAGGAGATGGGGAGAGTGGAGGAAGAGGATGGTGGGAGTGTGGAGGAAGAGGATGATGGGAGGTGGGAGGAAGAGGATGATGGGAGAGGAGGAAGAGGATGATGGGAGAGGAAGAAGAGGATGGTGAGAGAGGGAGGAAGAGATGATGGTGGGAGTGTGGAGGAAGAGGATGATGGGAGTGGGAGGAAGAGATGATGGGAGAGTGGAGAAGAGGATGATGGTGGGAGGTGGGAGGAAGAGGATGATGGTGGGAGAGTGGGGAGGAAGAGGATGATGTGGGAGAGTGTGGAGGAAGAGGATGAGAGGGAGTGGGAGGAAGAGGAGACAGAGGAGATGGGAGATGGTGGAGTGTGGGAGGAAGAGGAGGAAGGTGGGAGGTGATGGGAGGAAGAGGATGATGGGGAGTGTGGAAGAGGTGATGGGAGAGGAGAGGGTGATGGGAGAGGAAGGAAGAGGATGATGGTGGGAGAGGGAGGAAGAGGATGATGGGAGAGTGGGAGAGAAGAGGGTGATGATGGGAGAGGGAGGAAGAGGATGATGGTGGGAGAGTGTGGGAGGAAGAGGATGGGAGAGGTGGGAGGGAGAGGACAGATGGTGGGAGAGTGTGGAGGAAGAGGATGATGGTGGGAGAGTGTGGGAGGAAGAGGATGATGGTGGGAGAGTGTGGAGGAAGAGGATGATGGTGAGTGTGGAGGAAGATGATGGTGAGAGTGGAGGAAGAGGATGATGGTGAGAGTGTGAGGAAGAGGATGATGGGAGTGTGTAAGAGGGAGGGAGTGGTGAGGAAGAGGATGATGATGGGAGAGTGAGATGGAGGAGGAGGAAGAGGATGAGGGGGAGAGGGAAGAAGAGGATGAGGAGAGGGGAGGAAGAGGATGATGGTGGGAGAGTGGAGGAAGAGGATGATGGTGGGAGTGTGGAGGAAGAGGATGATGGGGAGAGGGAGGAAGAGGATGATGGTGGGAGAGGAGGAAGAGGATGATGGTGGGAGAGTGTGAGGAAGAGGATGATGGGAGAGTGAGGAAGAGGATGATGGTGGAGGAAGGGAGGGGAAGAGGATGATGGTGGGAGAGTGGAGGAAGAGGATGATGAGGAGAGTGGGAGGAAGAGGATGATGGTGGAGAGTGGAGAGGAAGAGGATGGTGGGAGAGTGTGAGGAAGAGGACGATGGTGGGAGAGTGTGGGAGAAGAGGATGATGGTGGGAGAGTGTGGAAGAGGAGATGGGAGAGTGTGTGGAAGAGGATGAGAGTGAGGAGGATGGGAGAGGAAGAGGAAGATGGGAGAGTGGAGGAAGAGGATGATGGAGAGGGAGATGATGGGAGAGTGTGGGAGGAAGAGGATGATGGGAGAAAGAGGGATGAGTGTGAGGAAGAGGATGATGGGAGAGTGAGAAGAGATGATGGTGAGAGGGAGGAAGAGATGATGGTGAGTGGAGGAAGAGGGTGATGGTGGGAGAGTGGGAAGAGGATGATGGTGGAGGAGTGTGGAGGAAGAGGATGATGGTGTGAGAGATGTGAGGAAGATGATGATGGAGGGGGGAGAGGTGAATGTAAAAAAGATGATGATGAGTGATGAAAGAGGACGATGGTAGGTGAAAGTGGATGGTGGAGTGGAAGAGGGATGGAGAGTGATGGAAGAGGATGACAGGGAGATGTGTGGGGAGGAAGAGGTGATGGGAGAGTGAAGAGGATGATGGTGAGAGGGGAAGAAGAGGATGATGTGGAGAGTGAGGAAGAGGATGATGGTGGAGAGTGGAGGAAGAGGAAGATGGAGAGAAGAAGATGATGAGGAGAGTGTGGGAGAAGAGGATGATGGGTGGGAGTGTGGAGGAAGGGTGATGGTGGGAAGAGTGGAGAAGAGGATGATGGTGGAGTGTGGGAGGAAGAGGATGATGGTGAAGAGAATAAGAAGATGGAAGATGTGATGAAGAGGACGATGGAGATGTGAAGAGGAAGATGAAGTGATGTGTGAGGAGGAAGAGGTGACAGAGAGGAAGAAGATGGGAGGGATGGGAGGAGATGAGAGAGAGGAGGAAGAGGGAGAGGAAGAAGAGGATGATGGTGGGAGAGGGAGGAAGAGATGATGGTGTGAGGAAGAGGATGATGGGAGAGGAGGAAGAGGATGATGGTGGGGAGAGGGGAAGAGGATGATGGTGGAGAGTGGAGGAAGAGGATGATGGTGGAGAGTGGAGAAGAGGGTGATGGGAGAGTGGAGGAAGAGGATGATGGTGGGAGGAGTGGAGAAGAGGGTGATGGTGGGAGGGAGAAAGATGATGGTGAGGGAAGAAGAGGACGATGGTGAAGATGAAGAGGATGATGGTGGGAGAGTAAGAGGATGGGAGGAAGAGGGATGACAGAGAGGGAAAGAGGATGATGGGAGAGGGGAGGAGAGTGTGGGAGGAAGAGGATGATGGTGGGAGGAGAAGAGAGATGGGAGAGGAGGTGATGGAGAGTGAGGAAGAGATGGTGGGAGAGTGGAGAAGAGGATGATGAGAGGAGAGGGGAAGGGAGAGTGAGGAGAGTGTAAGAGGATGATGGTGGAGAGTGTGGGAGGAAGAGGATGATGGGGGAGAGTGAGGAAGAGGTGATGGTGGGAGATGTAGAAGAAGAGGATGATGGATGAGGAGAGGAAAGAGGATGACAAGATGCGGAGAGAATGATTGGGAGAGGATGGATGGATGGGATGGAGCGAGGTAGAGAAGAGGATGATGTGGCGAGATGGGAGGAAGAGGGGAGGTGGGGAGGAAGAGATGATGGGAGACGGAAGATGTGATGGAAGATGGGGATGGTGAGGGAAGAAGAGTGTGGGGAGAATAGGACGACAGGGGAGAGTGTGGGGAGTGGGTGACAGGAGAGTGGATAAGAGGGTGATGGTGAGAGGGGAAGAGGTGATGGGGAGAGTGTGTGGGGAGAAGAGGATGATGGTGGGGAGAGGAAGAAGAGGGTGATGGGGAGAGTGGGGAGGAAGAGGATGATGGGAGGGGAGGAAGAGGATGATGGGAGAGTGGGGAGGAAGAGGGTGATGGGGAGAGTGGAAGAAGAGATGATGGGGAGAGTGAGGAAGAGAGATGTAGGGAGAGTGGAAGAAGAGGATGGGAGAGGGGAGAAGAGGATGATGGTGGAGAGTGTGAGGAAGAGGGATGATGGTGTGGAGAGTGGAAGAGGGATGGTGGAGAGTGTGAGGAAGAGGATGATGGTGGAGAGTGTAGGAAGAGGATGATGGTGAGAGAGTGGAGGAAAAGGATGATGGTGAGAGGTGAGAAGAGGATGATGGGTGGGAAGAGTGGGGAGGAAGAGGATGATGGTGGAGAGTGAGGAAGAGGATGGTGGGAGAGGGAAGAGAGATGGTGGAGAGTGAGGAAGAGGATGATGGTGAGAGGTGAGGAAGAGGATGATGGTGGGAGAGTGGAGGAAGAGGATGATGGTGGAGAGTGGAAGAAGAGAGGATGATGGGGAGAATGGGGAAGAGGATGATGGGAGAGTGTGGAGGAAGAGGAGATGGTGGAGAGTGTGGGGAAGAGGAGTGATGGTGGAGAGTGTGAGGAAGAGAGATGGTGGAGAGTGTGGGAGGAAGAGGATGATGGTGGGTGAGGAAGAGGGTGATGGTGGAGAGTGTGGAGGAAGAGGATGATGGTGGAGTGTGGAGGACATTGAGGAGTGTGAGGAAGAGGAAGGATGATGGTGGGAGAGTGGGGAAGAAGAGGATGATGGGAGGGAGGAAGAGGATGATGGTGGGAGAGTGGGGAGGAAGAGGAGATGGTGGGAGGGAGGAAGGAAGGGGAGAAGAGTGAGGGAGGAAGAGGATGATGGGAGGGAGGAAGAGGTGATGGGGGAGAGATGATGTAGGAGTGGAGAAGAGGATGATGGTGGGAGAGTGTGAGGAAGAGGATGATGGTGGGAGTGTGGAGGAAGGAAGGTGGGAGAGTGGGAGGAAGAGGGTGATGGTGGGAGGTGGGGGAGGAAGAGATGATGGTGGAGTGGGGAGGAAGGAAGTGGATGGTGGAGATGTGGAGGAAGAGGACGATGGTGGAGAGTGTGGAGGAAGAGGAGGTGGAGAGGGTGGGAGAAGAAGAGGATGATAGAGTGAGAAGAGGATGATGGAGAGTGTGGGAGGAAGAGGATGATGGGAGAGTGGAGGAAGAGGATGATGGTAGAGTGGGAAGAAGAGGATGATGGGAGAGTGTGAGAGGAAGAGGATGATGGGAGAGGTAGGAAGAGGATGATGGTGGAGAGGTGGAAGAAGAGGAGGATGGGAGTGTGGAGGAAGAGGATGATGGTGGAGAGTGGAGGAAGAGGAGAGGTGATGAGATGGGAGAGTGTGAGGAAGAGTGATGATGGGAGTGAGGAAGAGGATGATGGGAGAGTAAGAAGAGGATGATGGTTGAGAGTGAGGAAGAGATGATGGGAGAGTGTGGGAGGAAGAGGATGATGGGAGATGGGAAGAGGAAAGTGTGAGGTGATGATGGTGGAGAGGAAGAGGATGATGGGAGTGTAAGGAGAGATGATGGTGGGAGAGTGGAGAAGAGAGAGGGATAGTGGAGGAAGAGGATGATGGTGGGAGAGTGTGTGGAGGAAGAGGATGATGGTGGAGAGTGGGGAAGAAGAGGGTGATGGTGGAGTGGAAGGAAGAGATGATGGGAAGAAAGAGGAGGAGAGGATGATGATGGGAGGTGTGAGGAAGAGGATGATGGGAAAATGAAGAGGTAAGAGATGATGGGAGAAGAGGTGATGGGAGAGAAGAGGATGATGGGAGAGGGAGAAGAGGATGATGGGTGAGGAGGATGAGTGGTGGGAGAGGGAAGAAGAGGGTGGGAAGGGAGGAGGAAGAGGATGATGGGAGTAAGAAGAGGACAGGGAGAGTGTGGAGAAGAGGATGATGGTGGGAGAGTGGAAGAAGAGGTGATGGGAGTGAAGAAGGAGGATGATGGGAGAGTGGAGAGGGAGAGGAAGAGGATGATGGTGGAGAGTGTATAAAGAGGATGATGGGAGAGAGAGGTTGAGGAGAGATGGGGAGTGATGGGAGAGATGATGGAGAGCAAAGAGGATGATGGTGGGAGAGTGTGAAGAGGATGGGAGGGGAGGAAGAGGATGATGGGTGGAAGGAAGAGGATGATGGGAGGGATGATGGTGGAGAGGAGAAGAGATGGGAGAGTGGGAGGAGAGGGAGTGTGGAGGAAGAGGATGATGGTGGAGAGTGTGGAGGAAGAGGATGATGGTGGGAGAGTGGGGAGGAAGAGGATGATGGTGGGGAGGGAGAGGAGGATGAGGGAGATGATGAGTGGGAGAGTGGGAGGAAGGGATGATGATGGGAGAGTGTGGGAGGAAGAGGATGATGGTGGGAGAGTGGGAGGAGGAAGAGTATGACTCACTATACACCATGTAAGGAACCCTCACTCGCTCTCAAGTTCTAATAATTACAAACTTTTCTTTTCTGTATATTACGTCAACAAAATTTAATTATTTATTTTTATTTTAATTCTGTAAGAGTTTCCATGCCTATTATCTTATTTGTAAATATTGTAGTACATACAGTAGTGTTGACGATACACTACTCCCACACGGGGACACTTACAAACTCTATATTAGTTGGCCATCAAGTCAGTTCATTTTCTTTTGTTGTAAAGTATCTGACGCCACACTTGTTGGGACTGCTATCAAAGAAAACTTTCATTGCTGACTATGATATTTTGTAAACACTTATACTTTAGTCCTTACTTTTATCCTCTTCACCACGATCGGCTCGTTAGCCGCTTGGGCGATTGGTCACGTCTCTTTCCTCACTGTTGGTAAGTACTAGGCATGAACGGGCTCTGAATATATCAGAACCTGCTCCAATGTTGGTAAGTCTGGTCTGAAAGAGCTCACACTCGTTACCGTCACAACACTCTCTGGCAGGTTGCTCCAAGACTTTAAAATTCTCACGAAAAGTTTGCCCTCACAGTTTTCTGGATTTGTAGCCTTTGGCTGTGACCCCTTATGGGGCGAGCGTCTGCCAGCTCCAAGTATGTACACTCGACTGAGTAGTGCCCTCTGAGATGTTCATACACTTCGATTCGGTCGCCCCTTGCCCGTCGGTCGTATAAGCTAGGTAGCTGCAGGTGTTCTAATCTCTCTGGGTAACTGAGGTGCCGTAGTGCAGGCACCAGCATATTGGCCCTTCTTTTAGGCATTTTCAATAAGAACATAAGAACATAAGAAAATAAGGAGTCTGGTAATAGCCCGGTTGGCCTGTGCATGGCGGCTCCTGTCGAGAGTTACTACCACTCTATCATCCATGAATCTATCTAGCCTCCTTTGAAACTTTCCAGAGTTCCCACTTTACTAAAGTTGCTGCGTTTTGTTCCACTCGTCCACCACCCTATTTGTGAACCAGTTTCTTCCTATCTCCCTCCTAAACCTAAACTTGTCCACTTGAATCCGTTGCTCTCGAGTCCTATCCTGCTCGGATATTATAAGAACTTTATCTATATCCCCTTTATTGATTCCTTTCACCCACTTAAATACTTCTATCATATGGAAGGTTTCTAAGTCCCGGAATCATTTTTGTCATTCTTCGCTGCACCGACTCTAGTGAATTTATATCCATTCTATAATAGGGGCACCAGAACTGAACCTCATAATCGAGGTGCGGCCTGACTAGCGCAAGATATAGTTGCAATAAAACCTCTGCACTCTTGTTACTTACACTTCTAGATATAAAACCCAATACTCTGTTTGCCTTATTTCTCGAATATTAAAGTTACTGTTTTCAGGCCATAGGTCCGGCTTGGCGTTCTTAGGTCTTTTTTCACAGGTCGACTTCTCTTAGGTTGATGTTGTTAAGGCTTGTATACATTGTCAGTATTTGTTCTTCCAATAGTTAAGCACGCTGCACTTAAGCGGTGTTGAATTTCTGTCATATTTCTTTTTTCAGGACCTTTACCCCGCAGTTTATTTAGATCCTCCTGTAATGCATTTGCATCCTGCCCTGAATTAATTTGCCGCCCTATTTTGGTGTCATCAGCAAACTTGCTTATGTCACTGCTGATCCCAGTATCTAGATCGTTTATGTAGATTATGAACAAGAGTGGGCCTAGTACTGACCCCTGGGGAACCCCACTGGTTACACGGCCCCACTCAGATTTAACACCATCTACGCTGACCCTCTGCATTCTATCGGTGAGCCATGATTTTATCCAATTTAAAACTTTCCCCTCGATACCATGAGCCTTAATTTTCTCAGAAGCCTCTGATGCGGTAATCTGTCAAATGCTTTGCTAAAGTCTAAGTAAATAACATCGTAATTTTCGTCATTATCTACTACCTCGAAGACTTTCCTAAAAAACGTCAGCAGATTTGTTAGACAAGATTTTCCCTTTGTAAACCCATGTTGCGAGTCGGTAGATTAATTTGCTTTTCTCTAGATGCGATCGGATGCTATCTGCTATAATTGATTCAAGAAATTTCCCCACTACTGACGTCAAACTGATCGGCCGGTAATTTGACGCTGATGCTCTGTCTCCCTTTTTGAATATGGGTACTACATTTGCCTGTTTCCACAAGTCTGGCACAACTCCGGTGTCTAATGATTTTGTAAATAAGTTTACGAGGGGTCAGCTAATCTGTTCCCTACACTCTTTCAAGACTCGAGGGAAAATTTCATCCTGCCTGGAGATTTTGTTTTCTTTAGTTTATTTATCTTCTTAAGAACATCCTCTTTTCTGATAGTGATATTCTTTAATTTCTCTTCTTCCTTTCCCTTAATTATCAGTTCCATTTCTGGAATTTCATCGCAAATTTCTTCTGTGAAAACTGATAAGAAGTAGCTGTTCAATGCTTTGCTCATTTCTTCACTTCCATTTATCACTTCTCCCCTCCCTGACTTTAAAGGCCCAACTTTGTCCTTGACCTTTGACCTATATACCTGGAAAAATCCCTTGGGATTCGCCTTGGATTCTCTTGCTATTTTGATTTCATAGTCTCTCTTTGCTTTCCTTACATTTTTCTTAACATTCCTAGATAGTTCATTATACCTATTTCTGAGCTGCTCCTCCCCTCCCTTAAATTTCTTATATATTCCTTTCTTTATTCCTATGTCATGTTTAAGTTTTCTGGTCATGCACCTTGGCTCATTCTTATTTGACCTAATTTTTCTGTATGGTATATTTTGTTCTTGTGCTTTATGTAGTATACTAGTGACTATATTATAGTCATGATCAATTGTTATGTCATCTATGACCTCACCCCTTCCTACTGGGGACTGACGTGACTGTTCCCAGGTGACCTCACCTAGGTACCATCTTAACCCCTGATAATCCGCCAACCGAAAGTTTGGGACTCTGACCATATTGTCATTGTTTTTTGTTTCCCAATTTAGGGTGAACCTGATTTCTCTGATCAGTGTTACCTAGTTCTTCCCCTACTGTGATATCTCTGATAATATTTTCTTTATTTGTTAATACTAGGTCTAATATATTGTCACCTCTAGTAGGTTCTGTAATTAGTTGTTTCAAAAATTTTCCTGTACTGCATCTAGGGAGTCTTCAGATTCATAGTCACCTACAATGTTGTCCCAGTCAATATTTCTGAAGTTGAAATCCCCCATAATGCCCTACTCATTTCCTGCCATATAGGCTGAGCTGCTTCTTTCCCAAGACTTGGGGGCCTGTAAATCATTCCCATAATTAGTTTTTCTCTTCCTTCCGTGATTTCTACCCATACAGACTCGGTTCCTATTTCACCCTTTATTGAATTATTGATACAACATTTTAATGTATTCTTGACGAAGAGTGCGACCCCTCCCCCCTTCCTACCTTCCCTGTCCTTGTGAAAAAGGTTGTACCCTTTTGCTCGCCACATTCATCCAAGTTTCGGTGATTGCTATGACGTCTACATTCTCGGTACATACAACCGCTCTCAGCAAGTCTATTTTATTTCTAACGCTCCTACTGTTTGTATAGTATACATTTAAACCTACTCTTCCCTGGTCCTGTTTTACCCCTTGTCCTGAGCAACTAATTTTACTTCCCAGGACCTGCTTGTTTTTTGACTCCCACTTTCCCCGACCTCTCTCTACTGGCGAAACCCCCCCTTTGGAGTGACAATTTCACGCTCCAGGGATGCAGACAACGTCTTTACCCCTCACGAGACAAGTGTACTCCGTCGCGACTGTACAGGTAGTCGTTGCCATAGAATCGTGGCCAGCTATCAATGAATGCCCAACCATTGTTTGCACAATGTTTTTCCAGTCAGCAATTTATAGCAATTGCCCTCGAAAGCCATTCACGACCAACCCCTCTTCTAGGCAAGACACCACATACTATCGGGATCCCTCCCCTATCTCTAATCTTCCCCAGCGCCTCCCTATACCTCTTGAAAAGTTCCTCACTCCTAACCTTACCGATGTCGTTTCCTCCCACACTAAGACACACTACTGGATTGGTACCCTCCCCTGACAAAACCCTGTCTAACCTCTCAGCTACATGCCCTATCCCAGCCCCAGGAAAACACACCCTAGTTCTACGTTTCCTATCTCTCGCACAAAAAGTCCTATCTAGATTAACGGTCTAAATTAACGGTCTCTAGCATATCTCGGGGACCAGTACTCCAGACGGGGAAGCACCTCACTCTTGAAGATCGTGACGAGCAACGGACCTTCCAAATATCTAAACGACTTTCTAATAACACGAACCAGTTTCATTGTTTGATTCACAATGGCCCAAGAACTTAATTTCCTTGTCGACATACACACCCAGGTCCTTATCACATTCGGTCTCAATTCATGAAGTTTCTTCGTCCTGTTGGGACATGTGATACGCCGCCTTACTGTTGGTACGTCCCAGGTGCAGCCATTTCTCTGACCATTCTTGGAGCTCACAGAGATATTTCTGCAGGTGTTCACAGTCTGTCTGGTTCTTAATTCCACTAAATAACTTGGCATCATCCGCAAACATTTGTATTGAGGAGTGTACAGTATAGTTTCTGGCATGTCATTTATGAAGCAAACAAACAACAGCGGGCCCAATACACTGCCCTGTGGTGCCACGCTTATCATGGGTACACATGACGATTTCGTACCATTAATCACCACACATTGCTTGTGATTGTGAAGAAAGTCTCCGAGCCAGGCTAGGAAATTTCCCCAAATCCCGTACCTTTCCAGTTTAATTCTCAGCCTTTCGTGGGGTACGCTGTCCAAGGCCTTCAAAAAATCTAGGTATATATTGTCGATATATTCGCCTTGTTCTAGAATTTGAGTCCATACATCCAGTACCTTCAGTAATTGAGTTAAGCAGTAGCGTCCCTGCATAAAATCGTGCTGGCAATCCTTTACAGGGTTGTTTCGTAGTAAAAGTTCCATCATGGCATCTCTTATGATGCTCTCAAGTACTGTACACACTGTGCTGGTCAGGCCCACTAGTCTACAGTTATTAGTGGAGTGACGATCGCCCTTCTTGAATATAGGACTCACATAAGCCCTTTTGGCATTTACAGAACAGGATCTTAAGGGACCCCACGTATCAGGACGGGGACTCTTATGAACCTTTAGCCTGGACAATTTATTTCTTATACCATCTTCTGAGAACACAATGTGGGTCAGCACTGTGTCAAACCGTCTGTCCTCAAACGCAGGAAGATTGTTTGCATTCTCTCTTGTGAACACAGATGAAAAGAATTTGTTCAACGCCTCTGCCGTGTCCTGGTCAGAATCTGCGTAACTACCATCTTCAAGCCTCAGGTCTGATACTCCTACTCGCATTATTAATTTTCACCTTGTGTAGCAGTAAAAAGCCTATGGGTTTAACTTACCTCGCTTGCAATCTGCCTTTGGAACTCTTTTTCAGCCCTTCTACACTCTGACTTTGCTTGGTTCCTGGCTCTGGCATACATCCTCCTGTCCTACTCATCATTTATTCTAACTTGAGGGTTTCTTCTTAACTTTGTCGACCGCCTCATGGTTCATGTGTAGCTGCCTCCTTGTGTTCCTGGAGGCACTGGGTTTGGTCTTGTGTATATATTCCTCGATCAAATGGTTCACTTTACTGGCTATGATATTCAGCATCGTGTCTGCGTTCTTATTCCTTAGTGAGTCAGGCTGGTGTATTCTGCTCATCTCCTCCCTCATCTCGTCGTAATTTCCATTGTAATATTTAAACCTGGACCCGTTTTTATCATGAACCAAGAAACAGTTAAATTTGAAGGACAACGTCACGTGGTGACTGGTGCCAACTGGGGCTAGGTGTTCCTGCTTGACCACCATTATGCACCATACCCTCCTCGTTAGTTATGATGAGGTCCAGTGGTTTGGGTGATTGCTCCCTTCTGTAGTGAGTCTGATCTTTAACATGTTGGATCTTTAATATGTTGGATTAGAAAATTGTCTCTCAGAGTTTCTACAAAAAGAATAGAACACACACACACACACACACACACACACACACACACACACACACACACGCACACACCACACTTCATCCTTGACCACCGACGGGTCAAGACAGGTCAGACGCACCTGGCGCTGCTCAGCAGCAGCCACGTCAGCTGTTATGTTGGCCCATACCAACTCCCTCCCCTGAACCCTCCTCCCCACCGGAATATCAACAAGCTCTCGCCAGAAGTTACTATTTCATTTGGGAAAGGAATGGAACCAGTGTTGAATAGTGGTGAACAGTGCTTAAGTCAGTGAAAAACAACTCGGCAGTTACAGTTGAGTCTTACCCAAGCTAACCTTCACACAATGAAGTCCCAGGTACCCAGTGATAACTGCCCCTGAGACTCCACGATGGGGAGGCCTGGGACCACACCTCACCCAGGTCCTGTGCTGTGAGGGAAGTACTACGCCATGTGATGCCCCTCATAACACCATCTGTGAGGGATTTACTACACCACATCAGGCCCCTCATACACCATCTGTGAGGGAATTACTACACCACATCAGGCCCCTCATAACACCATCTGTGAGGGAATTACTACAGCACATCAGGCCCCTCATACACCATCTGTGAGGGAATTACTACACCACATCAGGCCCCTCATACACCATCTGTGAGGGAATTACTACACCACATCAGGCCCCTCATAACACCATCTGTGAGGGAATTACTACTTCATCAGGCACCTCATAACACCATGTGTGAGGGAATTACTACACCACATCAGACAGGTTAAAGCATCTTAATTTGCACTCCCTTGAGAGACGTAGAGCGAGGGGCGACCTGATAGAGGTGTATAAGTGGAAGGCAGGGCTAAACAAAGGGGACATTACAAAGGTACTCAAATTATCCAACCAGGAGCGAACTCGTAACAATGGTTTTAAATTAGACAAATTTAGATTTAGGCGTGAAATAGGTAAACACTGGTTTGGAAACAGAGTAGTGGATAAATGGAACAAGTTACCAAATATCATCATTAACTCGAATACGCTGAATTGCTTCAAACATAGGTTGGGTGCTCATATGAGCAATAGGGGTTGGGTGTAAACGGGACTGCCCAGTATGGGCCAATAGGCCCGCTGCAGTTTCCTCCATTCTTATGTTCTTATGTTCTTATGTTATCAGGCCCCTCATAACACCATCTGTGAGGGAATTACTACACCACGTGATGCCCGTCATAACGCCATCTGTGAGGGAGTTACTACACTACTTGTCTGCTGTTCAAGTTGGATAAGTTTAGGTTTAGGAGGGAGATAGGAAGAAACTGGTTCACAAATAGGGTGGTGGACGAGTGGAACAAGCTTAGCAACTTTGTAGTAAGTGCGGGAACTCTGGAAAGTTTCAAAAGGAGGCTAGATAGATTCATGGATGATAGAGAGTGGTAGTAACATAAGAACATAAGAACATAAGAAAGTGGGATACTGCAGGAGGCCGACTGGCCCATGCAGGGCAGATCCCTTTCACACCCATCCCAGCACTTCCATGTGCCTCTCCAACTTCGTCTTGAAGCTCCCTAGCGTCCCCGATCCTACTATAGCACTCGGTAGCCTATTCCACATATCCACAACTCTATTACCAAACCAGTGCTTGCCTATATCCTTTCTGAATCGGAATTTATCTAATTTAAAACCATTTGTTCTAGTTATTTCGTTATTACTGAGCTTCAGAACATCTTCCATTTTACCCTTGTTAATCCCACTTACCCACTTGAACACCTCTATCATATCTCCCCTAACTCTACGCCTCTCTAATGAATGTAAGCTCAAGCTTTTTCAGTCTTTCTTCATATGGAAGGTTTCTAATATTATGGATCATTTTTTGTCATTCTTTTTGTACTCTCTCCAAAGAATCTATGTCCATTCTATAATAAGGGACACCAGAACTGAAACCGCATAATCCATGTGTGGCCTCACTCACGCGCAGGGGTAAAGTTTCAAGATAACGTCAGCAGTTCTGTTACTCACAGACCTAGATATGAACTCAAGAATCCTGTTTGCCTTGTTGCGAACGCTAATACATTGTTTTCTAGGTTTCAAATCGTTGCTAACAAATACACCTAGATCTTTTTCACAAACTGAGTTTTCTATTTCCGTGTTACCTAGTTTATACTTAACGTTTGTATTCGTCTTTCCTATCTGTAGTACCTTGCATTTATCAGTATTAAAATTCATTTGCCAGTCTACTGACCACTCATGTAAGGTATCTAGATCTCTTTGAAGGTGTTCAAAAAGTCACTGTCTGAATTTATCACTCTCCCCATTTTGGTATCATCTGCAAATTTACTAATCCTACTAGTTATGCCTAAATCAAGATCATTAATGAATATAACAAACAGCAGAGGGCCTAATATAGATCCCTGGGGAACTCCGCTTTTGACCGCACCCCAGTCTGACTTTAATCCATTTATGCTGACTCTTTGTTTCCTACCAGTTAACCATGACCTAATCCATTTTAATAATGATCCACCTATTCTATGTGCTTCTACCTTCCTTATCAATCTCTCATGAGGGACTCTATCGAATGCTTTACCGAAATCTAAATAAATTATATCATATGACTTATCATTATCTACCGCTTCAAATACTTCTGAGAAAAAGCTAAGCAAATTTGTGAGACAAGAACGTCCCTGGGTGAACCCGTGCTGAGAAGAATGAATTAAGTTGAATGTTTCAAGGTGGCTTCTGATTTTGTAGCAATAATTGACTCTAGCAACTTGCCTATGATTGACGTGAGACTAATGGGACGGTAATTTGATGCTATTGATTTATCACCCTTTTTGAAAATCGGAACTACATTTGCAAGTTTCCAAGCTTCTGGCACTAGGCCCGATTCTAATGACTTATTAAATAAAACTGCTAATGGATTACTCAACTCATCTCTACATTCTTTTAATATTCTAGCATATACCTCGTCTGGACCAGGCGATTTATGAGGCTTCAGTTTGTTAATTACTTTAAGCACATCGTTACTAGTAATATTGATATTCATCAACATATTTTCTATACTGTCGTTATATACCTTATGAACTTCTGGAAACTGTGCTAGGTTTTCATTTGTGAATACGGAGCGAAAATGACTATTTAACGTACTACACATTTCTAACTAATCGACAGGAGCTGCCATGCACAGGCCAACCGGGCTATTGCAGACTCCTTATTTTCTTATGTTCTTATGTTAACACTTCAGCTCACATGATCTACATGTTGTTACGTCGTCTCTTAATTTACTTAAATATCCAGGTTCTAGGCGTAATCAAACAAAAAAAGTGAAGTAAATTAAAAGAGAATAAAAATAAATAAAGTAAACCTTTAAGAATTTTAATTAATTAAATATTAACACAATAAAGAGCCTCGTAGGCTGTCACAACAAATTGATTCACCATCGAAACTTTTAAGACACAAATGATACAAAACATCGAAACATCAAAAGAATAAAAATAAAGCACTGGATTACGTTAACACTGCATAAACATATAAAAACTAACACTGAAATTAACTAACTTGAAACAACACTGAATTACTTAAATGTATCTAAGCAAATACTGATGGACATAAATAGAGACATAAATAGGTACTCACATAGATATACCACATTGGTGGCGACAGGAACAACACAAATGAATTAAGTATAAGTAACAGGTGACGAGTGTCACTCAAAGGATGTGAACTGTATGACAAGAGGACTGAACTGCCTTCCGTCAGTTGGTACACTACTATATATATGGCCTTTTCCCGCCTGTGCGACCCGCCGGTGGGTCGTTTAACGATGCAGATGGTCGTTAGAGAACAAGGAATGCTTGTTACAATCCTAAATGAAGAAATAAGATGGGCTTGAACAAATAATAACAGTTAAAACCTTAACAGCACAGGGTAAGGTGACTAGATTATATAATAGTAAATATAACATCATTACAGGAATAATATGGAACAACATGGAAGCATGTTATATGAAAAAAATAGAAAAATACGACACGGTCGTAACAGTGTGTAAACATTAATCTGTCTGTTCACTGTATGTTCCTTCACCTTTCTCTAATGAAGGCATTTGTTAAACCACCAATGTATGTAATAAGTCATTTATGTCCAATGTATATTTTCAGCCTTCGGGCAACAGAACTTTTTCAATAAACCGTCAATTATTATTATTATTATTATTATTAATATTATTATTATTATTATTATTATTATTATTATTATTAAACACCACAACTACTACTATATTCCTGTCAATCGGATTCGAGTATGACGATCATACACTGATACGAGTTCTTAAGGGTGTCACCTTAGTTGGTGAGCTCTGAGATGACTAGAGACACCGATACGGGACCTGCAGGGTCGTCCACAGATGTTACACATGTGGAAGGCAACATCTAGTGCGGGAGGGGTGGCGGCAGCATCTTTCCGGCGTTGGCTCTTGTCTGCCTTGGTTTGCATTCGAGCTAATTCGAAAGTATTGAAACCTTCTCGTGTGGTGCTCCTCCAAGCGTTACGGTGTGGAGTAATTGTCTCCAAGGAGAAGGGGTCGATTTGGCACTTTTTCAGGTTTGTCTTACGACTCTTCTTATACCTTTTCAATTGCCCACCAGCGTTACGTTTACTATTCGTTCGGTGACTGAAAATTAGCTGCTTTGGCAGTCTTCTGTCGTCCATGCGGGTAATAAGGCCAGTCCAACGTAGTTGTTCATGGATAATGGTGGCCTCGATGCTCCTACAGTTGGTGTCAGTAAGAGTACCGGCATTTGTTCTCTTGTCTTCCCAGCGAACTCGGGGTATGGAATGTAGACTACGTTGGTGAAAGTTTTCAAGTGCCTTGAGGTGTCTCCTGTGTGTGATCCATGTCTTGCTGCCATATAGCATGGTGGGGAGGACCACTTCTCGATATACGTGCAACATTGTAGATAATTTCAGCTCCCTACGGCTTTAGACTCCGGTACAGAGTCTGCCAAAAGCTTGAGATGCACATCTGATCCGATGTTGAATTTTTTCATCGATGTCCGCGGTGGTGGACAGGTGGGATCCGAGATACTCTGAGTGGGTAACATTAGAGAGGGTAGTACCGCTAAACTGGATGGATGGTGGAGATGTACATTCAGCCTCAAGGCCAAAGTGTGCAAACGCATCTGCGTAGGTGTTCAGGTTCTCCTGTAGGCCGTGTTCAGTGTGAGCAACAAGGGTGAGGTCGTTTGCAAGCTGAAGTTCAGTAATGGAAGCTGCCGACACCTTTGTTCCTGCCTGGAGTCATCTTATGTTGAAAAGACCCTTTATCCAGTACCCAATGTCCACCCCGCCGACTAACTTGGCACTGGCACGAGTACGGAAGGCAGCTACGAAAATGTAAAAGAGAGTTGGTGCCAGTAAACACCCTTGTTGAAACCCCGTTTTGATGGGGAAGAACTCACACTGAGTGCCATTGTGCAGGACACTGCCGTTCACGCCATCATGGAGTTGCCCCACAATGGTGATGGCAGCCAAAACAGCTGAGGGTCCGCCAGAAAGCTTCCCTGTTGACCGAGTCGAAGGTCTTGGTTAGGTCGATGAAGGCCATGTACAGGTCACGACGCTGTTTTCTGTACCTTTTCTGTATCTGGCGGGGAACAAAGATCATGTCAGTGGTTCCACGTGATGGTCTAAACCCACATTGAGATTCTGGGAGGAAGTTTTCTGCCTCAAGAAGAATTCTGTTTAGGAGGACTCAGGTGATAATCTTGCCAGCTACTGAGAGCAGCGAGATCCCACAATAGTGGCCACAGTCTGACCGGTCTCCCTTGTTCTTATTAATATTGACAATGGAGGCGTCTTTAAGAGCTTGGGGGGTTTCCTCCTTTTCCCATATATTCTCCAGGAGAGATTGGAGACGGTTGGTGAGCAAAGGTCCTCCTGCTTTATACACCTCGGCTGGGATTCCATCAGGCCCTGAGGCTTTGTTATTTTTCATCTGTTTCATGGCAGTAGCTACCTCATCCAGGGATGGAGGATAGCTGAGGTGGGTCAGCTCTGGATGCTGAGGGACCTGCTGGGTAGTCAGGACATCCACATTGGTGTTTAGGTTGAGCAGCGAATGGTAGAGCTCTTTTCAACGCTAAAGTAAGCCTTCTTCGTCTTTAATTAGGAAGTTAACATCGGATGAGCAGAAGGGGGCTGCGCCATGATTGATTGGCCTATAAAATGTTTTAGTGGAATTGAAAAATTGGCGCATCTGGTGTTGATTTACAAGATTTTCCATTTCACATGCTTTATTTTTAAACCAGTTGTTCTTTAGTTTGCAGAGTTCGCGCTGAGCCGCCACTTTCTTTTTGCGGAAGGTATCAGCTGTGGTCCGAGGCAGAGGGTTGTTCTGCCAGTCAGTTAAAGCAGCACATTTATAATCGACGAGTTCATTGATTTCCGGGTCTTTTCAGCAGTACAACCATCACATTTTCCTGTTATCGTCGTCTCGAGTCCAACGGTGTCCTGCATCAGGGCTCTTGAGTGTTTACATAACTTTCAAACTTCTTAAGTTCATTCTTAGATCACCAATGCTTCCCCTGCCTGGCCTTCTTCCTTAACAGCTATAAAAGAAGGACTGTTAGAAAGGGAATGCAGAAGAGGGCGTGCAGGAAGACTGTTCTCTCCGTCTCTTACACGTGGCTCAGTACACTCACTCTTTCAACTCTCCCTGATCACCACGACCTCCTCTGTCAGTTAGGGACGAAAGTCCTACACCATCCTCGCCTCCGTCTAATGCTATCACCACGAGATGCTCTTTAACGCCACAACAGCTCCAGCCTTTACAACCACTACTACTACCTTGTGTCTGTTGTCTGACCACAACTACTACTACTACTACTGTCATGGTCACATTGACTGCTAGTCTGTTTTAAACCTGTTGATTCTTATTATATTTCACGCCCGCAAAACATGTGGACTTTGGTTAGTTATTCCTAGGAAGAAACGCGTTTTACACCAAGGATCCCCCTCCGTAAGTCCCGCCTTTTGTACTCAGTTGTCAATAAGTATATTCCACTTTCTACTGGCAAGCTCAATCTTGAATTAGGTTATTTAAATAAACTTATGTAATTCGCCAGACCCGTGTCAACCGAGGGTCATCTTTGAATGTGTAGCAGTTGATTTGTTTGTGATTTTTGTCATTGCGTGAGTAGCCACCTCTGGCAACTCACGGGCATAAAAACCCTGATTGGGAAGAAGGAACAGCCATCCCGTAACGCGTCTACATTTGTCTCAGGTATGTAAGCATGTGTTCCCCGCCGATATAGCCATTCAGTTTGACTTAGTCAATTTTGTGAGTATCAGTGTTCATGTTGTAACAGTGAAATTGTCATTTACTCAGTGTAAGAATTACTAGCAACGTAAATATTCGTCTGACGTTGCTAGACGAAAGATTGTTTGTGTTTGAGTCATCATCATGCCTACCAGTAACGTCGTACCCAAGTTAACCTTCACACAGTGAGGTCCCAGGTACCCAGTGATAACGGCCAGTGAGACCCAACAACAACCAGCGATGTGTTAATCCGTCTACGATAGGAAGGCCTGGGACCACACCTCACTCATATAACACCATCTGTGAGGGAATTACTACACCACGTCAGGCCCCTCATAACACCATATGTGAGGGAATTACTACACCACGTGAGGTCCCTCATCACACCATCTGTGAGGGAATTACTACACCACATCAGGCCCCTCATAACACCATCTGTGAGGGAATTACTACACCACGTCAGGCCCCTCATAACACCATCTGTGAGGGAATTACGTACACCACGTGAGGCCCCTCATCACACCATCTGTGAGGGAATTACTACCACGTCAGGCCCTCATAACACACCATCTGTGAGGGGAATTACTACACCACGTGAGGCCTCATAACACCATCTGTGAGGGAGTTACTGCACCACGTGAGGCCCCTCCGCCTTACCATCTGTGAGAGACTACTACACCACGGCCCTCATAACACCATATGGGGAATTGCACTACACTACGTGAGGCCCCTCATAACACATCTGTAGAGTAATTACTACACCACGTGAGTCCCTCATCACACCATCTGTGAGGAATTACTACACACACGTGATGCACCCTCATAACACCATCTGTGGTAGTACTACACCACGTAGAGGCCTCAACACCATATGTGGGGAGTTACTACACCGTGAGGCCCTCACACCATCTGTGAGGTAATTACTACACCACGTGAGGTCCCTCATCACACCATCTGTGAGGGAGTTACTACACCACGTGAGGCCCTTCATAACACCATCTGTGAGGTAATTACTACACCACGTGAGGCCCCTCATAACACCATCTGTGAGGTAATTACTACACCACGTGAGGTCCCTCATCACACCATCTGTGAGGGAATTACTACACCACGTCAGGCCCCTCATAACACCATCTGTGAGGTAATTACTACACCACGTGAGGCCCCTCATAACACCATCTGGGAGGGAGTTACTACACTACGAGTTTGCTGTTCAACACCTACATTAATCTGTATGTTCACTGTATGTTCCTTTACCTTTCCCTTATGAAGGCTTTTGTTAAACCACCAATGTATGTAATAAGTCATTTGTGTCCAATGTATATTTTCAGCCTTCGGGCTGCAGAATTTTTTCAATAAACCGTTAATTATTATTATTATTATTATTATTATTATTATTATTATTATTATTATTTAACGCTTCTACATTTGTCTGAGATCCAGTGTGTGGGTTATTTGAACACCCCACCGGCTGCCCGGAGTCGGTGGATACCTAACAGTTAGCTGTAGTGGACGATGTCGCCGATTCGGCATGATTAATCTGCTCTATGCCTCGTGGGGGCTAGACCCCAGGCTCTCGCCACGTGTTCGACTACCACCGATCATAACAGCGGTCGTCAGTTGTTGAGTGTTCTACCCTGAGACACTCCTGGAAGTTATATGGTCCACAGTGTTTGTTGTATATGATTGGGGATAATTATCTGGAATATAATTATCCCATGTTGGGTAGTGAACCCACGTAAATTGTTGGTTTCAGTAATAACGTGTTGTACTTACAAAAGTCTAGTGAAGGTATCAGATGTAAGTTTGTCTGGTAATGTAATGTAATGCCATGTAACACCAGTAATGTTGTAAGAAGCGAGAATATCTGATTGGAGTTGCAGCTGAGAAGCCAAGGAGTGTCCTAGTAGCTGTATGTAATGTACCACCAGCAAGGTTGTAGAAGCCAGGGTATCTAAGCGGAGTAAAGCCAAGGGGTCTAAACCATGGAGTTGTATGTTAATGACAGCTTTTTCCCGACTTTAATTTCAAATTAATAAACCATTTCTTAGAGTATATTAGGGGTATTCATTCCACCTCAGTATTTACCGTTATTCTGTCCAAGTGACCCTGATACCAGAATTACAGTCCCAATGTGCCTGTCCTCGCCATGCTACCAAATGAACTGATGTTATGAAGTAACCATGAACTGAAAAATGTAGACAGAACAATTGAAGGAACTAAGACAGAGAGAAGTACGAGATAAGAATATAAGGGAGGCCTCGGTGGATCAGTCGCTGCCCTTACAATGGTGGCAGCGTGCCCCCGCCCTTACTCTACTACCTTGTGTCTGTTGTCTGACCCCCACCACCACTACTACCACCACCACTACTACTACCTTGTGTCTGTTGTCTGACCCCCACCACCACTACTACCACCACCACTACTACTACCTTGTGTCTGTTGTCTGACCCCCACCACCACCACCACCACTACTACTACCTTGTGTCTGTGTCCTGGCCACCACCACTACTACCACCACCACCTACCACCACCCTACTACTACATGTCTGTTGTCTGACCCCCACCACCACCACCACCACTACTTCTACTACTACCTTGTGTTTGCTGTCTGACCACTACTACCTTGTGTCTGCTGTTTGACTTCTACTACCTTGTGTCTGCTGTTTGTCTTCTACTACCTTGTGTCTGCTGTTTGACTACTAATACTATCTTGTGTCTGCTTTTTGACTACTACTACCATGTGATGCTGTCTGATTTCTACTCCATTGTCTGCTGTCTGACATCCACAACCCCGTGTCTGCTGTCCTGAGTCTGCTGGGGATGAGAGAGTTGTGTGTATTGATCCAAGCGCCCACAGTTCCTCCTGCTCTGTGTGTGTGTGTGTGTGTGTGTGTGTGTGTGTGTATTAACGGTACTACCCTCTCTAATGTTACCCACTTTCGGTATCTCGGCTCCCACCTGTCCACAACCGCGGACATCGATGAAGAGATTCAACATTGGATCAGATGCCCATCTCAAGCCTTTGGCAGACTCCATATCCGTGTCTTCAGCTGTAGGGAGCTGAAATTATCCACAAAGCTGCACGTATATCGAGCACTGGTCCTCCCCACCCTGCATATGGCAGTGAGACATGGGTCACATACAGGAGGCACCTCAAGGCACTTGAAAACTTTCACCAAAGTAGTCTACGATCCATCCTTCGAGTTCGCTGGGAAGACAAGAGAACAAATGGCGGTACTCTTGCTGACACCAACTGTAGGAGCATCAAGGCTACCATTATCCATGAACAACTACGTTGGACTGGCCTTATTACCCGCATGGACGACAGTAGACTGCCAAAGCAGCTACTTTACAGTCATCTAAAAAATAGTAAACGTAACGCCGGTAGGCAACTGAAAAGGTTTAAGGATAGTCTTAAGAAAAACCTGAACAGGTGCCAAATCGACCCCTTCACCTGGGAGTCGATTACTCCACATCGTAACGCTTGGAGGAGCACCACACGAGAAGGTGTCAATACTTTCAAGTTAGCCCGACTGCAAACCGAAGCAGACAAGCGCCAACGCCGGAAAGACGCTGCCACCACCCCCTCCCACTAGATGTAGCCCCCTACATGTGCAACATTTGTGGACGGCCCTGTATGTCCCGTATCTGCCTCGAGTCACCTCAGAGCTCACCAACGAAGGTGACATTCTTAATAACTCATATCATTGTATCATAGCTGGATGATCGTCATACTCGATTCCAAGTGACCGCAAGGTGTGTGTGTGTGTGTGTGTGTGCCCTCTATAAATCTTAAACGCAAAATAAATTTCGACATAAAATAAATTCAGGAAAATGATGACTTAACCCTTTGAGTACGATGATTTAACCCCTTGAGTACGATGATTTAACCCCTTGAGTACGATGATTTAACCCCTTGAGTATGATGATTTAACCCCTTGAATACGATGATTTAACCCCTTGAGTATGATGATTTAACCCCTTGAGTACGATGACTTAACCCCATCAGTTTAATGACTTAAACCTTTTAGTTCGGGTACTTAACCCCTTGAGTACGATGACTTAACCCCATCAGTTTAATGACTTAAACCTTTTAGTTCGGGACTTAACCCCTTGAGTACGATGACTTAACCCCTTGAGTACGATGACACAACCCCTTGAGTACGATGACTTAACCCCTTGAGTACGATGATTTGACCCCTTGAGATGATGATTTAACCACTTGAGTACGATGACTTAACCCCTTGAGTTTGATGACTTAACCACTTGAGTACGATGACAATTTTTTATACAACGAGCTGTTCTGAGTACGATACGTTAACCACCCCTTGGGTACGATTAACGAGTACCATTATATAAAATCACTGTACTAATGGTGTATTGTGTACAGTGTCTATGATGTAGTGTGTGTTGTAATGTGTGATGTGGTGTAGTGTGACACCTCCCAAGGGAGCGGACCCAGGTTCGATCCCCGGGCAGGGTGAAACTATGGGCAAGTTTCTTTACGCCATTTGCCTCTGTCTACCCAGCAGTAATTGGGAACCTGGATGTTAATGGATTTGTGGATCGTGTTCATGGGTAATGGTTAGCCAGTGCAGTTGGCGAGTTGTCCGGTCCTCTCGAACTATTCCGTGTCACTGGGTCATGCAGCTCGTTAACTCAGGTGTGGTTGTTGTGGTTACGACAGCTTTACACCTAAACAGTGGGTCATGCAGCTCGTTAACTCAGGGTGGTTGTTGTGTTGGCTACAGCTTCTACACCTTAAACACTGGGTCATGCAGCTCATTAACTCAGGTGTGGTTGTTGTGGGCTACAGCTTCTACACCTTAAACACTGGGTCATGCAGTTTAACTCAGGTGTGGTTGTTGTGTTGGCGACAGCTTACACCTTAAACATCATGCAGCTCGTTAACTCAGGGTGTGGTTGTTGCCGACAGCTTCTACACCTTAAACAGTGGGTCATGCAGCTGTTAACTCAGGTGTGTTGTTGTGTTGGCGACAGCTTCTACACCTTAAAAACAGTGGGTCATGCAGCTCGTTAACTCAGGGTGTGGTTGTTGTGTTATGACAGCTTTCACACCTTAAACAGTGGGCATGCAGCTCGTTAACTTAGGGTGTGGTTGTTGTGTTGGCTACAGCTTCTACACCTTAAACACTGGGTCATGCAGCTCGTTAACTAAGGGTGTGGTTGTTGTTAGGCGACAGCTTCTACACCTTAAACACTGGTTCATGCAGCTTGTTAACTCAGGGTGTGGTTGTTGTGTTGGCGACAGCTTCTACACCTTAAACACTGGGTCATGCAGCCGTTAACTAAGGTGTGGTTGTTGTGTTGACGACAGCCTACACCTTAAACAGTGGGTCATGCAGCTCGTTAACTCAGGGTGTGGTTGTTGTGTTGGCTACAGCTTCTACACCTTAAACACTGGGTCATGCAGCTCGTTAACTCAGGGTGTGGTTGTTGTGTTGGCTACAGCTTC
>NW_024714806.1:55000-56912 GCF_018991925.1 Homarus americanus
AATAATAATAATATTAATAAATTAATAATAATAATAATAATAATAAATAATAATAATACATAATAATAATTAACGGTTTATTGAAAGAACTTGGCAACCAGAAGGCTGTGTGTGTGTGTGTATACAGTACATATACCTGGATCATGCGCATCCACAGTGATTTACTTGCATATATATATATATATATATATATATATATATATATATATATATATATATATATATATATATATATATATATATATATATATATGCTGATAACTACAAGGAGTAAGAAAAACACTAGTTCCCAAGCGCTGTGTAATTCACATCTTCAGGAGGAGTACAGACTAAGGAGAAGTACAAATCAAGGTGTATATATACAGAGGAGGGTGAGATCAGGTCCATTAATGGTCGTGGGGTATTAGGTAATGACCTCACCTAACCTAACCTAACCTAACACAACTTACCTTAACCTAATCTATCTTAATTTATTATTTACCGTAAGTAATGCACATTAAGCACATACACTGCTAATCGTTGGCAGAAACACACGGTAGACAAATTTGCTGGACGACACAAAATTATGTATGTAATTTAATCTGACGAGGATTCCCCCCAAAATGGTACCTTAACCTGGCGTTTGGGTCTATATATTGTAAGGGTATAAGAAGGTACAACAATATGTATGGCATGTATGTGTAATATTAACCTAGTGACAGGCGAAGTCCAAGAGATAATGCAGTCATGCCATATTTTGCACTAAAAATATATTTGATTTGATTTGATTTTTGAATATGATTTGATTTTGATGAGTGACCATCAAATTTATCAGTTATATCTTCTTAATACCGTTTATCATATCCCCTTCGTCCACCACTCTTCATATTGCATCATTATACGTATTTGTAATACCTGTTGCTACAGTTGTTATCCATGTCATGTTGTGTTATTCCGAGTTAAATATTAAGTGTTCATGCTTATTTACAACACTGATGATCAACTTGATATTCTCTGAAATCTTTTGAAGTGTGTGTGTGTGTGTGTGTGTGTGTGTGTGCTAGAACATGAGGATAACAAGTGACATATTTGGCTGTCCATATCTCTGTACTGCTTCCTGAGATATTTTCCGATACTAGATAAGAAAAAACAATTGTTACCTCTTCATAAGTCTAATAAATATAGCACCACTCACAAACTAATACTGTTGTTTATTCTATATTATTTTTCCAATCGTCACTATGTTCTCCGACACGGAAATTGGAAAGAGTAAATATAATCATACAAAAAATTCTATTACTACTTTATCTCACAACTTTCACTGCAGTTATAAAAGCAGATACCAACTTTAACAATTATCGTTAAAATAAAAAGCCTCTGTTGGGAATGCATTTACGAACGTTTACTAAAAAATGTCTCTACTGTTACCACAATCTATCAGTGTTAAGATCCCACGAATTTTGTAAATACTTATACGTGTTAATTTGGCTAAGATTCGCCAGTTTTATATAGAAAGAGTTAAAGTTTGGTTATTTGGACTTTAGGTATTGGTTACGTTACCTTTCAACTTTCTTGGATAGTCACTACTATTTTGGAGGTACGAAAGTTGAATTATTTGGTTTCATTGGGTAACCAGATATCAAAATAAGTACTTATTGTTTAATATGACGGGGGGAGTCCTATTAGAAGTTAGGTGTAAGGTTAGGTAGGTTTTTGGTTGTTAGTTCTGTTCTTGACATTTTCTCATAAACGTGATTTTCAAAGAAAGTACGTCAGATTTAAATAGAGCACAACAAAAATACACTAGAAAATATATTTCCCAGGAAAACTATAAAGTATTAAAACGAATATTTACTCAACTATTTAGTTGGGTATCTTATCAATATCATGACTTCAGACCATACTATCAAGTGTAGGGTAAGAAAAGTGTTTA
>NW_024714807.1:0-13096 GCF_018991925.1 Homarus americanus
CCACAACCCTATCTCTCTCACACACGGCTCCCACAACTCTATCTCTCCCACACACGGCTCCCACAACCCTAATACACACGTTTTTACTTCCATAAGTCTTAATGGGAGGAAGGTCAAGCTCTTCACCATATAGAGACGAATTAGATGATAAATAATGAAAAAAAAATATTACGAGTTTCTAAAGAGATTAATTTTAATTGTTGTATTGTAGTTATTGTATTTTCTTCATATGATTCCTCTCAGCTGGTGTTTTTGTGGGTTAAACTCTTACAAAGTTCTCACAAGTTAGTTACGACGGTCGGTGTAAGTGTTTTATTTTTCGTTAATGAGATTGCTTTTTTTTTATCAGAAGCGATGTGATTGGACCTGGGCTGTTGTTTTAACCTCCTTCAGTGTGTTTTATATATACATATATATAATGGGGGGCGGGGGTTCTTTTTATAGAACATATATATATATGTGTGTGTGTGTGTGTGTGTGTGTGTGTGTGTGTGTGTGTGTGTGTGTGTGTGTATTTGAGTGGTCCCAGATAATTATAATATATTCTATTATGAATCACGAGAATATGGATGTTGGTACCCCCTTCCCCCCCCCCCTCCCACACACACACACACGGTGCTATGAGCGTATAGTTGTACAGATTAAACGACTGAATGATACACACACAACTTGGCCATTTACCATAACTTCACTGGCGGTGCAGAAAATTAAAGCGGCTGAAAGTGTCTGATGGTGCGTTGAAACAAGCTTTATTGACCGTTGTGTTGCGCTGTGTTGTGCCGCGTTGTGTTGTGTCATGTGTTGAATATTGCTGGACATTTCACTTCATTTCAGTGTTTGTTGCAATCAAAGCGAACCTTTATGAAACATAGTATTGACAGTGACATATTGAGTGTCAAATTCATAGGGTTTTCTGGTATACAACGATATGCCGAACTGTGAAAATATATATGAAAGTCAAAGTTTGATTTATATGATGCGAGGCTGCGTAACCAATATATGACATAAAAATAGTATTATCAGTGTGCAAAATGGATACAGGATTACAAAATAAACCAACTGTAATAATAGTGTAAAATATCACCTAAATAATCGATCTATTAAAAAGAACTTAATCTTCCTTGTTGCTGGTCAGTTAATAAATAAACAGACAATCAGAACCATTTATAAACCCTCAGAACAAAATAACAAAAACACTGATATAAGGATGATGAACACAAACTAACCTTAGAACAAGTAGATCAGGTTCTCACTACTCTCTTAACGCTTTCTACCAAATATGAACAGATGACGTTACTAATTATTAGAGATGACATTTGTATCTCCGTATGATTGATGGCAACATTGGGGTCCTTGGAAAGTAAGTTGATTCTTTTAGTCATAAGAAAAATTCCCAGACATAAAACAATAAAGCCGGTGAATGACAACCAATAGAGGCTTTTATTTTTTTAATTTTTGCTGCGGTATATTTTTTTTAATTTGGAAAAAAAAAGGAATTTCATTGTTATCAGATTATTTTGTGAGGTTTAGTTTTTATATACTTACATACTACGTGATGTGGGGGACCAGGACGGGATGTGGAGGACCAGGACGGGATGTGGAGGACCAGGATGTGATGTGAAGGACAAGGACGTGATGTGGAGGACCATGGCGTGATGTGGAGGACCAGGACGTGATGTGGAGGACCAGGACGTGATGTGGAGGACCAAGACGTGATGTGGAGGACCAGGCCGTGATGTGGAGGACCAGGCCGGGATGTGGAGGACCAGGATGTGATGTGAAGGACAAGGACGTGCTGGGGACCAGGACGGGATGTGGAGGACCAGGACGGGATGTGGAGGACCAGGATGTGATGTGGAGGACCAGGACGGGATGTGGAGGACCAGGATGTGATGTGAAGGACAAGGACGTGATGTGGAGGACCATGGCGTGATGTGGAGGACCAGGACGGGATGTGGAGGACCAGGACGGGATGTGGAGGACCAAGACGGGATGTGGAGGACCAGGCCGTGATGTGGAGGACCAGGACGTGATGTGGAGGACCAAGATGTGATGTGGAGGACCAGGCCGTGATGTGGAGGACCAGGATGTGGTGTGAAGGACAAGGACGGATGGAGGACCATGGCGTGATGCTGTGGAGAGGACCAGGACGTGATGTGGAGGACCAGGACGTGATGATGTGGAGGACCAAGGAATGTGATGTGGAGGACCAGGCCGTGATGTGGGGACCAGGCCGTGATGTGGAGGACCAAGATGCTGCCGTGCGAAGGACCAAGATGTGATGTGAAGGACCAAGATGTGATGTGGAGGACCAGGCCGTGATGTGGAGGACCAAGATGTGATGTGAAGGACAAGGACGTGATGTGGAGGACCAGGCCGTGATGTGGAGGACCAAGATGTGATGTGAAGGACAAGGACGTGATGTGGAGGACCATGGCGTGATGTGGAGGACCAAGATGTGATGTGAAGGACAAGGACGTGATGTGGAGGACCAGGATGTGATGTGGAGGACCAAGATGTGATGTGGAGGGGACCAGGACGTGATGCTGTGAAGGACAAGGACGGGATGTGGAGGACCATGGCGTGATGTGGAGGACCAGGACGTGATGTGGGGGACAAGATGTGATGTGGAGACCAAGGACTGGTAGTGTGGAGGACCAGGACGTGATGTGAAGGACCAGGACGTGATGTGAAGGACAGGGACGGGATGTGGAGGGGGACCATGGCGTGATGTGGGGACTTGGGACGTGATGTGGAGGGGGACCAAGATGTGATGTGGAGGGACCAGGACGTGATGTGGAGGACCAGGGGATATGATGTGGGACCCAAGCTGTGATGTGGAGGACCAGGACGTGATGTGGGAGGACCAGGATGTGATGTGGAGGACAAGGACGGGATGTGGAGGACCAGGATGTGATGTGGAGGACCATGGCGTGATGTGGAGGACCAGGATGTGATGAGGACCAGGATGGGATGTGAAGGACCAGGATGGGATGTGAAGGACCAGGATGGGATGTGGAGGACCAGGATATAATGTGGAGGACCAGGATGGGATGTGGAGGACCAGGATATAATGTGGAGGACCAGGGTGGCTGGAGGCCACTTTATAAAAGAATTAAAAAAAGTAGTAGTAGTAGTAAATAATAATGATAATAATAATAATAATAATAATTAACGGTTTATTGAAAGAGCATGGCAGCCGAAAGTCTGAAAATATACAGTCACATAATTGGGGAATGGGTCTCTTGATTTACAAATAATATACAAGTAACATAAGTGATACAAATATGATGTATAATAACTAGGTGGGGAGAAGCTCAAACTACAGGACATTTCAACATAGTGACAGTGCAAAAAGTAAGATTAACTGGGAGTGAATACACTGGTTGATTACAAGTTATTGATAATTTTTTCAATGTTTGGGACTGGGCTGTTCTTAGAGCGTCCAGTTCGTGCTCGTATGGGCTGGATGCGGTTGTGGTGTCGAACAGAAATTCTCGGACGAGGGATGTCGGGTGGTAGTGGGAGCCGGTGTTGAGGATGGTGCAGAAGCTTCTCACCAAATTTGCAGATGAGGTCGTGGTGGTGGTCACTTAAAGCTGAGAAGGTCGGTGTGTTGAGCGCTTCTTGATAAGTGGAGTAGGAACAGGAGAAAATAATCTTGCATGCCCTCTTTTGCACTTTTTCTAGGTGTTTACTTTGTGTGGCATTTAGGGAAGAAGACCAGGGAGGGGAGGCATAGGTGAGCTTGCGAAGTATGAATGTTGAGTAAACACTGAGGAGCTCGGGCGCAGGAACTCCGAGGGACTTGAGTCGGAGGAAGAGGTGGAGACGGAAACTGGAGGATTTGACAACTTCACTGACGTGTGGTTTCCAATTTAGTTTGTTGTTTATGGTGACGCCGAGAAGCTTAGTGCAATCTACAACCTGGAGTGTGTTGGGACCTAAAGTAATGGAAGGAGGTGGGACAAGGTCGGATGAGAGGTTGATGTGCATAACCATGGTCTTTGTATGGTTGATGGTGACATGGTTGTTGGTGGCCCAGTTTTGGAGACTGAAAGGCTTGCGTAAACTACTCAGGCACATAGTTTGTTGAAGTTGAATGTGAGTCGAACATTCATGAGGATATTGATGCCTAGAATTACCCCATAATTGTTATCATTAGCGACGTAAAAAGGTGCCCAGTTAGTGTTTCCCAGGAAGGTGATGGGGACAGGGGACACATATCCGAGCACCTTATCCTGCCCGGTTACCGTGTTGCACTCGCGGACACAATCTGATGGTCGGTAGTGGAGGTGCAGCTGTTGCACGTATTCGGGTCTTATGTAGCAGTAGGTACAGCCTGTGTCCAGCAGGCATGAAACAGTCTGGTTTCTAATTTCACATGTGATAACTAAAGGGGTTACGGACTTGAGAAGGTGTTTGGAGGGTGCCAGTAGGGTAAGCGTGGGGTTTTTGGTAGACAGGTCCAAGACGGACTGACTTAACACATCCATGCCCAACAAAAAAGGCGAGCCTTTCCTCGCCACAATAAGAGTAGGCCGGAGTTTACATCCACCGAGCCGTACCTTGACTTCCAGCCGACCATAAACTCCACTCTTCGTTAACCCACTACCGGTATCGACCGAAAACTTTTCACGGTCCACTATATAGTCCTGAAGTCCAGCAGAGATGACAAAATCTAATGGTATCACGGATACATTGGAACCACTGTCGAGGCAGAAGGTGACTTTCAGGCGTCGCTTTGTTTGGTTCTGTTCATCTACGTCGTAAAGGTATCCCGAAACCAACAACTCCCGAAGGCACCGGCTGTAGGTGACAGACACTGGATATGAGGTCTTTTCCATTTTGGTTAAATATAGTAAATTGTGTTCAAGAGCACTGTGACGTTAAGTTGAAAATCGGGGCTAAATGTAAAAAAACACCTCCATTTACTTAGGTTGGAACTTTCAATAGTGTTGTAAGAGACAAGAAGGTGTAGATGGTAACGGGGTGGTGGTGCCATGCTACTGCTCGGCCTTCCTCGGCGCCTACTGCACCGTAAGAACTCTCTAGTTAGACACTTAGGAGTTGTACGGTGTGCTGGAGACCCAGAAGGTGAAGGACGAGCTGCAGCATACCTCACCGCAGGAACTGTAGTCAGTAATTCAGTTGGTCGAGGAGGAGACCGTGACCAAACTCTCCAGCCCACCGGACCTCTCACTCACCGAACCTAACCTAACCAGCCCACCGTATCTCTCTCACGCAACTTAACCTAACCAACCCACCGTATCTCTCTCACCTAACTTAACCTAACTAACCCACTGTATCTCTCTCACCTAACCTAACCTAACCAGCCCACCGGACCTCTCTCTCACTCGCTTCAACTTTTCATCAGTGACAACATTTGCAGTGACAAAATGTTGTTGTGATAATGAAATATAGGAATAGTGACAAAGCTGCGTAATAAGTGACAGTAGTGTGAACATCACCCTACATATTTTAAGAATCAACCTTACCTTACCTTACCTTACCTTACGTTGCCTTACCTTACCTTACCTTACCTTACCTTACCCTACCTTACCTTACCTTACCTTACCTTACCTTACCTTACGTTGCCTTACCTTACCTTACCTTACCTTACCTTACCTTACCTTACCTTACCTTACCTTACCTTACCTTACCTTACCTTACCTTACCTTACCTTACCTTGCCTTACCTTACCTTACCTTACCTTACCTTACGTTGCCTTACCTTACCTTACGTTGCCTTACCTTACCTTGCCTTACCTTACGTTACCTTACCTTACCTTACCTTACCTTACCTTATCTTACCTTACGTTGCCTTACCTTACCTTACGTTGCCTTACCTTACCTTACCTTACCTTACCTTTACTCACTCCACGTTGCCCACCTCACCTTACCTTACTCCACCTTACCTCCACCTTACCTTACCTTACGCTGCCTTACCTTAATTTTGCATCTTACCTTAATTTTACCTTACCTTACCTTACCTTACCTTACCTTTACCTTTTACCTTGTCGCTGCCTTTACCTTACCTTGCACTTTACCTTGCCTTTACCTACCCACGCTGCCTTAATTTTACCTTATCCCTTTACCTTTACCTTGACCTTTACCTTGATTTTACCTCCTACCTTGACCTACCTTACGTTGCCCCATCTTACCCACTACCTTACCTTACCTTACCTTTACCTTTACCTTACCTTACGTTGCCTTACCCACCTTACCTTACCTTACTCCACCTTTACCTTTTACCTTACCTTTACCTTTTTTGTGCATCTACCTTGCCTTTACCCACCTTACTCCTACCTTACCTTTACTCCATTCATCTTACGCTTTTCCACTCCTTACCTTACGTTAGCCTTACCCTTTACCTTTACCTTTTAATTTTACCTTTACCTTACCTTTACCTTACTCCACCTTACCTTACTTTATATGTTGCCTTTTTAATTTTACCTTTGATTTTACTTATATTTTTTTACATTTTACTCTTTACCTTTTTACGTTGCCTTTACCTACCAGGCGTTACGTTTTACGTTGCATTTTACCTTTTACCATTTTACCAGCCTTCCATTTTACCTTTTACGTTGCCTTTACTCATTTTTACTTCCATTTTACCTTACCTTACCTTACCTTACCTTACCTTACCTTATCTTACCTTACGTTGCCTTACCTTACCTTACCTTACCTTACCTTACCTTATCTTACCTTACGTTACCTTACCTTGCCTTACCTTGCCTTACCTTACGTTACCTTACCTTACCTTACGTTACCTTACCTTACCTTACCTTACCTTACCTTATCTTACCTTACGTTGCCTTACCTTACCTTACGTTGCCTTACCTTACCTTACCTTACCTTACCTTACCTTACTTTACCTTACCTTACCTCTGTTATAGCTTCCGTTTACCTGTAATCACTGATCAAGAGTCGTATTAGAGGTCAACTCGTAGTAACATTCATAACTGTTTATAAGTTAAGTTTTCATAGTCTTTTGTCCATTTATTAAGAAAATAAACTATTATATATATAAAACAAAGAAGTCTGTCTGTCTGTGTGTCCGCACGAGAATCTCGGAAACTACTTAAACGGTCTGGACCAAACTTGGCATGGATAGCAAGTGTCATGTGGGGATCTCAAAAAACTCCAACCAACCCGACCCGACCCAACCTGACCCGACCCGACCCGACACGCCTGAGAGAACGAGAGAGAGAAGAGACTAACGTAGAAAAGTCGTATTCCCTCCTATGATTTACAGCTATTTTGATCCTTAGGTTCTCTTTCATTATGGCTTACTTTTCTCTGCATCCGCTATATCACACAGAGGTTGAAAAGTCGTATCCCATCCCAAGTATTATAGCTAATTTTATTATTATGCTCTCGCTCATTACAGCTTACTTTTCTTTGATCTCTAACTTTTCTAAGCTGTCCATTCTAACAAGGTAGGTAGGTAGGTAGTCCATTCTAACGAGGTATGCCAAACGTAACATATTTCACAGCGCTAAAATCAATGTGAAGCCCTAAGGAGAATTTTTAGTTTTTCCATTCACGAACGATGTCCAACAGTAGTTCATCTGGCTGTTCACCTGGAAAATGGACAAAGAGTATACTTCACAGAAGAGTCCTTCCAAAGTCAAATGGCAAATCCTGCTGATTCTTCAAGCTTTCACAGGAAGATGAGTTTGCTCAAATCCTCCTGTATGTTGACGTACCCAAGTTCTACATATGGCAGACTTCAATGAAAAAGTTCCAGAGAAGAGCTCAAGGATCCGATGTGGAAGGATATCCAGGGATAAAGTCAGGCAATGCTTTGGGACGTGTCTACAAGGTTCACCCCAACAACTTTGAGTGCTATTGTTTGAGACTACTTTTGCACCACATCTGTGGCCCAACATCATATGCAGCACTCAAGACAGTGAATGGACAAGTCTGCAGAACCTATTAGGAAGCGTGCAATCTCCTTGGCATACTGGAAGATGATGGTCACTGGAATGACATATTAGAAGAGGCAGCAGCTACTCAATCGCCAATGAGAATGAGGAACCTGTTTGCCATCATGATTGCTACATGTGGACTTTCAAACCCATGCCAGCTCTGGGAAAACCACCAAGAAAGTCTTTCAGAGGATCTGCTTCATCAAGCAAGAAGAGAACATCCTGGTCAAGAGATTGAGTTCATGGATGACATGTTCAACAGGGCTCTGATCATGCTGGAAGACAAAGTGATGGAGCTAGGCGGAAAACCCTGACAGATTTTGGATTGCCTTCCCCAAACCGAGAAGAACCAGTAGCTGCAAACAGGGAGTTGCTCAGAGAGACAGACTACTCAGTTGAAGTGGTGAATTTTGTTGAAGAAAATGAGCCTCACCTGGTGCCTGATCAAGCAAATACTTATGAACAGATCTTGGAAGCGATACAAGCGGAGCAGGGAGGTATGATCTTTTTCGATGCACCTGGCGGGACCGGAAAAACATTCCTGATCAACCTTCTGTTGGCCAAAGTACGTCATCGGGGGAAAATTGCTCTTGCTGTAGTGTCCTCAGGCATTGCTGCAACACTACTAGAAGGAGGAGGTACTGCACACTCAACTTTTAAACTGCCTCTCAACCTCGCGCACATAGTCTGGGTTGAATGCACTATGTCTCACAAGTTAGCGTTTGAAGCATTGGACAGGACCTTGCAAGACATACGAGAAAATGACCAGCTCATGTGTGGCATTACAATGGTCATTGCTGGAGATTTTCGCCAGACCTTACCTGTCATTCCTCGAAGCACTCCAGCTGATGAATTGAATGCGTGCCTCAAGGCACCATACCTTTGGAGAAGTGTTCAGACACTCACCCTATCCTCAAACATGAGAGTACATCTACAAGGAGATCAGGATGCTGGACGGTTTGCAAACCTTCTACTACAGATTGGGAATGGAACTTTCCCTGTTGACTCAAAAGGACAAATAATCATTCCTCAAGGATGTGGAAATGTTGTAAAGTACCCAAGCATTATCTACCACTACAAGGATCACAAGTGGCTGCGTGAACGCGCAATTCTGGCACCAAAGAATGAAACAGTGGCTGAAATCAACATGACTCTACTCAGACAGCTTCCAGGTAGTGAGACCTCATTCAAGTCTGTTGATACAGTAAGGACCAGGACCAAGCAGTCTAGTACCCTGCAGAATTCCTTAATTCTTTGGAGCCCGCTGGAATGCCTCCTCACCACCTCACTCTCAAGATTGGAACTCCTAGGCTCTGCAATGGCACAAGGCTGGTGGTGAAGAACATGATGCCACATGTACTGGAAGCTACAATACTGACAGGAAAAGCTAAAGGAGAGGACGTGTTTATACCAAGGATACCTCTCATCACCACTGACCTGCCATTTGAGTTCAAGCGACTTCAGTTCCCGGTTAAAGTGAGCTTTGCCATGACCATCTGCAAAAGCCAGGGACAGTCCCTACAGATGGTTGGCCTAAACCTGGTGTTTCCTTGCTTCTCTCATGGACAGTTCTATGTTGGATACTCCAGAGTGGGAACTGGCAAATATCTGTACATACTTGCTGCTAATGCCAAAACCAAAAATGTGGTCTACCCTAATGCACTACAGTGAGACAATGTCACAGTTCACTCCCCGTGGTTGGCGACAATTCGCCAACTGCACTGACTAACCATTACTCCGGAGCACGATACGCAAATCGATTAACATCCAGATCCGCAATTACTGCTGGGTAAACAGTCGCATATGGTGTAAAGAAATTTGATTCATGCATACATACATACATACATACATACATACATACAAACAAGTACACACGCAAATACACACGTATATATACATTATTATGTACATATTCACAACAAACCAGTGTAACACCCTCATGTAATACCCTCCTCGGGCGCCACAGGGCTGCCAGAAAGTTGCTTATAATAAAATGAAATGAAAATACGAAACTTTGCCGCAGTGTTGTTGTTGGTGAGGAAAGTTTAAGATTACATTCATTGTCCCTGACGCTGACTAAGTCTATCTTGACCTGGAAGTTCCTGTCCTCCTCCGGCAGAAGGAAATGAAAAAAAAAAGAATTGAGACAGTAAATGAACGATAAACAGAAGAAAACAAGAGAAAAATTACCATTATTTCATATATAATGGTGAGGTAACACAATAAATATTTTCCGGCTTAGGTTAAGAGCGAACTCATCCTTTGGTTTTTAAACGTAAAAAAGTACTCATTTATTTCGAGTAAACTCGTACCAACTCATACAACGTGGATCCAAAATGTTGGAGGCTCAGACCCTCGAGGTTTATCAGCTCGAGAAGCTAAACATACACAAACATCTTTGTCTAAGTTGAGAGGATCAATGGCATTACCACCACCGAGGACACAACCACTGTCTTATGCTCAGTAATATTTATGTTACCTGTATATTATATTAATCACATATCCTTCGACACACACACACACACACACACACACACACACTCACACACACACACACACACACACACAGTTAATATCGTAGCAGTTTGTAGTTTATTTGAATCTTTATCTTTTTATTAAGGAATTGGAAACAAAAATAGAATTCTACCAATAAACACAACTGGTGTTCATACTTGTGTTTAATAAGTGAAAGATAAAACAGGAATACAGTATTAAAATTAATTGAGTTGTTAAAGTTATTTTTGCATTTCGCATTGAATTGTCTGTTCGTTCATTGCCCTACAATTATATTATATATTTACATCTAAACAAATTTAAAAAGAAACCGTAGAGTAAAGACATAATGTAGTGCCAAAGTGAAAGATAACAGAGAGTGACCATCGTCCTACACTGCCATATTCTCTTAAAATTATCTCGACGTATTCATTGTCGTCTCGAGTCTGTCTCTACTCCTCTTTATATTTTGCTGTATAATAAAATGTCATAACCCTTCTGTATATATTTTAATAATTTAGTTAAGCTAATCTTGTAACCTTAAGACAACACAAACCGCAGAAGCAGTGTAATCAATCCTCACGATTAATACCTAAGCCTTCCAATAATAGTCAGGGATAACTAACTAATCCCAACTCAGCCTGAGGTAGGTTTAAAAAGTTCTCTCTCATAATTACTTGTTACGCCAACGTCATGTTAGAAAACAAATAAGTGAGTTATAATTATTATGGTTGGTGTTCATTATTCTCAGTGTAAAAAAAATATTAGATGTATTTTCTCCGTAGTTGTAGGATTGTAGTTGTAGTTTGTCTCCGTAAAGTTTGTATGATTATAGTTTTGAGTTAGTTATGTATTGTTGTAGTTTTTGCCTCCTTCAACGTTGTATGATTGTAGTACTGTAGTGAGTTACGGTGAATGGTTGGAACTGAACCGTACGGATGAAGCAGTCAGTAGCTGAACCATACAACTAAACCGCGTAATTGAGCGATTCAATTGACCCATTTAGCTGAGTGTGAAGTTCCCGTATATTTACTTTACTTAAGTTTCGCCAAAAATTTTCAGGAAATGAACTTTACGTTGAGAGTCTGAACCTCCCTACAGCCTCTTGGTGGAGATGTTGGCAGGTGATGTGGGTGTCACTGAGGTGCTGTGGGTGTCACTCAGGTGTTGTGGGTGTCACTCAGGTGTTGTGGGTGTCACTCAGGTGTTGTGGGTGTCACTCAGGTGTTGTGGGTGTCACTCAGGTGTTGTGGGAGTTACTGAGGTGGTGTGGGTGTCACTGAGGTGGTGTGGGTGTCACTGACGTGTTGTGGGTGTCACTCAGGTGGTATGGGTGTCACTCAGGTGGTATGGGTGTCACTCAGGTGTTCTGGGACTCATTCAGGTGTTGTGGGTTAATTAAATACTGATCACGTCACTTTAGCCTTTATGTGGAAAGTGTTGACCAGATCCAACAACCCACAGAGTTAAGACGCACTAATTAGACTATACAATACTCAGCGTCCGTTGCCTCTCTCAGCCTTTATAATGTTTCAACCAGGAGGACAAACGCACACACAGAAAGAGGAAGGCAGTTGATAACACAGACGGGTTGAGGAGACACAGAAAATAGCGGCTTGTCCTACACCATCATGGAGTGGCTATGCTTACGGTATTCTAGCTGATACGTGCCAGTGAGACGTACTGTATGTCGGGCTTCATTTCATTCCTACCATTTAACACCTAACCTTAAAACCTATCTGTACACCTAACTATACACCTAGCCTAACCTAACCCTTACTATAGCTGACCTAACGCAACCTAACCTAAGCTCTAACCTCTCCAAGCCCTAAGCAAGCGATCTGTAGTATAATATAATTTAATGTTATGTTCACACTAACGATCGGAAAATGAATACTCAACTTTAACACATAGACCAGGACGCGCCTTCAAGTTTAGTAAAGAGGGGATAAGAGAGGGTGTGCATCCTGGCCAATTGTTCTTTTTCCGTATAACTTTCGAGGCTTCTCCAGACTTAAGAAAGTTGTGTTTACATCTCAAGAAGGTGAATGAACAAAAGAAGTGCGATGGGGAGGGGAGGGGTCACCTGTGGTCTGTGTCCACCCCTTCCCGCCATGGATGTAACAGCACATTTGCTTTATATAAATACACCCAAATGAATAACACCAAGTTATTCACCATGTTATTCACCATGTGATTCACCATGTTATTTATGACTATATCACTTGACGCATGTTTCTCAAAGGGTCGAGCCAGGGTCAACTGATTTAGCAAACACCTGCTCCCTGTCTCAAGCCCAGGGAGTGGCAGTTCACTCATTACCATTGGACAGGGAAGCCAGGCACTTAACTCAAGTGTTATCTCAAAGTGACATTCACAACACTTCTATGGAGAGAACTCACAATATATTATCTCAGATTGTACCTGTGTATATACCTGGCTCAGTAATAAAACAGAATACACCTAGAAGTGTTTACATCAGTCCTGCCACTTAAGAGTTCCAGAACTTAATTAAAACAATTAGTGTGATAACAAAACAACTATCACATGGTACGCCCTTGCACCTTGTCCATCATCGTGTACCCACCAAAAGAAAGCCCTACCAATCCTCCGTCCCATCTACTGTATGAACCCTAAGACTCGTAAACCTGTGGCGAAGAGATTGACGCC
>NW_024714808.1:0-157500 GCF_018991925.1 Homarus americanus
TACCACACCTGAGCCACAACACAATTACCACACCTGAGCCACAACACAATTACCACACCTGGGCCACATCACCAAGGTATACACACACTAAGCATTTCTTCACTATTAAAATCCCTAATCCGGAAATCGCGCAAGGTGGCCGGTTATGACAACAAACAACATTACATACACAGACGATACAGGAACAAAGATAACATAACGCTGTATTATGAAGTTTGTTTTAATACAGTAATGTGTTTAAAGTTAATGAGGTTTATTTCGTTTTATCTCCAGGTAACTCAGGTGTGAAGATAGGTATGGCGGCGTCTCCCGGTATTAATTCCTCCTCAAGCTTTATCTCTTGGTACTGACTCGTCCTTAAGCTGTATCTCCCAGCACTAAGTCGTCCTCAAGCTTTACCTCCCGCATTATCTCGTCCGCAAGCTTCGCACGCAGTATTTATCATATTTTCGAAACAATGAAGCCGGATACATTAACAATAGCACCAGGCCGGATACAACACATCATAACCAAAGCTTTATATAGGTGGTGACAGTCACAGGGGGGGGGGGGAGGGGGAGGGGGGAGGGGGGAAGTGGGGGAGTGGGTGAGGAAGTGGGGAGGGAGGCGTAACCCACCTATCCACCCAGACAGGTATTCCCCTTCCTCCCAGCCCCCCACCCTACCTCCTCCCCTCACCTTAACATCCTCACCAACCTGCACGAGGGTGGGGGGGTAGGTTGTGACGTCACCAGTACTCACCCTCCTAACCCGTGATGACTGCCGCCGCTGCCTCCCGGGGTCAAAGGTCAAGGCACACCGACTTACCTGCAACAAAAACAAACAGTCAATTGAAGGAAACTCGGTACATTAAGGTCATAACACAATCAAGTTAAAAAATCAGGTGTGTGAGGGGGAATTAATGGTTAGTTCCTCTTGTTATTGTTTACCGTTACCTGCCGTTAATTATGTAAATTACCTGTGGCATCCTGATTGGTAGCTGTTGTTATTATTATTATTATTATTATTATTATTATTATTATTAATGGACAACAGGAACAAGCACAGTGATGACCATGATAATTGAATAACGAGGAAATATTACAAGGAATTTACCCAAAGGGGAAACTCGTGTGTGTGTGTGTGTGTGTGTGTGTGTGTGTGTGTGTGTGTGTGTGTGTGTGTGTGTGATACCTGGTTCTCCTCGACAACTTCTCTCCCACACTCTACTTCACTACCTCTTATATATGCCCCGAATTTTCAAAGAATCTTACGACAAATATTCCATCTTAACTGAGAAGAAAACAACGAAACTATATAAAGTAAAGTCAGGGGGTAAATTAGCCGCCATCTTTGCGTCCTGAGGCATAAAGTTACATTCTCACGTCTTCAGTTCAGAGGGAAACTTTAACTTAAGATTTTTTGAGAATGTGAGGTCTGGTCTGGAGTGGTCTGGTCTGGAGTGGTTTGGTCTGGAGTGGTCTGGTATGGAGTGGTCTGGTATGGAGTGGTTTGGTCTGCATACCTCGCGTTTAATTAATATATTTTCTGGTCCAGGTATTTTCACACCTTTGCAGTAGAGCGACTCACTATTGATCTTCTAATTAGTATATACCTGGAGTTTACCTGCAGGATATTCGGTAAACTGCCAACAACACCCACTGACTGGACGCGTAGTACCCGAGTTTACCTGGAAATTCTGACTGAGTAAACTCCAGACATCTATTGATACTCTAATGAGTTTACTGAAGAGAACATTCGGTAAATTCCCAAGACAATTTACTGATCTAATTATAACCGGAGTTCACCTGTAATTTACCTGTCGATTACTTAATTAAGCTCTAATAACAGGTAATTACTCCTACATATAATAGGAAAAGTGGAGGAGAAGAAACGGAAGGAAGAAGAACAACAAGAACAATGACAAGGAATAGACAAAAAATAATAATAATAACATAATAGAGGAAATGCAAGATAGGATAACATACAAGACGCCAAACATCACAAAGACGCCACCACCGCCACAACCACCACCATCACCACCATCATCACCACCACCACCGCCACCACCACCACCACCACCACCACCACCACCACCGCCGCCGTCCTGAACGTCACTGGACACATTACCTCCTATATTACCAACACGTAAAGAGAGATGCAGCTGTTCTTATCCTTCTTCTTTAACCAGACGGCTAAAAAAAAAAAGGGTAATGTACAGATGGAAGGAGCCTGATGGGTTCCTGCTGTGTGTGTGGGGGGTATATAGGCCGTCTCGTTGCTTGGAGAGATAGTCGGGGTGGAGAGAGGGGGTGGTGTGTCTTCCTTCTGATGTTCTTCTCTCTCTGCCTTTCAAGAGATGATACTCCTGATACAATTTCTGTCAGGTCAAGGATAAAGGTACAAGTGTGTGTGTGTGTGTGTGTGTGTGTGTGTAGTGTGTGTGTGTGTGTGTGTGTGGGTGTGTGTGGGTGTGTGTGTGTGTGTAGGTGTGTGTGTGTGTGTGTGTGTGTGTGTGTAAGTGTGTGTGTGTGTGTGTGTGTGTGTAAGTGTGTGTGTAAGTGTGTGTGTGTGTGTGTAGGTTAAATCAATGAGCTGGTTGTCGTCTGGTAATTCGCAAACAACACCACTGTCCCCAACATTATCGCCATCACTGCCTCAACACCACCATCACCACCAATGGCCCAAGATCACCAACACTCCCCTAATAACACCACCAGTGCCCCAACAACAATATCACCACAGTTACAATCACCACCACTGCTTACACACCATCACCACCACTGCCTACGCATCACCACCACCACACTGATTACACACCACCACCGCTCCACCAATGCCTACACACCATCACCACCACTGCCTACACATCACCACCACTGCCTACACATCACCACCATCACCAACCACTGCTTACACACCACCACCGCCCACCAATGCCTACACACCATCACCACCACTGCCTACACATCACCACCATCACCACTGTTCCATCACTACCACATCACCACCACCACGTCTTAACCCCCCTTCACCATAACAACCCATCAAGGTCAACCCAAATCGTCAGCACTCAACCCTGATCACCATTACTTCTGAGGCGACACATGCGTCTCTCTCCCTACCTCCTCCTTCACCCACACGCCACCCTCCTCTCACCTAGTGCCACCTCCTACACCTCCATCATCACTGGGCCACCACTCCACCTCCATCACTGGGCCACTCACTCCACCTCCATCACTGGGCCACTCACTCCACCTCCACCACTGGGCCACTCACTCCACCTCCATCACTGGGCCACTCACTCCACCTCCACCACTGGGCCACTCACTCCACCTCCATCACTGGGCCACTCACTCCACCTCCATCACTGGGCCACTCACTCCACCAAGATGTCCGCCATATAAGTTAAGTCTCCCCGTTCTTCAACTCTTGCTATTGAAACACTGCACTCCAAGTCACCCCCCCCCCCCTCCTCCAAGTTACTCCAACTCCCATAATAATTCCTCCACAGTTCCAGCACAGGCCAGGCAGGGAGGGTGGGTGACGACAACATAACATCCTTACATCACGGTCATATTCCCATTCCAATATTCTAACATTACCCAAATCTCAAACCCATCCACTAAACTCTTGACAAACAGACGTCAACACCACGCCAGCCTCCACCATACAACACCGAGGAAGTATGACAAAGAGAAAAGATCATTTAGGAGAGGAATATATCCGGTTTAGAGAGAGAGAGAGGCTCGATGACACGGGTGGCGGGTAATTTTCTGGTTGGTGAGCTTGGCGGGAGTTGCGGCCCCAAGGCAATCATATACTATACGATGTCTTATTTCTGTTTCTCTCTCTCTCTCTGCGTTTTAGTTGGGTGTGTGTGTGTGTGTGTGTGTGTGTGTGTGTGTTGAAACAGTAAAATGAAACACATACTGACAGTCAAACATACATACGGACACAAACAGCTAAACAAACAAACAAACAGGCCGGTAGATAGCAAGGGAAATAGAGAGCCAGACAAAAACAGGTCCACTATACTCAACGAAGGTCATTACAGCCTCACAACACAAGTCGACCGAAGACCATCCCAAGGTTAAGGCTCATTAGCCCACGTAATTACACACCCCCTGGCCTCCCTACCTCTTACACCTTAATTACCTCGGCATTAAACTAATCACCTGTGACCTACCTGTATAATTTAATCTAAACGAAAAATAAACGTCTTCCCAACCTTCCTTCCCTACCATGTATTCAATCTCTCTCTGTAGCTGTAAACATGTCCCTTATGTGTACAGTACATAGGAACTTCACACGCATCGCACGCACGCACGCACGCACGCACGCACGCACGCACACACACACACGCACACACACACACACACACACACACACACACACACACACTTGTATATTTTCAGCCACCGGTTGCAACTCTATTAATAAACCTTCTATTATTATTACACACACAGTATTCACCCACCATACATTATACATAACACAGCACTACTATACACTACACAGCTCTGCCATACATCAAAGGCTATACATGAAAGGTTAACGCTGTATGCTTTGAGTACAAGGTCAAAGAGAGGTAAAACACATGTCTCTCTTGCACTCAATGGTTAGTAATGTTAATTATGGTTTTATATGAGAGAGAGAGGAGAGAGAGAGAGAGAGAGAGAGAGAGGTGCTAAAGAGAGGAAGGTTGAAGGATGATGGAGGAAGAGGAAGAAGAAAAAAGAAGAGGAGGAGGAGGAGGCGGCGTTGACGGTGACAGAATTGATGGTAGAGGTGGAGGAGGAAGAAGAAGAAGAAGAATAATAAGAACTGGTGATGAAGAAGAGGTTTTATATGTTAGGTGGAGTGCACCTGACGTGATGACATTTTACGCACGCACGCACGCACGCACGCACACACGCACACACACCCTACCTCTGCTGTAACAAAATACCATTATATGTCTCTCTCTGTCTGGCTCTGTCCCTATATTTATCTTTCTCTGTCTGTCTTTGTGTCTGTCTCTCTCTGTCTCTCTTACTAACTAGAAATAGCAGCCCAACAGGATCCACACAAGCATTTAAACACCCAAGGCTCGAGATTCCCAAACTATTCACCGTCAATGAGACAGATGCCCACTGTCTGCATGCATCTGATATACCCCCCTTCCATCGGATTCGAACTCTGGGACTGCAAGATGTCAATACCAAGCTGGTGGAGGAAAGGTTATAGCCTGACACTGACATCCTGCAGTCCTGGGTTCGAATCTCGATAAGGAAATAGACCAAATGTTGTCAATAAATACAGGAAACATTGCTGTGAATTTTAATGGGGAAAAGTTGACTCGTTTCTTCAAGAGGTTATTGATCAAGCAAACTGTGGTGGTTATTCTGCTTTCACTATACAAGCAGAAACAGTCTAGTTGTTCACGTCACCATCACCCAGGTAGCAGTATTCTTTATAGTCCCTGGGATCGACGACAGGTAAACACAGGGGTCAAGGTGTGGCCAAGCCTGCAGGTCAGGATGTGGTCTAGTAACAACCAACAAACTACACATTATCACCAAGGTCTTTCTTTCCTTTGTGGTAGATGACGGACTCTCTTCCATGTCCTTTCTTTATCACTCCTTTCCTATGTCCTATTTTAACCCACCTCTCCCATTTTATACTCCTTCATCTCCCCATGTCCTGCCTCTGACTCATGTCTCAGCTCGCCCCCTCCTGCCACGTCCCGGATCAGAGAGGAGGATCAGAGTCTATCAATGTCACTAGACACACGACCAGTCAAGGACCAACCCTGGTAGCCTTGTCCACCTCCCCCACCACCTCCTCTCCCACCCACCGCAATCTCAATCTCCTTCAGGATAACGGGACACTCCCACCCTCACCACCACGCCCCACCCACCCACCCACAGCATCATCACTTCCCATCTAACCACACTCATCACCACGACGTCGCCACCCTCAACTACCATTTCACCACCAGCCTCCACCACCACGTCACCACCCTCACCACCACGTCGCCACCATCACCCTCCACCACCACGTCACCACCCTCACCACCACGTCGCCACCATCACCCTCCACCACCACGTCACCACCCTCACCATCACGTCACCACCCCAACAATGTTCCCACTATAGCACCCATCACCACACATAACAGCAACATTATGGGAGTAAATACTGAACTTTTTACCAGGAAATTCCCTACTGGCTATCCCAACCTTACCTCCTTCGATCAAGCTACCCACGTGACGACCTGATCAACCAGCCTGTTACTGTATGTAGTGTCCATGCCAATATAGCCCCTACAGCCTGGTAGACGAAGAACCTTATCAAGATATAGATAGTTCCCCCTTGAAGGCCTCCACTCGTCCCTCACCCGTCTCTCTCTCTCTCTTGCTGGTGACAAGTTGAGCATGCTGTGGGATCGACTCCATGGCTGCCTCACCATTCTCTGTTTTCTTATCCTTCCAGGAAGAGGCATGGGGGCAGGCTCCAGGGCAGTATCTAGAGAAGAGGGAGCAGCGAGGGCGAGTATCCTGGGAGAGGGCAGCGAGGGGCAGGCATCACGCTCATGAGGAGGCAGCGAGGGGCGGGCATCACACATGAGGGAGGCAGCGAGGCAGGCATCGCATGAAGGAGGCTGGCAGGGCGGAGCATCACACATGAGAGGCAGCGAGGGGCGAGCATCACACATGAGAGGCATTACAGCTCCCCCATGGACCTTCACATTAAAAGATCACCTGACTTACAAGTCCTACCGGGAGCGTCCTGTTTGAGCCAGAGTCCTCCAAGAAACCTACGTATATTTTTTCCTCCAACAGATGATGAGAAACCAAGTAACCGGCTCAGTTAAACCACAATACTGACGGCTGAACTACGGGTCGAAAAAGCACCAAGACCACCACAGATAAGAGTCGTTCTCCAACACCATGTCAAAGGTAGAGATTACAGCAGGACTCTTTTAAAACATGATCTGTGGCTCAGGTCCTTCAGGGGGGCGTGGACCACTTGATCCTGAGGGCTGGGGGAGGGGTTGGGGAAGGGCTGGGGTAGGGACTGGGGTAGGTTAGGTTAGGGAGGGCTGGGATAGGAGATCCTTCAACTCAATGGCGCTGCACCACCCTTCATCAGCGTCACATCACAAAGCATCGGCTGTACACCTTGATAATTCTTCCTGATCTGGTCGTGTTGTTTCAGTAGTTAGCGGGTGTGAGGGTCATAGTCGTGGCCGCTGGACTGCTTAAAATAGCGTGTTTGTTTATCTTACATCAGGATCATACTTCAGGGAACAGGGGGGGGGGGGGCTGATAAAAAAGCTTGAATTGGAAGGCGACTTTTGAGCGTCTGAGTAAAACAACTTTATCAATGTCAGGTCTACGGTAGCAGGTCAAATGAGCCCTAACCTAACCTAGTCCATTACCAGTAGCGTCCATTATGATTGAGATTCATTAGCCTTAACTGTCTATTATTACCGGAAATCCATTAGGGCTAAGCTTTAGTAATACTGGGGGCCCTTTAGGACAGGGCTCCAGCTTAAGCGTTAGGTGTGCTTACATTATGTAAGAATCCATTACTACAAACGCTGACCTGACCTGACCTGTCACCAGTACAGCAGGTGTTGGTGTTATGACGGTCACCACGACACAATATACCTGATAATGTGACTCTGAGGTCATCAAGGTGAGTGGTGAGGGAAGGCGAGTGGGGAGTGGAGAAGAACCGAGTGTGAAGAGGAGAGAAGTATCGTGAGAGGGAGGGAATGAGGGAGAGGTGTCGTGAGAGGGAGGGAATGAGGGAGAGGTATCGTGAGAGGGAGGGAATGAGGGAGAGGTATCGTGAGTGGGAGGGAATGAGGGAGAGGTATCGTGAGAGGGAGGGAATGGGGGAGAGGTATCAAGAGAGGGAGTGAAGAAGGGAAAGAGGGAGAAATCTTGGTGTGAGAAGGAGAGAGCGAGAGAGGTGTCGTGAGAGGGAGGGTGTGAGGTGAGGCTGGACGACCCTGGGTGTACGGTGAGAGGACCCGCATGACGACTACTGCATCATCTAGACACACAACTTTACCTGGGGAGAAAAAACTCACCACCTGTAATAATCACCAACCCAAAATACCTGTAGGATTACCTGTGATGGTTCCTGACTCCCAAGAAGACCCGTACGTTAAATCAATCTCTATATAAGATAAATTATACCGTATGACACCACCCAAGGCACCATGACGTCAGTGAAGATGGCGTCCTAAATGAACCGAGACTTGACCCTAACCACAGGTGTTCTCTCCTAAGGGAAGGAAATCAATATAGGTGGTTAATAGTATCAATGAAGTGAAAAACATCAGAAGAAGAAGAAGAAGAAGAAGAAGAGAAGAGCACAGCAGCACACAGGTTGAGAAGGAGGAGGCTCCGACCCCCCCACCAGGTATGCCAACACCATATAAGACTTTGCGGCTTAAAATTGGAGCCGTATCGTCAATAGCGTGGGTCAGTCAGCCTTAACGACCCTTACATAAACTTACCAACTGATATGATGTTCCAAGGGGTGAGGGGGTGGGGGGGGGGCTGAGGAGGCTTTCAGTATGTTCTAACTCAGGAGGTAACTTGGGAGGTACTAGGAGGTTATAAAGAGTCACTTGTCAATAACCAGCAATTACTTGATAGTTAATGAGAAGGAGGGACTTAATAGCCCTTGAGAGGTACTGAATAGTATAACCAAGAGAGTCCTTTATGGTACTCAAGATGTACTAAGAGCATACAAGGAAAATTGACAAAATAGCTGCAGGGAGGAAGGTTTACCTGTCTAGTTTAAATTCTCGGGATACAGTAAAGATTATATCATCAACAACATAACAAAGATCTACGCCACAACTAAGTCCCCCCAAAAAAAAAAAAAAAAAAAAAGAATCAACAAAGAATCTTTATTAAAATGACCCAAAACAACAGCGGGCCATAAGACTCGACGCTAACGACCTCACCCACACACACAAACGTACACAGCCAGTCAGACACACACAGGTACACACACACTCCATCATCTACCCACATGATGGTTGAAGTATGTTAATGTAGACTAGGAACCAACCACCCAACCAGCCTCCACACACACACACACACACACACACACACACACACACACACACACGACTCCTCGGGTTCACAAATGGTGGTGTATTCTGTATTGTGGTTAACCTTTACTCTGGGTGCTATTGTGTGTGTTCAAGAGGTGTATAATGTGTGGTGTATATCGTTAGTCTATGAGTATACTGTGTGTGTGTGTGTGTGTGTGTGAGTGTGTGTGTGTGTTTCCGGGGTTCCTATGCACACCATCAGGAGCCACAGGAAACAAAACACAAAAACAAGGCGAAGTATCCTGGCCAACCCCGGACGACTGACGAAGGTAAACTAATACTCCAGCAGGCGAGAGAGAGAGAGAGGGTCCTTTAATCTCACCTGCTAGTACCTGTTAAGCTACTGATTAACACCTGAGCTCTTACGCCACGTTAGCTTAAGGGGACGTAAAATAAACGAGACGCGGTGAAATTAACGGGACGGGCCAGATGCATACTTGACTCTGTTTATCTGAAGGGAAGATTTAAAGATTCAATTCAGGTGAGGGAAAATAAATGAACATTGTAATTAAAAGGTTTTTCAGGTAATATTCTTTGGGTTCATTAAAGAAATATTTCACTGCCAGACTTAAAACATTACACACAATAACAGAAGCTAAAATGGCGTCAAAATTACACTTAGACTCTACCATAAAAAAACTCATTAATGACATTTTTGAGAATCTGCTCCCAAGCTCTTTAAAAAATTGTATTTGAGATGTTAATCCTAAGACTTTCTCCACCTCTCCACCCCTACCCTCAGAAGCTACACCTCAAAGACTCCTCCACCAGCACCCTGAAGACTCTCAACACTCAGCACCCTGTAGACTCTCAACACTCAGCCTGCAGGATAGTTTACCACCTTCTTACACACAAATTGGGAGAGGTTTTATGGCTCCTCTCAGGTAAACAGACTGACGACACACACACGACCTCCACCTGGCCACCAAGACGGGAGGCTGTTGTGGCATTCCTGGCTGATAGTGGTTCCTGTACACGACACACACACACACAGCAAGAGAGAGAGAGAGAGAGAGAGAGTGTGTGTGTGTGTGTGTGTGTGTGTGTGTGTGTGTGTGTGTGTGTGTGTGTGTGTGTGTGTCCTCCCCGCTACAGGAGTGAGAGAAGCTACTAGAGGGTGGTAGTGGCAGGTGGGCCCCAGTGGTGGCGCCGACTAGTCCCTGGAGATGTGTGAGGGAGGGTGTATGGGAGTCGTGTTTCAAAGTCCTGTCTAGTGTAGTTTACCCTCTGATGTACACCCCCCCACACACACTATATCACCAACATCATCCACAAGTCAAGGAATATATACTACTAGGGCAGATGATAAAATATTAACAATAATAATAATAAAGAGTGAGGATGAAATAAAAATAAAGAAAATGAAAGAAAAAAGCAGAGAGAGAGAGAGAGAGAGAGAGTCTATAATAATAACAACAGGTAACAGGTCACACAGATCCCTGGAGGCATCGCTGGCCCTGACCCCCAGGCTTAAATTTGGGAAACTAGGTTTGAGCTTAATTGAAAAAGCCTCCCAGCCTCGGAGCTTAACTATAATAAAATAAAAGAGCTGGGTTCAAAGCTTAACTGACGAAAAGTGACATCGATGGATAAATGAAAATTGAGTTTGGTGATTAACTCCGAAGAGCCAACTAGGGGCTTAATCTGAGCTTCCAACAAGAAAGATGAGATTGGCGCTTAATACTAGCTTAAAAAACTCAAACTTAAAACATCAATAAAAAACACACAAGTCGGGAGCTTAAACGGAGCTTAAATGAAGAACAACACGACCGACATCTGATCCTCACTTACAAAAGAGCTCGGAGCTTCTTGAAACACACACACACACACACACACACACGAGAGGTCGGCGCTTAATCGGGGCTTAATTGAAGAAGACTACACGGCGTGACATTCCTGGAGGCCTTCCCCGGCAGCGCTTAGAATTCCAATCGAGTCTGCAATAGCATACCTGAGCTAGGGGGAGCCAGGCACCCAGGGGGTCTACTAATTACTGAGCCAACTAGCTTACCTGAACGCCGCCCCGGACACTCAATAAACCGCGGGAGAATATTTTGTTTTATTCCCGGGAAAAAGGAGTAGAGAGGTGGAGCGGGAGGAGGAAGGGGAGGAGAGAGGTGGAGCGGGAGGAGGAAGGGGGGAGGAGTAGAGAGGTGGAGCGGGAGGAGAAGGGGGAGGATTAGAGCGTATCTGATTGGCTGTTTTAATGTGACGTCATCATTTGGTTACGCCGCTTCCACTACTGTCACCTGTCCTGTCCTAACCTAATCTACTGTAAACTGAATTAACCTAACTTTAATCAACACACACTAAGGACACCCAAGGTCAACCTAACCAACTGTACATTTAACCTAACCAAAGTCAACCAAACAACCCAACCTAACCAAATCTTACCTAAACGTATAAGAATTAACCATAACCCAACAAGCTGCGTCGGCATTAACCAGGTGAGGTGACGCTCTGGAAACCAATTAGTACCGAAAGAAAAAACCTCAATTGGTATCCGGTCGAGGAAAAACAAAAACAAACAAACAAACAAAAAACAACAACACCACCCGCACCCCGCCTCACCATCCTCCGTATGCAAATGAGTTTAAATGGCGGAATCTTAATAAAAATGCCCAAAATTTCAGCGTTCCTTCCTCGTTACGGGTAAGCGTGTCGCAATGGACCTGTGGAGGGGCTGAGAGAAGAGGGGCGGTGTTGAGAGGGGAAGGGGTGCTGAGAGAAAGGGTGAGGCTGAGGGAGGGGGTGGTGGTGGGGAGCTGAGGGAGGGGGGTGGTGGGGAGCTGAGAGAAGGGGGGTGGAGCTGGGGAGAGGGGTAAGGTGTTGGGACAGTGAGGAAAATTTTAGTTATTGTTACTTATCATCATCATCACTATTATCATCATCATCATCATCATTACCATCATCATCATCATCATCATTACCATCATCATCATCACTATCATCATCATTACCATCATCATCATCATCATCACTATTACCATCACTCATCATCATCATTACCATCATCATCACCATCATCATTACCATCATCATCATCAACATCAATCATCGTTTCCGGGAGTTAATGGAGAACAATGGCAGGTAAGTTGAATATGGAGAAACCAATGAGGAGTATAGTAATAATATTAGCCAGTGATGAAGGACTCAATACATGGTAATAATAATAATGAACAAACATTTACACAAACATGAACAAACACGTACACGAACACAAACACGAACCAAACACGTACACGAACAAAAGCGTACACAAATAAAAACACAAACAAAAACGTACACAAATAAAAACACGAACAAAAAACACGTACACACACCAAAAAACACGTACAGACAAGCTACAAGACGCCACCAATGACCCTGGCACAAGTTACCTACCCATAACACGAAGCCTAAACCACCTTAATTGGCCATTATTTTATAAACTCGGGGCATTACAGGGCTATCACTCCCCGCCTACAAGACCGACCCTCCTACACCACTACAGAGAGACTTTCACCACTACCGACACTTAAGATCCAAATTCTCGTAGTTTCTTGAGGTAATTTTCAGCTATATGTGATACTAGTATTGGGATGTATTTGACGCCATTTTGGATGTCATCTTAGTGTCGCAAGTTAAAATTAATTATGGAAAACTTTAACGTTTTGGAGAATTACAATATTTTGAATGTTTTTATTCATCAAGAGTTAAGTAAAATAATTTAACCTAAGAATCTCTGTGAATAAGCCTTTCCATCGTAGCTATCGTGAACCAGGTAGATGTGTTCTGCCGTTTCTAATTACGAGAAAAATTAATCTTTCGAACTTGCAATAAACCTTACCCTTGTACCCAGAGTGAGCCAGACATATACGTTTTCACATTTCCACTTAAGAACTTTTCAATCTTTGCCAACCAAGCTAAGGTGAACGGTGAGCTAAATTCTCCTATATCGAGTTAAGAGAATAATTTATCGTAAGATCCCGGAGAGTGTGAGGGAAGGGTCTTGATGCCTTCAGGTTACCGTACATACATCACCAAGTTTAGACACACGAGGAATTACATTTAATCCTGGGAGACAAATTTATCGTTGTCTATGGTTGCTCGGGGATAGGTAGAGCCGTTTCTTGTATAATTAACGCCAGGTAGACACCAGGTGACACCAGGTAGGGTGATACTTAATAACTGGTATTGTTGTTATTAGTGTCATGGGCGTATGAGGCGTTACTGTGTGATGGCACATGGATGTTATCTGGGTGATGGCGGCACTGCGGGTGAGCGTGGGTGAGGGCGTTACTGTGGGTGTGATGGCGGCACTGCGGGTGTGAGGCTGAGGGTGTGGTGTGGAGGGGTGTTACTGAGGTGGATGGCGTGACTGCGGGTGAGCGTGGGGGAGTGGTTACTGAGGGGTGATGGCGTGCTGGGGTGTGAGCGTGGGGGAGGCGTTACTGAGGGTGTGATGGCGTGCACTGCGGTGAGCGTGGGGGAGTGCGTTACTGAGGGTGTGATGTGCACTGCGATTTGGGCGTCGTATTATTGGGCGTGTTAAAGCGTGGAAGGGGCTAAAAATAGAGAGAGAGAGGAGAGAGAGAGAGAGAGAGAGAGAGAGAGAGAGGAGAGAGAACACCTACACCTCACCAAACAACTAACTAACTAACTACCCCAACACAGAAGATCAAACTAAACACACACACAGACGGAGTGAAGTAGAGAGCTTGTTGGCCTGACGACATACATGGATACTGACACAATGCACCTGAAGTTTTCCGAGAGTTTACCTTTTGTCCACCTGGAGTCTCTGGCGTTTATCTCGTTAACCTCAAGTTTGCCTGGCGTGTACCTACACTTCACCTGTCGTCAGATGATGACACAATCAGGCCGACAGTTTCTCTATCAGGACGACCTTCTAGCAAGACCTCGCATGTCGTGACCAGCTGATGATGGATGCTCCCCCTGCGGGAGAACAATGGCTCCATATTCAGCCACTGTGTGTAAAGTGACTCTCAGACAAGGCTTGTTCACCCCTGCATGTCCCTCTTCCCTGCGGCAGGTATCAAGAACAACTCTCCCTCACTCACTCAGTCTTATGTGGAAATTCAATCTTGAGACAATATAATGTACTTAGTCATTTATGTAGATCCCGCTAGTGAGGTCCAACACACCCACTAACTAAACAATTTGTACACAAGGAGGCAGTGTGGCTGCACTACACTCGACTGCTTCAGCTTTCTCAAGTGTAAAGTCAGGCACTAATTTACAGCTGGGTGGACAGATGGGGGGGGTACCTCACTGAACTAGTGACCCTTAGTGCGGTAGGTAAGCCCTGTATCCACTTGACCACAGCACCCCATTTACTTGGTACTGTGTGTAAACTGCCTCCCAGATAAGAAAGTGCTATGTGTAAGTTCACTCAGGCTTGTAAATGTTATGTAATTTTATTCTACAGACACGGGCACAGTGTAAGGTTGCCCGCTCACCAGTTTACTTCAAGACACTCAAATTACCGCTATTATGACCTCGACACAACGTTACTGCACTGCCACCTCTCCTCCCCATCACTACTTCCCCCCATCCACTTTCACCACCACTACTACCCTATCCACTCCTCTACCCTCATCCACTCCTCTTCACCACCACTACCTCATCCACCCTCACCACCACTACCCCATCCACCCCCCTCTACCCTCATCCACCCTCACCACCACCACTACCCCCATCCACCTCTACACCTCATCCACTCCTCTTCACCACCACTACCCTCAACCACTCCTCACCACCACCACTACCCTCATCCACTATTCAATCACTATGAGCTCCGCCACCTTTCTTCCACCACCAACTCCATCATCACACCTCATCACCATCACCACCATCACCACCATCACCATCACCACCACCACCATCACCACCATCACCATCACCATCAAGCAGGAGCAAAAACAGAAGCAGCCTGGCCGTCACTACCCATTAACGTTTAGCTCAGGTTAATACGTTTTTTGAGTTGTTATTCCTGGGGCTTAAGACACTTTAACCTGGCTTAAGTATAAATCATTAATATTTTGCCTCGAAACCTCTAACTTACCTGTAATTCTCAGATGTTTAATGGTTTTTTTTTGCAGGTATATTTTCTCTCGCATGAGCAAACTCGTTATTAACCTGATGTTTGAGACAGATGATGATGATGATGATGATGATGATGATGATATGATGATGATGATGATGATGATGATGATGATGATGATGATGATGCACATTATAGTGTGTTCTTGTGTGATGTCTGGAGTGAACGGTGAACGGTCCTGTTAACAGTCCAAGAGAGGTGTAAGATATTAGTGACAATAGTTCAGGTGAGTGTGTGAGTACAGGTGAGTGTGTGAGTACAGGTGAGTGTAAGTGTACAGGTGAGTGTGTACGGAGGCTCTCACAGATGAAGACAATAAAAAGTAAACCTAATAGCCTCAAGTCCACCCCCCACCCCATGTCTGGACCTCTATGAGTATAAACAGTTAGAATCACCAGACAGGACACACTATGACCTCCCAGAACACCAGCAGACGACCCACGTAGAGAGGAGAGGAGCCGGAATAGTGTGTGTTGGGATTACTGTCACAAGACACAACAGGTGAGATACAACAGGTGAGAGATAACAGGTGAGATATAACAGGTGAGATATAACAGGTGAGATACAACAGGTGAGATATAACAGGTGAGATATAACAGGTGAGATATAACAGGTGAGATATAACAGGTGAGATAATAAACAGGGAGTTTAAAACTCCTGCAGGTGTGAGTTAACAGCTGTATATAACTCCTCAACTGCCGGTAATAATGACAACAATTTTCTCTCAGTCTACTAATGTGACCTTAACAATGACGTGGACTACAGGGGGTCAAGGGAGGCTACAGCAACACTACAGTGAGAACACAACTCATGTATAACCTTCCTGTAGCAAATGTGTCAAGGACTAAGTGGCATGTATAGTTGTATAATGAATAACATACATCACCAATATCCTCCCCTCCCCCTCCAGGCCTTCAATACACCCCATTTGAGTCACATACACTCAAGCCCTCCAACCCTCCCTCTCCCTCCCCCCCAAAAAAGAGGCTGGTCTTCGAGGAGTCAAGACGGCCTACCAACTATTGTTTCGGGTTGGTAACTTTTCAAGGCTGTGACCCCAGAGTTATTAGCTAATTGGGCTTAATTTAGCCTACTGCCACGACCCTTTCTCCCTTACATTCCTACCACCATCACCACCCCCCCCACCACCACCATACAGAACCAAGGACACACAGTGGAGGTGTTCCGTCAAGGATGGTACCACCCACGACACCACCACTTCTCCCACCTATTGTTCCTCGTCCATTATCACCATCATTCCACAGACTCGTTCGACAAATTTTCTTCTTCAGTGACAACGATTGAACACAGCTAACTGGCCAAATTGATCACCAACTCGAACAGTGATTCTTAAAACTATGTGAACTTTTCCCCCAAGTGAAGATGTTACAACGTATTTAAGTGAATCTCTTAAGCCATGACAGAAAGATGGATCGTCTGTGGCTCTTACATTAATTTTCTCCCTTAACTGTGTAGGTGAAGACATATCTAACGATCCCTTAAATTCACGGAGTAAAAAACACGAATTCTCGGAGACTGGGGGGGTGGATGGGGGGGTGGAGGAGGAGTGGAGGGACGTGGAGGGGAGTGGAGGGGTAATGGGAGGGAAGTGGCGGAGGTGGAAGAGGGTGGAGGAGTGTGTGTGTGTGGAAGGTTGTGCAGGTATATACATTATAGTTAGGGTGAAGCCAGAATATATTATCACCTGAAGGTCACCTGTATCTACCTGACCTTCACCACACACCCGTCTCGTTTACTTACAATCATTATCACCTTTGTTGTTGTTGTTATTTACGTAAGCAAACAGGAGATGCAGTTGAGAGATCTCGTGTTTAATGTGAAGAGAAGGAGGTATAGACAGTAAACTGGTCTCTAAGTCAATGTGTTTAAACGACTGACCACCTACCTACAGTGATAGCTCTCTCTCTCTCTCTCTCTCTCTCTCTCTCTCATATACAGGAAGGATGAGTAAAGGGGAGATGAGTGGAGTCAAGGGGAGGTGAATGAGGGAGGGGAGGAGAGGTAAGGGAATGAGGAGGGAAGGGGAGTAGGTGAGTGAGGAAAGGAGGTGAGTGAGGGGAAGGAGAAGGAGGGCAGCAGCTTGTCATCTTCCCACACCCAGAGAAGCTTATATATCACACTGTGCACTAAGTGGAAGCCAGCTACATCAAACGGCGTTTAATCTACACTGGAGAAGCTTTCACACTGTAGGTTTGACACATAACGTGGTGAAGCTAAAGGAGATATACGCTGGAGGAGCCTCGTTGGAGCCTTCGTCGTTGCCTGCAGCAGTGAGCCTCTGAGTGCGTTGTGGTAAGGTTTATGTCCGCTGTGTGTCCCTCTACCAGCCCTGCTGACCAGGTATCACAGGTGTGTCCAGATGACCTGATCAAGACCTTTCACTGTAATATTCTGGCCAACAATACCATCCACACACACGCACGCACGCAGCACACACGCACGCGCACACGCACGGCACACGCACACACACGCGCGCACACACACACGCACACGCACACGCGCACACACACACACACGCCACACGCACACACCACACACGCTCACGCACACACGCACACACACCTCCCTGCCATAGTTCAATGTTTATATCATTATCCCACACCTCTCTACCATTGTGTCTAATATTATGCCCCAGCCATCTGCTACGGGTAAAGAGCACTGAGCTGTGTGTGTGTGTGTGTGTGTGTGTGAGGTAGCAGGAAGAGCTGTATATGCGTGTGTATAAGTGACAAGGAGACATGCGTATAGCCTTGGGTGTGTATGTGCGTGTGACCGACCATCTACACAGTGGTGGGAAAACTGTGTCTGCGCGTGTATTGTGAGGTGCATGTGAAGGAGGCATGAGGTGTTTTGTACGTGAGCTTGTGTAGCCTGTCCGTGAGTGAACATATCTGTTTGAGTGTGAGTCCTTTAGTGTAGGGCTGTGAGAGAGAGAGAGAGAGTAAAGAGGAGGGAGAGAGGAGAAAGGCTACTAGGAGAGGGGGGGGGTAGGCCAGGCAGGAAGCGTGGTGTAGAGTATAGGCGAAAGGACTCCCACAAAAAATATCTCTTGGTTCGACACAGGGATCCGGTGACGCCACAAAAAGTCTTTAGGATCCTATGTGCTGAGGCATGTGGTGACCCGTAATGGTGAAATACGAGGTGTACAGGGGAGAGGGGTGGAGGGGGGAAGAGAGGGGTGGAGAGGGGAGGGAGGGTGGAATGGGGGAGAGGGAAGGGAGGGGGAATTGGGGGAGGAGATGAGATATAGAGAAGAAGTAAAAGGAAGAAAGGAGGCGAAATGTTGAGAAATAAACTAAGAAGAAAGGAGAGAAAAGAGAGGAAGAATTAGACAAAATATGATAAAGAAAGACTCAGTATTAGAAGAGAAATGAAAGGATGGAGAAAAGTAACAAATGAGAAAGAGTAATAGCCAGAAGTGCGAAAGACGAAGAAAAGAAAGTAGAAGAGAGAGAAAGGAGGAGACAGGGATGTTTGAGACGGTAAATAAGAAGGAAATTACAGGTAAGAGCTCAGGAAGAGAGAGAAAGGAGGAGACAGGGATGTTTGAGACGGTAAATAAGAAGGAAATTACAGGTAAGAGCTCAGGTGTCACTTCATCTGTATGTCATCTGGTTACCCCAAGTAGTGTGTGTGTGTGTGTGTGTGTGTGTGTGTGTGTGTGTGTGTGTGTGTCGTCACTATCATTGCCCTAAGTATAGTGAGGAGGTTGTGAAACTGGTGTTGGTCACTATATCATTCAACTCTTTCAACGCAGTGCACTAAACTATTAAAACAGTTGAATTATTCTTATATGTATCTGTTCACTTCAACTCTACACATGTGTTTTAAGTCTACATACATATACGCTTCTGTTATACGTATACATGGGTAGGTCTTATGGTTCATACAGAAGATAGTCATACAACAGACAATACAATACTGAGGAATATATACATTTCTATACAGTATGTCACATTGTTTGGGCAAGACACGGGCCATAGTTCAGTGGGTATGGTGATATACGCATATTTGTGTTCGTACGTCACTCTTGGTTTACAAGCGTAGTATACTAATAACTACGAGTATACAAACACTCCCCTAGTCTAGGTGGAGTTTACCCAGTGTATACCTGTTATTAGTTTGAGGGCGGCGGCCAACACAGTGCAAGGTACCGACCGACCAGTAATGACTGATCTCAACACCGTCATTCCCCACATAATAAAACCCTAAACACTCGGTTGGTAGAAACTGGGGCGGTGAAAGCTGCTGCAGGTGTGACGGGATGACGCGCCACAACACCACCGCCGACAACACAACCATGAATTACACACATCTTGTACCTGTGACCACTGTATCCTGTGCTGTTGTTTATATCACTGTAATAGTCAGCCACACCCTTGAAGGCCAACACAGCGAGATGTAAACAAAGAAGCGAGAATAACTGAATAATAACAACATGTAAGCTACCTGAGGTCACATTCTGAGATATTCTTTGTTTCTTCGCCTCTGTCTAGTTAAGGTAGAGTCTCAGCGTGCACTTTACTCCATTTTAGCCACAGTACATTACGTCTACCAGCTGAACGTCTCCTTGAAACCTTAAGTTACGATAAAAAACAAGGTCTGGCCACTTAATTGTAGACTTGACTGCGTAGAGGTGTTCGTGAGCCGAGAGAAAACTTGCCTGAGGGGGGGAGGTTGACAAGGAGAAACTAGTGAAAAACATCCCCCCAGAGAAACCTCCCCCGGATAAAATATCTATCAGTCAGTCAGTAAGGAAGGAGAAAATGTCTATCAGTATTGACCAAACTAACATGAGGATCTTTGAGGAACCGGAAGTGGTGTTAGAGGAGGTGTGGGCAAGTGTGGGTTCCTCCTCTCACCCCGCGGCTCCCACAATCACCTAGCAACCCCCCCCCCACCCCCACCAAACCCAATCCAGATACGTTCATATACGCAATTCATGTTTACTACTAAGTGGCTAGGCACGTTCATGTAGACGAGTCAGGTATACTAAATAACGCCCAGGTACTAGTCTTAAGCTGCGTCAGTGCGGGCAGGTTTAAACTAGTTCTTCTGGCGTATTGCCGTCAAATTCAGGGTTGGTATTCACAGAGTCAACTGACGCAGCTAGGAGAATGGCATCACTTACCGTCTCAGTATTCTGTGTACCATACGTTGTGTGTTTGGTTATATCCACTGTTTCTCTCCCATGACCCACACTCACCTGAAACAAAGGAAAGGTTTATTAATAACATATAACAACAATAATAACGAGAACAAGGAACACTTTATAAACAGGTGACCTTGACTTTACACCTTAAGACTAATTAGACACACCTGCCGATGATGTATGCTTCCCGGCCTTATACGTACAACGGACAGACGGACAGCGGAACTACTTTGACACATGTACGTTATTCATCAGTAAATATAAAGACTATATGCATAAAAGTACACTAAAAAAATCACTCCCATACCACACCACATCACAAAACATCACCACCACAAAAAAATTCACCACCATACCCACCACCCTCCATCTCGGTCGTGTCATTTCAAATTGTGTTGACTGAACAAAGCGCCGGAATACGCAACTCCCGCCATATTTATCTTTCAATTTCTGCAATACAATCCATTCAGCAAATATTGACCGGCTTCCCGCGATGCCAGGCTTTCAATTGTTACATTTATGTTGGCAGGAATCAACATTGTTTTCTGTGCGGATGTGCGTTTGTGGGGAACGATAGGCGCTACGTGCGTTGGCAGGTGGTGAAGGGGAGGGGGAGGTAATGCTGATCAAAGGGAGGGGAGGGGTGGATGGAAGAGGAGAGGGTGGTGTGGAGAGGGGGGGGGTTGCAATGAAGGGTGGGAGTGGAGGGGAAAAGGGGGTAGAAAACAGAGGACAAAAGAGAGGGAAAGAGGGGGGAAAGAAGATGGGAGAGGGGTGGACTGGAGTGGAAGAGAGAGGGATTACAATGAAAGGGGGGAAGAGGAGGGAAAGGGGGTTAGACAGGAGGGGAGAGGAGAGAGAGGAGGAGGAGGGGGGAAAGAAAGGTATCCAGGCTTTTGTTAAGAGAAACTTGTTGTGGTGAAATCGGAAAAGTATTCTGTTTACATTACGAGAAAGACGACAAGAACCTGTTTTGACTGCAGAAAGTACTTGGCATCTCTTGTGAAAATACTTTTAGTTTGGGTTAGGAAAGTAGCTGGGATATTCTGAGGAAAGTAGCTGGGATATTCTGAGGAAAGTAGAACTGGATTTGTTTTGAGGAGTTTGTAAACCTGGGCAGTGACAGCTCTTGCCTGCTTAGTATGTCTTTCTTGTCAGTGAAGCTTACAGACCCGGAAAAGAGGCAAGTTTGTCGGGGCTATGATGGTTGATTAGTTTAACAAGGTAATTGGTTTGGATTAGAGAGTATAGCGTGTTTGTGTGGTGGTGATGTTATCTTGCTTGTGTAGCGATGATGTTAACTTGTTTTTGAAGTGACACACACACACACACACACACACACACACACACACACACACACACACACACACACACACACACACACACACACCTACATCACTCACCCTCATCAATCTGACGTGTGTCCATACCAGGTGTGTTGCTTACCGGCAGCATTGGTAAGGTACCTGTCACTGATTAATCTCTCTCTCTCTCTCTCTCTCTCTATCTCTCTCGTAAACAGGTAATCAATATTCTGTATACTTAAGTTATTTTCGTAATTTTATTTCTATATGCATATACAGTATATTTCCCGGCCAGGTAGTTGTTAACCTAACGAAGTCATTTGTTTTACCGAGACAGCGAATGGTTATATGCCTGAGAGAGAGAGAGAGAGAGAGAGAGAGAGAGAAAACATAATCACATCACTTAATATTAGTCAAGCAAAACCAAACTTCACACAAAAACCCTCAAAAACGTCACGTACTCTACTCTATAATTCTCCCCTTGTATATTTCAGCAACCAACACCGCTCAACACACATGAACGCGGCTCCTGGCTAGAGAACACGGGACACAGGGAACAAGGAACACGGGGAACAAGGAACACAGGGAACAGAGGACACGGAACACGGAGGCTCGCAGGTAAACGAACACTATAATTAAGGAGGTAACATATGGATTTAACCTGTTCATATATTGTCGTCTTTCTTAATCCACATATAACTTTATAGGTAAATAACATGTCTTTCAATATATAATGTAAATGTAGGTTATATATCAATAATTAAGGTCATTATTGTAAGCCTAAGGTCAGGTAAGGTTAATTTGTCCCTATAATTTTGTTATATAACATTAATATACCTGTTATTTATGTTATAGTGAACTATATAAAGTTACTTTTAAATACATATATTATCTGGTGTCTATTTTTATACGTAATTTAATTAATATGAAGCTTATAAAGGAAGATAATGAGGGATGATTTCTGACCGACTGGCTGGCTGGCCGGAGCTGCCTGAGGGAACGGTGATATACAGTATTGGCCCTCAGCTGTACGTCACAATATTTACAAAAAACAACTTATTTTCTCCGGAAGTAATTATCTCATGGATGGCTTAATATTCCTGGTATGATGACGCCATTATGAGTGCCACTTACACCTGTTAGAAGAGGTCATTATGGTAACCTTTAATTCCTAAACGATTAAATGCAATATCTCTTCCAATTATCAAATACCTGGTAACATATATTTTTTCCTTAAATACAAAAGACTGCCAAATGGAGTATTAATTAAAGTTGTAATTACCTTTTAACAAATTAATTAGGGATTCTTTTAAACTTTAACCCAATATATAAAATAATTTGCAAACTAAAAAACGCATATATTAAGTCCTTCACTGCTCTCTATAGTCAATTCTAAATCACAACCTGTAAACATATCAAAGGTTTTACTACACATCCACTCAGTTCACCTGGCACACATGAACATCCAGGTGTGTAACAAGATAATTAACAAGTATCGGTGTCAGGCAGGTGTTTTGGTTTGTGTGGTTGAGGTGACATCGCTCTTGTCAACTTTCCCTCAACAGCTCCTCAACCAAAGTCACAGGTGGTAGAGGCGTGGTAGAGGCTTCACAGGTGGTAGAGGCGTGGTAGAGGCTTCCAGGAATCTTCATGAAAACTACCAGGTGAAGTGATGCTCTAATGACGTACAGGTGAGGAACAACATCCAAAGAAACGACTACTAACTATTTTCTCACTGTTAAACTTTCAGTGTCTACCTTTCTCTCACCATCTCCTTATCTTTCAGTATTATCTCCCTCCTCTCTCTCAGATCTCCCTCCTCTCTCTCAGTGTCTTCCGGACCCCCCCCCCCCGCGGCGACGGATGACAGACAAAATTCGGTCACGTTTATATCTCAAATCAATGAAGCCAATAACAGCACCGTGACGACACCAACCAGAGCGGGACGTTTATGTCTACTCCCTCGGGCTCTTGTGAAGGGGGATAGACACCTGCCTTCACTGTACTCCCGAGGGCCGAAGGGTTGTGCTGGATGCCTTAATTGTTGTACCGACGGGAGTGTTAGGTGCCCTAATTGTTGTGCCGAAGGGAGTACTGGATGCCCTGAGTGCCCTCATTATAGTACCAATAGCCGAAGAAAATGCTGGGTTCCCTCATTGTATTCCCGAGGGGCGAAGGGAGTACTGACTGCCATAATTGTAGTATCGATAGCCGAGGGGAGTGCTGGGTGCCCTATTTATATAACCGAGACCCGAGGGGGGGTGGGGGATGTCCTCTGGGTGTCCTGACGATACTAGTAGTTAATTCTGACTCTTAAGAACGAAGGATTATTCCCAGGCATCCTACTGTATATAGTACACTGTCAGGGCTCATGGGGGACATTTGGTGGATAAACAAGGGTGTTGTGGAGGCCCCAGTGGCAGTCAAAAGGCCATAAGAAAATTTTAGGGACCATTAGAAACCATTGAGTGTTTATGAGGTGTTGTGTGGACGATTAAGGCGCCCTACAGACGACAGTTAAGAGACCTGAAATATAACGTCACTTTTTATTAACTTGTATCAACTAAATTTATCACTTATGGTATTTGTTTTATTGCATTCCGTTTATTATTTTACTAAACCACCAGGTAGCGTTTTATAACCAGGTGAAATAAACACGAGGCTAATCTATACGCCTTCTGAAATATACGGTGTAATACGGTGAATATATGTAAGTTATTCATTTACTCATAATGTACTCAGGAGTTATGAGAGTAGTACAGAGGTGTTGACGGCAGCCCTTCAACTTGTACAGTAAGTCAGGAACTGTGTAGAGCGCCACCCAACTCTGCCACACGTCACCACACAACAACTACCCTTCATTATACACCCAACTTTGTACTAAATTCCACCACTAAAAAAAATCCTCAATCATTTATTCCTAAGGTGAAAGTCGTTATTTTTCTTAATTCAAAAGGCATAAAGAATACTGAGAATTAACACCATGCATAAGTTAACAGTAATAACCCCTTCCCACCAACCGTTCAGTAACAAGCCCGCAACTCACACCTAACACACACACACACACATGCCAGCCACGATTACTGACGACGGTTAATTAAACAATGTGTGTCACGACATAAAACAAGCTAAGGGAGTGTGCAGGAGCGGCATTTGTCTACCACAACGACAGTAAGTAAAGGATGCCGCCACTACAGCACGGCCAGGCCACCACCACCAACCCTCGTAACCCACCCAACCTGTTCATTATAACTCTGATAATCACATTTACACATGATAACTATAAAATACAATTAAATTCATTACACAAAGTGAATTTACCTTACGAACACTGATGATTCGACTCGTTACTTCCACCAATAGCCGCGCACCACCAAACCTCTTACCCGATTCCCATTAGAATTTGGTCCAATTAAACTAGATTAATCATATTACTGGTGTTTATTAATTTACAATCATAAAGGCTTTAATAAAAACCTAATAAAACAGTCGGACACAGATGATACAAGTTACCATCACGACCACGCACCACGTAACCTCTCATCCCTCCCTCCCTCCCTCCCTCCCTACCCCGTGCTCCCCCTACGAACATCCAATTTAAACTCAAAAGAATCATATCACTGAAAATCCCAATTCATAACCTTATAATTCTTACATAAAGGGAAAATATCTATGGGGGAACGTAGCCTCAACCATCAGTTTAACTTAGAGAGAACGTATGTGTGTGGGGGAGGTGGAGTGTAGCGCACAACACCGTTTTCCACCCCGTGACCCACCCACCCACCCGCCCGCCCGCCCGCCCGCTGCTACACCTAAACCACCCTCACTCCCCCACTCACACCCCTCCTATAAAACAACACCAACGCGAGCAATCAACAACGCCTGACGTATCCACCCCTTTATCCCACAATGACAGCTACGCCAGACGAACGTTCGCCTCAACATTTTCCCATCTGGCTGCTTATTGATGCCTACACTACAGCCTACACCACCCAGTACAAGCCCCCAAAACTTCCTCAATTACTGACTCACTGAAATTGTCACAAAGGATCAATTAAAAAAGTACTATAATACTTTTTAAAAACAAAGATGTAGTCACACAGATGGTGGTCAATATAACATCTAATAGCATAACGTGACTTAATGCGTTATTATCCTACATAAACAAATAAACGAATAACAATTAAATTAACAATTATAATAAAAACCCTACAACGACAATAACAAACACAACAGACACACAAACAGCCCCCCAAACACACACACACACGCCCCAAACACACACACACACACGCCCCAAACACACACACACACACACGCCCCAAACACACACACACGCCCCAAACACACACACGCCCCAAGCACACACACACACACACGCCCCAAACACACACACGCCCCAAACACACACACACACACACCCACACACACACACACACACACACACACCCAAACACACACACACACACACGCCCCAAACACACACACACACACACCCCAAACAAACACACACACACACACGCCCCAAACATACACACACACACACGCCCCAAACACACACACACACACACGCCCCAAACACACACACACACGCCCCAAACACACACACACACACACACAATCAGGCCACCATCACACAAAACGTAATCATTATTGAAATACTATGCTATCAAAAACTAGTAATTGGAATTTATAAAGCTGGAGGCCATTTAGTTATTCCTCCTGATGAATTCTGGGAACGAAAGTCATTAACGTCGTCCGAGTGACGGGGAAAAATCATAAATCGAATTTTATTTAATTTCCGAAAATCCCCCCAAAACAAGTTAATCCCTGCTTTAATCCTATCAAATCCTACTGCTTAGGCCACCAGCTGCCTCCCGTGTGCGTGTGTGTGTGTATGAGTGTGAGTGTGTGTGTGTGTGTGTGTGTGCGTGTGTGTGTGAAGTTAGGCATAAGTATCCAAGGACAAAAAGTTCGGGCACATTAAACTGTGTACGTTACCAGTGCGAATATGTTCACATAAGGCCAAACGTGTACACATGTGCGTACTTACGTTGTTAGAATGTATGAAAGTTTTGGAACACTGCCAAGTAAGACCTACACCCCCTACCCCCTCTGGCTTAAGCCCCTCCCTCCCTCCTGCCTGCCCAACATCTCAATTCTGTTGAACCCAGCCCACCTAGTTTGGGCAGCACCTCACCTCCCACCTCACCTCTCCTGCACTCCGGCCTCCTGCACTTCAGCCTCCTCTGCACCTCACCCTCCTGCACCTCACCTCTCCTGCACCTCACCTCTCCTGCACTCACCTCTCCTGCACTTCTGCCTCCTGCACCTCACCTCGCACCTCACCTCTCCTGCACCTCACCCTCCTGCACTTCACCTCTCCTGCACCCCCGCCCCTCCCTGCACCCCCACCTCCTGCACTCACCCCTACCTACCTCTCACCTCCCCACCTCACCCTCCCACTTCACCTCTCCTGCACTTCACCTCCCAGCACCCCTCACCTCACCTCCAGCACCTCACCCCACCTCACACCTCTCCCAAACTCACCTCTCCTGCACCTCACCTCCTGCACTTCACCTCTCCTGCACCTCACCTTCACCTCTAGGATTCCGTTACAGGTACATCAAATGGGTAAGAATGGGCATACGCCACCGTGATAGCATCCAAAAATGGTGTTCCTATTGCTGAGAGCCAGTCACCACGACCCTGCCTACAGTGAGTTATACCCACACCCACCCCACAGCATATACCTAACCTGACCCCACAGTGAGTTATACCCACACCCACTCCATACTAAGTTATACCACACCACCCCACAGTGAGTTATACTCACCCACCATGAGTTATACCCACACCCACTCCATACTAAGTTATACCCACACCCCTGATGAGTTATACTCACACCCACCCCACAGTGAGTTATACCCACACTCACCCACAGTGAGTGATACCCACCTCATACTAAGTTATACACCCACCCATACTAAGTTATACCCACACCCCCCACAGTGGTGCCACACCCCTCCATACTAAGTTATACCCACACCCACCCCACAGTGAGTTATACTCACACCCACCCCACAGTGAGTTATACCCACACTCACCCACAATATGTTATACCCACATCCACCCCACAGTAAGTTACGCCTCACGTCCACAGTAGGAAGGTTATACACCCACAAACCCACACTAACTAAATTATACTAAAGATCATTTATAAACACACAAATATACAACTCAAACACAAATGCACTTTCTTCCTGATGTGATGAATACCTCTGATGACGTCACTGTATTAAGTAGCCCGGATATCCTCACACTATCATGGCACTATATCCTCACACTATCATGGCACTATATCCTCACTATCATGGCACTCAATAACACAGTACAACTCACACAATGGACACACGTATCCTCTTGCACACAATAACTTTTTTACAACATTTACATTTCCAAAAACATTATTATATTTATAAACAACAACATAACAAGTAAATATACAAGATAACATTGTCTGTGTGTTTGTAATGTTTTTACCTGTTAAGTGACGGTGTTTTGACGTGTGATGGTGGTGTGGTGACGTGTGATGGTGTTGTGGTGACGTGTGATGGTGTTGTGGTGACGTGTGATGGTGTTCAACTGCCCACAAGAGCCCAGAATCACCCACACGCACTTATAACGAGAGCATCATCCACACCCACCTACAACAGCACAGCACCACCCCACACCGCCCACAACAGCACAGCACCGCCCCACACCCGCCCACCGCCCCACCTACAGTAGAGCGAGGGGGTGGCTGGCAGCCAACACAATTTTGTACCGTTTGTTTGGGCGTTCCCTGACTCTGCCCTACCACCGCCCTAAGATGGCGTGGCGGTGGTGGCAGATGGTGTGTAGTGTTGGTGGTAGTAGTATTGGACGGGTGATGGTGGAATGGATAATGGTGGAGTGGTAATGGTGGTGATGGTGGTGGAGAGTGGTGGTGGTGGAGGTGTGGTGCTGGAGTGGTAATGGTGTTACTGTGATGGTAATGGTAAGGTTGTATGGGTGTGGATGGTGGGCTGTAATATGACTGTTATGGTGCTGTAGTGGTGATGGTGGCGTGGTAGTGGTGGAGGGAGGGGGGTGAGTTACCTAGTGGTGTACTGGTGTTGTAGTATAAGTACTATTGTGGCGATAAACTAAACCTAACCTAACCTACCCAACACTCACTTAAACCTAACTCAATAACGTCAACAAACTTTACACCAACACACATTTATCTCAACAAGGCCACAGTTTATTACAGTATTAATGTGTAAATATCCAGTCGAGTTCTGTCAATTTCTTTCAGCTGATTTTTCCGCGGCGTGTTTACCGATATGTTTAATTTCATGCATAGAATGTAAATCCGATAGGGAGGCGGGAAAATAGTGTAAATTACATACGACACCAACTAAACGGAAAAACAAACGCAATAACACCGTACGATCGTTAGGTTTAGGTTAGGATTAGTTTTGGTTAGGTTGTGTGGTGGTACGTTAGGTTAGGATTAGGTTAGACTGATTAGATATGATGAGGCTTGGTTAGGTTAGGATTAGGTTAGGTTGTACGTGACGTGTTGCGTTTAAATCCCAAATGCAATGGACGCGTAAGTAAATAAACTGTTGAATAAAAAAAAAATATATATTACGTAGTTAAACTGATCATTTTATATCAATTATCATATTTATTGAGTATTGTTGATAATTTGACGAGGAGGTTGCAGGGTCGTTGTACCTCCCCAACTAACCTCCCGTTTTCTCTCACCAGTACTCGTCTACCAGGCCATAAAACTTTCCTCTTATTCTCACTTACCTCTTAAATCGATCACGTACTCTGTTCCTCCCGCACTCTTGATTTGTGACGATAATAGACGAAAATTAAGAGGCCTACACTAACCACACACAACAAAGTGGACGCCATTTTGATTGACTGCCTAACGACGTGTTGTGATTGGTGGAAGTTCATGTGTCAGGTGATAATGACAACAACGCTGCGCCATATTTAAAAAACAATTATTTTTAATACACAAATTTGCTTTTAGATTACAATATCCAGTGTAAACGAATTGTTAAAATAACTGTTCATGTTTTTAAGGAATTCACGTCATTATAATAAATTGACGCAAGAATTTAGAGCAATTACGTGGCTCCTAATTCGGTCCGTCACAACTCACCTCAACGTAAACATGACGGCCGGAGTAACTTGCTTGCACTGCATTTCACCTTTATTATCTTGATCGATTATTACTATAAACCGAATATTTATTCAATATAGTGTCTATAATTTATAAAGGGATGTTAAGTGGAATAAATAGCCATTACTATCGTTTTGGTTAATAAATAGTAATATTAGAAAACGCGAAAATAATACCATTTACACATACCCTCCCTCCCTCCCTCTCTTCCCACACACAGTACCCTCCCTCCCTCCCTCCTTCCCTCCCTCCCTCACTCCCTCTCTTCCCACACACAGTACACTCACTCCCTCTCCCTGCCTCCCACACATCTTTCTCTGCTCTCCCTCCGTCCTGGCTACCTCCACCTCGACTGCTGACTATGATTTACAATTACACATCAAACGAATCAAGTTTTACAGGTAGTTTTGATGAGAGCCCAATTAACACCTGCATTTGTTTACTGTGTTCAAGGTGGAGTGACATGATAGTGTTTGTGTACCGTTTTATGCTCCCAAATACCTGTACCTGTAAATCTACCTGTACCTGTACCTGTACTGTACCTATACTGTACCTGTAAATCTACCTGTACCTATACTGTACCTGTACCTCTACCTGTACCGTTGTTTCTGAAATAATGAAAGTCAAACCTACTCGGCTTTTGACAGGTATCCAAATATAACAACTGACATCTGACTGACACATTCATCCACCTGTTATTTAAACCCTAACCTGATATCAACAACCTACGTTACACAACATCCCTCATCGGTAAAAAAAAAAAAAAGTCAGACAGGTCAGTAAAGGCGGTTTTTGGCGGTGGTGAATGGAATGAAATCAAAATAATGCAAAATTTGTCAATAGATTTTTCACCTTCGTTTCCTCGGGTCGATTTTCATTTTCATATAGACGGCCTTGTGGTGATTGTATTCTGCAAGTCAATATAAAACACGAAATAGGAACTTTACTTTATGTTGTCGTTTTTATTCATTTCTTATTTTTTATGTTTAGTTTATCTTATTTTTATTCATAATTATTTTTTGTGTTTGATTTATTTTGTTTTAAATTTTGTTTTTTTCATTATTTGTATTTTTTATTTATTTATTCGTTCATGGAAGCCGTGTGTGTGTGTGTGGTTATGTGTAGAGTTTATGTATAAATTATTACACACCCACACACACACTCCCTTCTCCCTCCCCCTTCACTTTATACACTCACACTCTCCTCCCTTCCTCTGCCCTTCACTCACCCTCCCTGTCTCCATTCTTCTCCCTAAATAAACTTTCCCCCCTTCCCTCACTCCCTCTGTGCCCTCCCTCTCCCCCTTCCCCCTCTCTCTCTATTTTCACCTTCCTTCCTTGTGTCCTCCTTCTCCCCTTTTAGTATAAACAACACCACCACCCTCACCACCCTCACCACCACCACCACCCTCACCACCACCACCACCACCCTCACCACCACCACCACCACCACCCTCACCACCACCCTCACCACCACCACCACCTCACCACCACCACCACCACCCTCCCGCCCACCACCACCCCTCACCACCACCCTCACCCTCACCACCACCACCCTCACCACCACCACCACCCTCACCACCACCACCATGCCCATCCCACCCTCACCACTGCCACCACCACCACCCTCACCACCACCCTCACCACCACCACCATCACCACCACCACCATCACCACCACCACCATCACCACCACCACCCTCACCACCACCCTCACCATCCTCACCACCACCCTCACCACAGCTCCCATGGGTTGTGTCACCTTACATCAACATGGACTGTCCCCGCCTCTGCAACATGTTTAAACTCAACATAAACATCCTGGTTGTGGAGTCTCAAACATTCGCGAGTTAATGTTTATTTTTTCTTCAAGTATTAACGTGAGGCTGCGACACAAAGGTGGATTCTCAGAAGTTCGCAAGATAAGTTTTCCTCCTAACTGGCCATGCGAGACATCTAACTGGCTCATGTATAAAGGAATGAGGATAAATTCTGCCAAGTTCCTATGGTAATTTCTTCCTGGGACTGGTAATGTCAGGCTACAATAACAGGATGGATTCTCAGTACATGGTAAGTTGAGTTTTCCTCCTACGACACACACACAGTCACTACAGCTCCTCAACTTCCGTCTCTCTCTCTCTCTCTCTCTCTCTCTCTCTCTCTCTCTCTCTCCTGTTTATGCGTCCCTTTGTGTTTTTCTGCTTGTGTTACATTTACTTCATGGTCTGTTTGTCTTCTGTGAGTGACCACCCAGCTAGGTAACGCCCACAACACGCCCACATCCATCAAGAAGAGCTGGTGCTGTGGGCGGCGGGGTGTTGGGTTACGAGTCGACCTGACCTGGTAATTACTGCCAGGCTGTTTGTGTGTCTCCCTCAGCCCACCCATCCTCACGTCAACACGCCCACCCTCGCGCCCACGACTACTGCCATCAATCATCACGCCCATAAGCACTATCAACTATCCTCACGCCCACCACTATGTCTTGAATCCTCACGTCCATAAACACTATCAACTATTTTCACCCCCACCACCACCGCCCTCAACCATCCTAACGCCCACCACCACCACCCTCAACCATCTCACGCCCACCACCACCCATCTTCACGCACCAATGTAATAAATGTCTACTTTAAGGCCTTCCCACACACACACACCCACAGCGTTAATACCACACACACACACACACACACACACACACACACACTCTGTTGCTCAAAAAACAAAACTGTCGCACTTGCACTAAACACTCTTCACCCTCAACTGTCGCACTTAGATTTGTCTCACTTTCTACAGAGACACGCCACTACCCCTCTAATTCATCTATGGCCACGCACCTCACACACTCCAACATTGACACACAACACCTCACACCTGCTGTTCCAACTCTCACTTTTACTCACGCACTCATGATATTTCCTAACTCTGACACACACACACACACACACACACACACACACACACACACCTCCCTCCCTCGCCTACACAAACACAACTTAGCTCACTCTAAACTTTCGTGGCGCTCGCTGGTGGATGGAGGGAGGGAGGGAGGGAGGGAGGGAGAGATGACGAGGGGAAGAGATGAAGGGAGGCAGGGAGAAGAAGACGAGGCGAGGAAAGGGAGAGAGAGAGAGAAAGGGAGAGATACCAGATTTATAATGAATTAATATATATATATACATACAAACATATATACATTACCTGGCTTCGTATATATATGCATTTACAGTACATATTCTTTGACACAGGACTCGAACCCTTACACCTGGGAACCTTAATCAGAGACACCAATGTACCACCAGCCATTATTATCATTACTACACCAACAGCCAGGGTTGCCACACAGCAGGCCAGGTAGAGGGAGGAAAGTTTAGACGCTCATTCAGGTAGATTTCAGGTAACACCACCCACCATGACCTGCCACACCCACCTAGCGGCACTCCCTGCACACACACACACACTCATGTACGTCTGGTGTGTGTGTGTGTGTGTGTGTTATGGGATAAATACCGACTAACTATCCGTCATAAGGTCTCAGTGATACACCTTAATGGCCTCCTGGTGACGTTAATGGCGGACAGGTGTTGTGTTGGTTAGGTTATTGTTATTTACCTTTTCCTCTTTGTTTACGTCAGGTAGGTTAGTTAACACCTGATGATGAGCCTCCTGTTGCACACACACACACACACACACACACACACACACACACACACACACACACACACACACACACACACACACACACACACACACACACACACACACACACACACACACACCACACGCCTTATGCTAACATTAACGATTAAGAATAAAACGTGCCATAACAGACCCATCACGACCCTGAGTCTCTGAGGGTCGTACGGCAATTATTCATCTGCGTCTGCCAGATCCACCAGGTCCAGATCCTGACTGACTGACTGACTACAGGGTCCGCCCTCATGACCTGATGGGCGAGGTGTGGGTGATTCTGAGAGGTGTGTGCAGAAGAGGGAGGAAAGGGGAAAGGAGGTAGAAGGGGAAACGAGACAGATGAAAGAGGGAGGTGTAGTGGAAGGCACAGATTAGATGGAGGGAGCAGGGAAGAGGGATGTGAGGGAGGGAGGGTGGAAGAGAGGGGATGGGAGGGAGGGAGGTGGGGTGGAAGGGATGTGGAGGAGGGGAGGTGGGGTGGAAGAGGTGTCAGTGGGAGGGAGGTGAGGGTGGAAGCAATAGTGGAGGGAGGGGAGCAGAAGAGGCTGCGGGAGGGTTGCAACAACACATCGAGGTGAAAGTTCCCACACCTCTATTCTCTGCATCATTCAGCCTCCCTCCCTCCTCCACTCTCCTCCTCCCAACTCCTCCCTCCTATTAATTTTTCCTCCCTGATAATCGAGACTTGACTTTCTTAAATACCTGATGATGGGGGCACAAATGTCACGGATGATAAAAGCAATGTCATGTGATGATGTAGTACAAAATGCCATGAGGATGGCACAAATGTCAATGTGATGATGGGCATGCAAAATGTCACGATTTAAGGAAATAAGGAAGATTATAGTACACACCATAACACGTGTAGGTGAGTGGTGGACCGTGTAGAGGCGTGGTGGTGGTGTGGTGATGATGATGGAGGTTGTGGTGGTGTGGTGGGGTTGTGGTGGAGGTGGTGGAGGTTGTGGTGATGGTGGTGAAAGTTGGACCATTCTTCTGCTGTACCTTGGCTGACCCTCCTGCACTCTCTTCCTCCTCCTCCTCCTCCTCCTCCTCCTCCTCCTCCTCCCAGATTCACTTTCCTCCTTCTCCTACCTCTTCCTCCCTTTCTTCCCTATTATCTTTCCTCCATCTTAACCTTCTCCTCTCCTTCTCTATTCTATTAAGATGTTCTGCATTATTGATACAAAGGTGTTGCTCGGTTATTGGCAATTTTGGTCTAGCGGCGTAGTGTGTGTGTGTGTGTGTGTGTGTGTGTGTGTGTCAAGTACGTACACACACACACACACACCAATCTATCATACTGTAATTCTGCCTCACTCAGTGTTACAAAGGTTGAATAAGAGTCCCAGTGTAGCAAAGCTTAATTGAGAGCCCCACAGTAGCAAAGCTTAATTGAGAGCCCCAGGTATAAGCTCCAGGTAAACTTCAGGTATATTGCTTATTGGAAGGGAATGGAAAAAAAGAGAGAGAGGAATGGAGGGGGGAGGAGAGAAGGAGAATTGAGTGAGGAATAACGAAAGATATGGAACACACACACACACACACACACACACACACACACACACACACACACACACACACACACACACACACACACACACACACACACACACACACACACACACACACACACACACACACACACACACACACACACACACACACACACACACACACACACACACACACACACACACACACACCACACACACACACACACACACACACACACACCACACACACACACACACACACACACACACACACACACACACACACACACACACACACACACACACACACACACACACACACACACACACACACACACACACACACACACACACACACACACACACACACACACACACACACACACACACACACACACACACACACACACACACACACACACACATCCACAATATCGAGTTAAAACAAACAGGAAAAGAGAATTCACGTTATCGGGAAAAATATCCAGTGTCGACAAATCACAATGTTGACACCATAAATTATAGACCCAGGTGAGGTGATAATTTACGAGAGAGAGAGAGGACTGACATGATGGCTAGCTGACAGATTGAATAAGTAAATAAAATATAAAAAACAGACTGACAGACAAAGTAGCTATTTATCTAACTATCTCCAGTAACCAACCAACAAACACATCCCCACCATCCCTCCACAAGGTAAAGAAAACAACCACCTCAATTTTATTTCCTTACACAAAACGTCATCAATCACACAGCCACACCATCACGCGCCGCCTTGCTAATACACTAATGGATTCTCAAACAAAAGAAGACTGATATTTTTGTCCTAAATATCACTGTCCCATCTATTAGGGGACTCACTGTTGGAGGAAAAATATTTTGCTTTCAGTTGGAGAGATTAATGACTCAGGGAGGCGACTGTGTACGCTGGGATTAGTGAAGGTACATAGTTGTAAGGGAGAGGACCTTATAGCTAGTAGGTGTGTTAGTTAGCAGGTGTGTTAGTGTTAGTTAGCAGGTGTGTTAGTTAGTAGGTGTGTTAGTTAGCAAGTGTGTTAGTGTTAATTAGCAGGTGTGTTAGTGATGTAGTGTGTTAGTTGAATTGAGGTGTGTTAGTGTTAGTTAGCAGGTGTGTTAGTGTTAGTTAGCAGGTGTGTTAGTGATAGTTAGCGGGTGTGTTAGTGGTAAGGACAGGTAACTGACGGACAAAATGGCGTCAAAACTAAACTGAGACTCTACCATACCAAGATTAACAACTGAGGACGTGAGAAAGTAACGAGTCCACTAACTTAACCCTTTGAGGACGAGTGGGTTAAATTAAACATCGTCCTCTAAGGGTTAAAACATCGTCCTCTAAGGGTTAAACCATCATTCTTAAAGGGTTTAAACCTCATCATCCAAAGGGTTAAACCACGGTCCTCCAAGAGTATAAACCACGGTCCTCAAAGGGTTAAACCATCCACATCAAAGGGTTAAAGCAGCGTCCTTAAAGGGTTAAACAAAGGTAGAAAAAATACCATGGGAATGATGAGGACATAACGTTGGGACTGCACCGTGTAGATCAACGGTGTAGGTCCTGGAGGCTCAGCCGGTCAGAGATTAGTAAAGGGAAACATCTGAAACAAACACCAGCCTTGTTCCTGAGGGTGACGTGTAAGGCGAGGCGAGGCGGCGAGGTAAAGGTAGATAAAAGGTAAGGGTAAAGGTAAAGGTGGAGTAAGGTGGAGTAAGGTAAATTGAAGTAAAGGCCAAGGCCAAAGGGCAAAGACAGCAAGGGCAAAGACCAAGGGCAAGGCAAGGGCAAAGGGCAAGGAGCAAAGACAGGCAGGGGGCCAGAGGCAGGGCAGGGCGAGGGCAGGGCCGAGGGGCAGGGTGAGGTGGAGTGGTAAAGGTAAAGGGTAAAGGTAAGGTAAGGTAAGGTAAGGCAAGGCAAGGTTAGGTAAGGTAAGGACTAAAACAACTTAACCATTTCCTAAACATTCAACCCATTTCAAAGACTCACAGTTTCAGTATTCATTCACCACTAACTCACAACACCATACATCCTGACACGCTCACCATTTTCTCATCACCAATCCACAAACACCAAACACCATAAAGTCACCATTATATTTTCCCATAATTTACGTAAAATGTTATTATTTATCCCTACAGCTCCGCCATTTTGTCCCCATCATCCAATATTTCACTTCTTCTTCTTCTCTCCTCTTAATCTATTATTCCTCAGACTTTCCCCACAAACACGTACTGAAAAACACATTTATTACGGTATAAAAAAAGCTGTAAAAAATATATGGTGGAGAATGTAAACAAATGGATGAGGCCGCATGGTCGGATCAGCTGATGATGTTGACACGACGATCGACCTTATGTCTCGTTCTCCCTCCCCCCCTCTCTCCCTCACCCCTCTCCTCCCCCCCTCTCTCCCTCACCCCCTCTCCCTCAACTTTCTCTCCCTGTTGGCTCCGGGTTCTCAGAGGTCCACTGATATATTTCCCCCGTATCAAGTTAACTCACTGGAGCTCCGACAAAGAGTTAAAAAAGGCAGAGTTAAATTATCCAGTGTTTGTACGTTAATTTGGTTATCACTAATATTAAGAACCGCAAATTACTTCACCTTAATTAAATGAGGTGGGTTGGCTTAGATTAGGTTAATGTTGTGTTAGGTTAATGTTGGGTTGGGTTGAGTTAGGTTAAGTGAGGTTAAGTTAGGTCTGATTGGGTTACAAATCTTCATGAAATCCGGCAAAAATGGCGTCAAAATCTCACCAAAACTGTACCATAACCCAGATGCATTACAAATACACAAGACATTCCTCAGTAAGTCAGTAAAGGCGGATAAATTGTTGAGGAACTGCAGTCAAGTAAGGGGGGAAATCTCTCTCATTAAGTCAGTGAGGGAAGTAAAGTATCCAATGTAACCAAATAAGGGAAGTATTTTACGGTAAGTTAGTAGGGTAAGTCGGTCACTGCTTTGAGCTGAGTATTACGTAGATGTGTTGGAGATTCCGGGGAGGAAAATGGAAGAGGAAAACAGTCAGTTTCACTCTTGATCCTCCTTCCCTTCCTGCCTGCCTCCTCTACACCCCCCCTCCTCCCTTACCCCCTCTTCCTCCCTGCTGAGGTAGACCACTGCTCCAGATAGAACGAGGAGGAGGAAGTAAGGGTAACGAGAGAGAGAGAGAGATGTAGTTCACTCCCCTCTTTGACTCTCTCAACTTTGACCAATTTATTTCCAAAATCAAATCGCAAGAAAAATAGCCGGGCTGATAAAAGAGGAGTGAGAGAGACGGGGAGGAGAGGGGAGAGAGATGAGGAGGAGGATGAAAAAGGAGAGGTGAATGTCGGAGATGGGAAAGAGAGCAGAAGAGGGTGGATGATGCTAATGATGATGATGATGGTAATTGGTGATGTAAATGAGATAATGGTGATGAGGAGGAGAAGTAAAGATGAAGATATAAAAGGAGGGATGATGGAGGAGGAGGAGGAGGAAGGGGGAAGAAGAGGTAAGAACAACTTTCACAGAACACATCTCTAGGGGGGACGTGCTGCTGTTACCTGAGGCTCATTAGCAGGACGTCCAGGTGTAACAGCGGCCACAACAACAATCACTGGGGCGACAACATCAACTGATCCCGGTGTAAACATACGAGGGTTAGGCCGACCTCCCTACACCGCCCAGGAAATTAACTTCCACACCATAAACATGACCAATATCCCGAGCCAAGGGAGGAGGATTGTTACAACAGGCTGGCGTTTAACACTGTAGAAATGCTTTAGTGAATTGTTTCTACGTAAAATACTTGATGGGGGAAAGGTTAGGTGAGGTGATGCGAGGTCAGGTTAGGATAAGGTTGGTGAGGTCAGGTTTAGGTTAGGTGAAGTGAGGCTAAATTAGGTTAAGTTAGGTTAGGTGAAATGAGGTTAAGATGATTACGTTTGGTTAAGTTAGGTTAGGGAAAGAAAATCAACACATACACACCTTGGAGAATACTGTACAGAGATAAACAAACTCCCTCATAACACCTGATCCGCCATGCTATCCTACGAGCCACCAACACTCAACACAGCCTCACCTGGGTACCCGAGGGTCTCACCTGGGTACACGAGGGCCTCACCTGGGTACCTACGTCACACACCAAGGAGCAGCAATACACCTGGGGACCATCTTCAGGTAAAGGCCCGGTGAACAGAGCAGAAACACTTAGGCATCTTAAATGCTCCCCTTGATGGTACTTAACACTGCACCTGACAGATATTGTACCTGAAGTTTACCTGTGCTGTTTACCTGGGCTATAACACCTGTTCCAACTTACTGCTGAATCGCTTCTTTGTCAGTAACAAATTATTACTGTTTGGTGTTATTGTACCTGTTATTAATTGTGAACTTGTCTTATGTGTACTAAATTATTACTATTATTACTATTATTATTATTATTATTATTATTATTATTATTACTTTCCTTAAGGTCTCTGAATCCCCCCCTCCTCAGACGCTGCACCCAGATCGAAATATTAATTTACCTGGAGTTTACCTATAGTGTTCCAGGTAAGTCGTTTAAGCCACTTCCTTTGTATGACCGAGGTGTGCTGTACACGTATTATAATGGATATTACTACACACACACACACGCACCAAAAGGTAATATTATCCTTATACTTGTGTTTAAGTTATGTCACGCGAATAACCCCAAATTGTTTCGTTTCTACTCTTGGGTTCACACATTTTTGGCTGTGTACACTCAACCTAATTCCTTTCTCTCCTGACTTAGACTGAAACTGTTTGTAGTGTATGAGGGAATTATTTTTTCAAGTATAGCTTAAAATACCTATATTGACGCACTTAATTACATATACTTACGCATTTGATTACCTTTATTTAAACAATTACCTGTATTTACGCACTTAATTACCTTCATTTACGTACTTTAGTTACCTTTATTTCAACAATTCTCCTGATTATTACTGTACTCTCAGGTAATTCTTATATCTCTCTCCCTCTTCATCTTAATTATATTTTCATCTAACTCTTCCACATTTCTTCATATTTTCATAACATCTTGAACGCCTCTTGAAGATTTTTATTATTTCCAGTATATTTCCTCATTGTTCCATTCCCAGCCGTGCCAGTATTTCTGGGACAATTTCCCTGGCGTCTTCCACCTTCCTTGGCTCGGGATAATTATCACTTCCAACATATGTGTCTGAAATTTCCTCCACACGGAACGGAGGTGAGAGGTCACAATAGAATTCTCGAACCTAACTTAACCTAATCTACTCTAACCTAACCTAACCAAGCAAAACATTAACCTGTTAACTTAACCTAAACAAATAAAGCAAACGCACCCTAACTTAATCTAATCAAACCTAACCTTATATTGGGTTCGTGACTTCAGGGTTTTCGAATCCAGGGTTCATGGGTTCGGATCCGGGGTTCATGGGATCGGATCCGGGGTTCGGTAGTGGGTTTTGCTCTCGCCAACACACAACACCTTGAGGGTAACATACAGCTCGGCGCCTCCACAAGGATTTACTGTACTACATTTGCTTCTCTTAAAAGTGGGAGGATATTACCACTACAAGCAAAAATAATGGTCACATAAACTGCTTGCTGTTTATGCTACTGCCACCGCGGCCGCTACTGTTGCTGTTGCTGTTATTGATGTTGTCACTGCCACGCCACTATTACCGTTGCTGTTATTACTGATACTGTTACTGCCACTGTTGATTTGACTGTTACTGCCGTTGTTACTGGTGATGTTACTGATGTTATTGCTGTTGCTTTTACTACTACAATGAGGTTCAATAAAAGAAATTCGAACACGGGATTCATTAAAAGATTCGAACACGGGATTCATTAAAAGATTCGAACACGGGATTCATTAAAAGATTCGAACACGGGATTCATTAAAAGATTCGAACACGGGATTCATTAAAAGATTCGGACACACGATACCAGGACACGGGACACTAAATACGGAATAAGAGGAATCATCTGCACGTCATTCGGGTCCTGAAGCGTTCGTTGTTCACAGCCGGATCTTGACTTTAATCCATATGACGTCAAAGAAGGAAATTTTGAGATGTTTGTCGTGTGTGTGTGTGTGTGTGTGTGTGTTAATCCAAGCACTGGCAGTCACTGACTCACCACCTCGAGACGACCAAATAAGGTACAAGACAATGTTTCAGCTGATGCACTAAATTAAGATTCTTCCTCATATCTGCGAACCTAACCTAACCTAACCTAACCTAACCTAACCTACATTAAACTGAACCAATATAACCTAAACTAAGTGTCCTTGAGGTAATCAGACACAGATCATCTCTTAATCCAACCCAACTTAACCTAACCGAACCTAACTTTACTCAACTCAGCCCCACTCAACCCAACCCAACTCACCAACAACCCAGGAGCCAAGAGCCATTATGTTCCCCCGCCACATACAGCACCAACATGTGTCACCTACAGTCTCACGCTTAAGGATTTTCAGAGGGATTTGGGCGCGAAGGTTCCATATTTTGGCGGGAAAAGACAAGGTGTTGTGGGAATGTCGCCGAGTGTTTGTTAAGTTATGTTTTCTTTATATTTAGGTCGGGTTTTTTTTTATGTTCGATTAATATTTATAAAGGAATTAAAGACTGCCTTAGTGAATATATAAATAAACTGACCGATAAATAATGGTAAATAAACACTAGAAAATTCACCTTATTTTTGGCGGAAAAAAAAAAAAAAAAATCACAGACGAACCTTGAAATATTTGAACGAAAAAATAAAAAGACAAAATAAAATAAAATAACTAATATAACTCAGAATCCGTAAGATAACTTCTAGATAATCAGAATTTTTGTTAAGTGATTTTGTTAGTTGCATCCTGTTAGGGGGTAGGGAAGGGGGGGTAGGGAAGGGGGGGGGGGAGGAGATGGAAGGGGGTGAGGAGACGGAGGGCCCACGAGCTTCTTCCCTTTCAAGAGATTATCTGTGACGACAAAACAAATCTGTATTGATCCACCAAAAGGGAAAGTCTTGCTCGACACTGAATACCCGTGTCTCTCTCTCTTTCTCTCTATCTCTCTCTTTCTCTCTCTCTCTGAATCTCTCTCTATCTCTTTCTCTCTATCTCTCTCTCTCTCTGAATTTGTACCCGAGTTTGTCTCTGTGTCTGTCGTTCTAAATCTCTCTAAATCTCCCTCTGTCTCTCTCAACTGGCGCGTGTTTGGGATGTTTTTCCGTATGTTTGTTTCTTATGTGTATGTGGCTATGTATATGTAAGTGCTTCTGCGTGTATGTATGTGTAAGTGGTTCTGTGTATATGTATATGAGTTTTTATGTATGTATACAAGAATGTACCTGAGAGTATTAGAGCATATGTATACTTGAGTGACCATGTATGAGTATATGGGTGTGTTTACGGCACTCTCATACATACAGCCTCACTAAACACCTGACTTCCCTACCACACACACACACTGCCACAGGTATACACATCTGACCGTCGCTGCCATACACGCCTTCCCTTCATACATATGACATAAACCCTCTCTTTACTTCAAGTGATGCTTCTTCACATTTTATGGCAACCACTGTAAATATTTCATGTGTACATCGTCCCTGGTGGTCCCTGTGTGTGTGTGTAAGAAAGAGAGAGAAAACATATGAACCTCTCTCTCTCTCTCTCTCTCTCTCTCTCTCTCTCTCTCTCTCTCTCTCTCTCTCTCTCTCCATACCTAAATAATCTCCTCTCACTGCTCTAAGCCTATGTCTGTGCCGGCTCGTTACACACGGCTAGAGGTACTCTCTCTCTCTCTCTCTCTCTCTCTCTCTCTCTCTCTCTCTCTCTCTCTCTCTCTCTCACCCAAAGTTAGGAAAATTACATAAAACTTTGGATAAACACTTGGGAGGTAATTAATGGCAGCTTACCACACAGAGTCGACGAGCGAAAGACGGATTAAGGAAGAATGAGATAATTGGAGCAAGGCCTGATAAAGAAGAGGTGTAGGAGGACCTAAGAGAGGTTACCCATGACGTAGACAGGACCATGACGTCACAACAAGCAAAGATAATTATCATATATTATTGAAGAATTATCGTTAAGACGGAATAATACATTTAATTAATGAATGAGGAATTATTGATTATTGTGATAATTTATGATTAGTATATGAATGACATGTATAAAGTAACAACAACAATAATAGAAGGAAGAAGAAAGAAGACTTCACACAAGTTATAATTAAACACTACGTCACCCACAACAGCAAACATTAATCTGCTCTCAATTTTCGAGTCATATCTACGTCACACTCAGGTCCACCCAATTATCAACACAACCCCACAATTATCACCCTTATCACCCTATGACATAAGGATCAATTCTCATCAATACACACGTTTCTATTTAACACCCACAATTATCACCCTTATAACCCTATGTCATAGAGATCTATTCTAATTAATTCACAAGTTTCTCTTTTAAGCTCCATTTACCATGATAAAGTTTCACTCTCTAATTCTGCCTACAGGAAGTATTGTGCGTGCGTGCGTGCGTGTGTGTGTGTGTGTGTGTGTTGGGTTCACTCTCCGTTATACTAAGCAAACTGTGTAATCAACCTGTAAACTCCAGGTATACTCTCTACAGGTAAACTCCAGGTATACTCTCTACAGGTAAACTCCATTAGTATTCTCCTCTTGCCACCCACGTATACTTCTCTCCATAAGTCCTGCCTACTCGACTCCTACGTACAATGATCTCCAATACCTACATATCTCTCTACCTACCTACCTCCCTCCCTCCCTACCTACCTACCTATCTCCCTCCCTCCCTCCCTCCCTACCTACCTCCCTCCCTCCCTCCCTCCCTCCCTACCTCCCTCCCTACCTACCCACCTCCTTACCTGCCTATCTACCAATTACTTATCTTGCATCACATGAAAATTAACCCCACCTTATTTTAACTGATGAATCAACATCCTAACTCTACCTAGATCAGGGTAGATTAGGTTAAGTGAACGTGGTTAATCTTATCTTAAAAGTAAATAAGCTGGGGGACTAATCTTCAGGTGGTGCCCCATTAACCGTGTACACAGCAGCGGCCCCTTACACCCGTCGCGCCACCAGCAGAGGTAGAGAGAGAGAGTCAGGGATCAACTCCAGGTAGATGCTGGCGACCTACGCACCTACAGCCTTCCGCGTTGCTCTTAATCCTCTACTGAACACAGGTAGAGCAGCCGTGGGCGTCCCCTGGTGGTGGTGGCGGAGAGGGAGGGGTAGTGGGGGAGAGGGAGGGGTAGTGGGGGAGAGGGAGGGAGCAGGAGATAGGGAGGCGAAGAAGGGGGGGGGCGGAGGAGGAGGGGAGCGGGTCAACACACATACACTCGGCTGACCTACACTTTCCCCTGTGGTGCTTCACTGCCGCCAGGGGTCAGAGGTTATCAGGTCATCAGGTGTCCGGGCCAGGAAGGGTTGAGGGTAACCTTTTAGGGCGAAGGTTAATGACGCCGAAAAATAAACAAATGAAAAAAGGAAAAAACATTGATGAGTTTATATGACTGTATCACAACCACCGGGTGTATGTATGACTGTATGTATCACAACCACCGGGTGTATGTATGACTGTATGTATCACAACCACCGGGTGTATGTATGACTGTATGTATCACAACCACCGGGTGTATGTATGACTGTATGTATCACAACCACCGGGTGTATGTATCACTGTCTGTATCACAACCACCGGGTGTATGTATGACTGTATGTATCACAACCACCGGGTGTATGTATGACTGTATGTATCACAACCACCGGGTGTATGTATGACTGTATGTATCACAACCACCGGGTGTATGTATGACTGTATGTATCAACACCATCAGCTGTATCACTCCATTCTCTCAGTATACATACAAAGATATAATGGATGTGTATACAGTATAACACATTAATAACTCCTCACGAGGTCTTCACTGCCCCCCTTGTGTCATGTCGAGGTGTGTCCAGCAACATGGAGGGGGAACTTGGCTGACCAGACGCAGGAGGACAACCCCAGCCTGGTGTGGGGGCAGAAGAACCTACAACCCCAGGTCAACACCCTGCCACAGGTAGAGTCGTGAACCTCTCACTCTTATCATTGTGGAAAAAAAGGACAAGATATGAGAGAGAGAGAGGGGGCAGGCTGCTATAATCTTGCCATGGTGAAATCACTGAGGGCTCTCTCTCTCTCTCTCTCTCTCTCTCTCTCTCTCTACATTTTTCTACATTACTGGCATTCCACAAGTCAAAGTTCTCATCACCAAGATTCGTACGTTCATTTTACCGGCCACGAGAGAACGTGTCGAGTTACAGTAGAGTCTCAGTGCAATTTCGACTTCATTTCACTGCTATCCTGAGTCGTAAGTGACGTTTAGGATACAGTTGCTTTAATCACCAGCTGAGGGGGAGGGGGAGGTTAGGCTAGGGTGTCTAATCTTCAGGTGTTCCGAGCAGATATAACGTATGAGAATCTATCTTAAGTGTTGTTAAGTCTGGATGGGAGAAACTTTTACACGAAGTACTAAGAATCTGACCCCTGGAGGTAGAGAGTCTGGATACTGTCATGGGAGGGAGGGAGGAGGAGGGAGGGAGGGAGGGAGGGAGGGAGGGAGGGAGGGAAAGGAGGGAGGGAGGGAGGGAGGGAAAGAAGGAAGGAGGGAGGAGGGAGGGAGGGAGAGAAAGAAGGAAGGAGGGAGGAGGGAGGGAGGGTACACAACACACTGACAGTCTTCACCTTGTTTACGTCCCACTTAACTGCGTCGTCACAAACACTGTCTGCTTTACCTCAACCCTCCCTCCCTTCTCCCTCCTTTTCTCTCCCTCCAGTGTAAAGACCTCCCTGAATTGGTCAGAATAGGCAAACTGTACTCTAAGCTTTGCCAATCAATTGTTGACCGTAAATCACTCCCTCACGTACTCTCTCTTTCTCTCCCTCCCTCCCGTACTCTCTCTTTCTCTCCCTCCCTCACGTACTCTCTCCTCTCCCTCCCTCACGGCTCCCTCTCTCCCCTCCCTCCCTCTCCCTCTCCTCCCTCACGTACTCCTCTTTCTCTCCCTCCCTCTCTCTCTCTCTCTCCCTCCCGACTCTCTCTCCTCCTCCCTCCGGCCTCTCCTCTCCTCACGTACTCTCTCTCCTTCCTCCCGACTCTCTCCCTCTACATGCTCTCCCTCCCCCGAACTCTCTCTCTCCCTCCCTCCACGGACTCTCTCTTTCTCTTCCTCCCTCACTCTCTCTCTTCCCTCCCTCACTACTCTCTCTTTCTCTCCCTCCCTCACGCTCTCTTTCTCTCCCTCCCCCACGTACTCTCTCCTCTTCCTCCGTCACTCTCTCTACTCTCTCTTTCTCCCCTCCCTCCCGTACTCTCTCTTTCTCTCCCTCCCTCAACTCCTCCCTCCCTCCCGTATCCTCCTCCTTTCTCCCCTCTCTCTCCACCTCACTCCCCACCTCACTCCCTACATCAACCATCTCTCTCTCTCTCTCTCTCTCTCAGCTGACACATGACACACACTCCTGTCTGTTAGATTAGAGTACGTGTTGGGTGCTGTCTGGGGTACTGTCTAGGGTACGTCTAGAGTACTATCTTGGGTACTGTCTGGGGTACTGTCTCCTGTACTGTCTAGAGCACTGTCTCCTGTACTCTCTAGGATACTGTCTCGTCTCGTGTACTGTCTGGGGTACTGTCTCGTCTCGTGTACTGTCTGGGGTACTGTCTCGTCTTAAGGTAATGTCTGGGGTATTGTCTCGTGTACTATCTGGTTTACTGCCTAGGGTACTGTCTCCTTCAACCATCGTCCTCAAAGGGTTACCCCATCATGCTCAAAGGGTTAATGCCTAAGGCGCCAGAGACCCACTTAGGCTCACCCTTAAGTACTTCACAGTGTCGCCTCAACTTACGACACCCTCTGTACTAACACCCTTGAAGTGGGGAGGGAAAAGGGGGTAAAGGGAGGGAGGGGGGGTGGAAAGAGAGAGGAGAAGGGGAGAGGGAAGGATAAGGGGTGAATGGAAGGGGATGTGTAGGGGGGAGGAGGTGAAGGAGTGGGAAAGGGGGACGTTATCTCTACATGGTATTACGAGCTCTTGTGAAATGGTCAATTTGTCACCAATTTCAATGTCTGATGACGGATACTGAGATTTCTGTACCGAGTGTTGTGTCTGTAACTGTACGTGTGTAGTGCTGTATGTATATTAATAAAACTATAATGATGATAATGACGATGACGACGATAACAATGATGACGATAACTATGACGATAATAATAATGACGATAACTATGACGATAATAATGACCAGTAAGGCAAACAAAACACGAAAAACAAAAAATATACACAAAAAAGATAATAAATTCTTAGTCAAATAATAACACAGGAAAATCACCGCTCCATGAACTTTCTTTCGCCTCTTAGTTCCGGAGTCGAGAACTTGATTACCCAGGTGAGTTTGCTGGCCAGGTAACCAGAGCAACGCTAAGGGGGGTGGGGGAGTGTACTGGGAGTTACTGGGGAAAGTCATTTTTTTTACGTAATAATAATAAGAAGAAGACGAAGAAAAATAACAATAATAATATAAATAATATTAAAATAACAACAATAATTACTTACTAAACAAATAAAAACAACAACAATACCAAACAACAAAAATAACAAACAACAATAACAAACAAGAACAATAACAAACAACAGCAGGAACAAACAACAAACTCACCCTTTACCATCACAATTCTTTTTCGGGGAAATTTCTGGAACCGTGACGTAATTTTCCCCTAACTAAGGTAATATTTCTCCCCCGCCACAGACAGTAGTCGTCAACAACACACAACCATGACAGGCTTTCTTCCCTCACTCCTTCCTGCCTCACGGACCCTCAGTGTGTGTGTGTGTGTGTACGTGGTTGTGTTACTGTGTACGTGGTTGTGTTACTGTGTCCGTGGTTGTGCGTCTGTGGCAGGGAGTGTCCGACGCTTGAGTGCCCGTGCCTCGTGGTAACTCAAGAACTCGGTGGGTGTGAGTGTCAGTGCGTGGCGGCCAGTGTTTCCAGGTCAGGGAGGGGGGTGAAAGCGTGGTTAAGGCGGTGGACAAAGAGATGGTGAGAGAGGCAGGAAAGTTTACCTCCTACCACAGGTTAGTTCCCTCGGGGTCTCCTGGTACCTGGGGGTGGGGATCCTTGTATCTGGGGGGTGTGTCCTAGGGGGTTTCTGAAAGTCTCCTTGTATCTGAGAGGGTGTACCAGGGTGTATCTGGATTCTCTTTATACCTGGGGAAAGTAACCTGGGGTGTCCTTGTACCTGGCCTGTACCTGTACGGCATAGTGTGAGGTCTACCTGGCGTGTACCTGGTGGTGGTGTGTGGTGGTGAGCGTGTACCTGGTGGTGGTGAGCGTGTACCTGGTGGTGGTGAGCGTGTACCTGGTGGTGGTGAGCGTGTACCTGGTGGTGAAGGCAGCGTCTCCGCAAACAAGTGTCATGGAGGCTGCCAGTCTGTTTATCTAGGACTCACCTGAGCGTAAGCAGAGAAATGGGTCGCTGGCTGGATGGAAATGGGGTACATATGGGAGGAGTGTTATGGGGTATAAGAATCAATAGTACTGGGGAATAGAAATGGGGCGTAGGGAAAATGAGGCGTAATTGTGGAGGTTATAAGCGTTAGGGAAATTGGGGGTAATGGGGGGGGGCGTATTAGGGGTGGGTTATGGGCGTGGGGGGTGGGTTATGTGGCGTAGGGGGTGGGATGTGTGGCGTAGGGGTGGGAGGGCGTAGGGGTGGGGTGGGGGTGGTGGAGAAGGGAAAATGGGGGAAAGGGAGATATAAAAAAGTAGGTGGAATGGGGAACTTCGAATAGGAAATGGGAAAGCGAGGAGGGAAGGGAAGAGAGGAGAGGAAGGCTAAATGAAGCGAGTAACAAATATTGGAGAGGGAGAGGAGAGAGAGAGGAGAAAGAGGGGAGGAGAAAGAGGGGGAGGAGAAAGAGGGGAGGAGGAGGAGGAGGAAATATAAGTAATAAAGGAGAATACGAAAAATTGGTTGGTGGGAGGTGGAGGACAAATGGTGTAATGGAGCGTGAATAGGAGACAAAGAGGGATGGGTGGGAGGACAGGGGTAGGAGGACAGGGGGGAGGAGGACAGGGGGGAGGAGGACAGGGGGGGAGGAGACAATAGGATCATATAGGCGACGTGAACGAAAACACATTATATACCTGTTTATATCATATAATTTTGTTCCTTTAATAAACAAGGTTGTGGATAAGTCTCCTAACGATTCACAACAAAGTCCAAAGGGGCCGTAACACACTAACAACACTAACAACACAACACTAACAACACTACACTAACAACACAACACTAACAACACTCATTAACAAACTGGCCTGACATCTCTACACCTGCACACATAGTTCACTCACCATCTATTGTTATATCGACCCAGTTATCTAGTTATCATGTTTACAACTCCCAGACAGGAGCGCGGGCATGAGAACAGACCCTAGTGGCGCATTCCTCAGTCCCTCTTGAGAACAGTGGGAGGCGAGGTAGGAGTGGAGGGCGGAGGGTGAGGTAGGAGTGGAGGGTGAGGTAGGAGTGGAGGGCGGAGGGTGAGGTAGGAGTGAAGGGTGACCTTCTCAACGGCTACCCGACATAACAAAACAATTGTAAACCCGGAAGTGGACGATGGATAACAAACATGAAAGAAAGAAAGAACAAGTCAGGAGGAGATAAAAGAAAAACAATTGAAAAATACACAAAAGAAAGAGGAAAATACAGAAGACAAGAGAGAGAGAGAGAGAGAGAGAGAGAGAGGCGTAATAAATTCCTTTATACATCTATTCATATCGAGGAGGGAGGTTAGGGCAAAAAGGCCACATCAAACACCTCAAGAAATCAGCTTTACCTGTACTTTACCCTAATTAAAACCAATCAAGACAGCACCTGAGTATTACCTTCCCTCTATCTTCACACCTGTACTGGTGCGTCTCAATAAACCTTCCTGGATCTAAAACCAATGAAAGGGAACGAAGGAATGTGACACTGAACGATGAGATGTGGAAAGACGCGAACACCGCCAGCGAGGAGCAATTGGAGGTGAAATCTGCGACATTACTGGACAAAGGGAGTAGTGTAAAGGGCGCGTCCCACCTCCTGGGTTGGTGAGGGGGAGGGGAGTGAGGGGTGGTGAGGGTGAGGGGTGGTGAGGGTGAGGTGGGTGAGGAGGTGGGTGGTGAGAGTGGGTGAGGAGAAGTGGGTGAGGAGAGGTGGGTGAGGGAGAGGGTGGGTGAGGTGGTGAGGAGAGTGGGTGGGGTGAGGGAGTGGGTGAGGTGACAGTAAGACGAGGGAGAGTTACTGATGGGGATGAGGGTAGTGTGAGGGAGGGGGGTAGGTGATGACGGTGACCTTTTCAGCACTGTGGTCACTGCAGGAGGGGTCACACACAAGGTCAGGAGAGGGATCAGGAGGGGGCCAGTTCACACACAAGGTCAGGGACCAGGGAGGATCAGCTCACACACAAGGTCAGGGAGGGGTCAGGGTCACCTTAACACTACACAGCCACGAGTCATCACAACAGACTTTCACACACACACACACACACACACACACACACACACACTTACATCCACAAACATAAAAGACAAACCCACAGACCAGACCGACAGTCACACCTACACACAGACGTAGTGAAGATGACAGGCCATTTGTCTTCACTCTTATCGTTTCAAGCTAAGACAAGAAGGAGAATGGAGAGTGAAGGATGGAGGAAAGAAGGAGGGGTGAGGAGGGGGAATAAGGAGAGTGGAAGGAGGACAATCTTCCAGAGCCATAAGTGCTGACTCACCTTCTCAGATCTGGCCAAACTGTACTCTAATCTTATCAATAAAGGTGTTAAACTAACCAAATGGGGGTGAAGGAGAGGAAGGGGGTGAAGGAAGGGGTGAAGTGAGAAGGGAAGAAGGGGGGGTGAAGAGGGGTGGGATGAAGAAGGAGAGGAAAGGTGAAGGAAGAAGGTGAGAGAGACATGGTAGGAGAACAAGATATGAAGTGAGAAGGGAAGGAGAGGAGATGAAAGGAAGGGAGAGGATGGAAGAAATGGGACGAGAAAGGTGAAGGAGGAAGGGGAGGACAGTAGGAAGAAGGGTAAAAGGGAGGGAGGAGGATTGAGTGACGGAGGGTGAAGGAAAAGCGAGAAAGGGAAGGAAAGGGGCGTCTGTCAGAAGAGAGGGGGGTGGAGAAGGCAGGGGGTAAAGGTGTCAAGGAAGGAGCACAAGAAGGCAGTGATAACAAGAATGGGAAAGAGATGGGAGTGATGAGGTGAGGGAGAAAGGAGAGAGAGAATGAGAGAGAACAGAAAGGAAAAGGTAGGGTAGGAGTGAGAGAAAGAGGGGAGTGGAAAGAGAGGGGAGGAATTGTGGGAAATAGTGACAGGGAAGGGAGGAAATAAGAAGGAAATTGAAGGATAGGGAGATTAATAAAGAGGGGAGGAAATGAAGGGAGGGCTATGACACCGACACACCTGAGCTATGGACGACAACACCATGATCACGACCCCTTCGACAACACCATGACGTCACAACCCCTTCGACAACACCATGACGTCACGCCCCCTTCACGACAACACCATGACGTCACAACCCCTTCACGACAACACCATGACGTCGACCCCTTCACAACACCATGACGTCAGACCTTACCGACGTCTTGACAACACCATGACGTCAGACCTTCGACAACTGACGTCACGCCCCTTCACGACAACACCATGACGTCACAACCCCTTCACGACAACACCATGACGTCACGACCCCTTCACGACAACACCATGACGTCAGGCCCCTTAACAACCACCCGCGATGTCAGAGCCCCTTACTCCCCTATCGCACCATTACGTCAGTTCCCTTACCCTCAACAAAGCGATGACGTCACAGCCCCCTCCCTAAGGGCATGACTGAGTAATGGAGAACAGAGCAATAAGAGGAGAGTCATAAACAAGAGAATAATAGCCAAGTAGGGAGAACACCGACTCTTGCTGGTGGTGGAGGAGGAAGAAGTAGTTAAGGTTGGTAAAGGAGGGAGAGGATTAAGGGTGGTAAAGGAGAGGGTAGATAAGATGATGGGGAGGAGAGGTAGATAAGAATTGGTGGGGAGGAGTAGTAAGGTAGGGGGAGGGTGGGGAGGTAGATAGGTGGTAGGGGAGGAGAGGTAGATAAGGGTGGTGAGGGGAGGTAGATAAGGTGGTAGGGGAGGGTAGATGGGGTAGTGGGGGGAGAGGTAGATAAGGGTGGTAGGGAGGAGGGAAAGAGTGGTAGGAGGAGAGGAAAGACGGAGGGAGTTTAGGAGGAAGGGATTGTTACAGAGAGAGAGAGAGGGAGAGAGGAGACAGTGCTAAGTAACATGACACCTCCCCCGACTAGAAGGGAGGTGAGAGGACGTGGGGAAGTCAGAGAAGATTAGGATTAGGAGGGAACTTGGGGAGGTAGGGTGGAAGAGGAGGTAAAGGGAGAGTGAGAAAGGGAAGGGAGAGCATGAGGAGGAAGTACGGACCACTAACATCACCTGACAAATAGGTAATTAGACCCAGGAGACGTGTTATAACCAGAATGGTTGCAGGACATGGGAGATGGAGGAGAGGACACAGGCCAGAGCAAGGGAGGAAACGTAGCACCAACAGCAAATAACACTCAGCAAATAAATCAGAAAGCAGGCGACTCGACGTATGACACCAAAACAACACCAAACCAAGGCCACACAACAACACACAAACAACCATACCCACCACATCCACCACCACAACCAACACACACATCAACCATAACACACCAACACTACATCACCATCACACACCACCACCGCCACCACCACCACACCAACACCACAACGCCACCACCACACCACCACCACCACCACCACAACACCACCACCACATCACCACCACCACACCACAACGCCACCATCACCACCACCATCCCAGACATTCATACGTTAGATTTTCCTCATAACTGAAGACGTAAGAACGCATCAAACAGGCTGACTGAAGCACCGACACAAAGATGGATTCTCCAAGGTTCCTAAGTCGAATTTTGCTCCTAAATTAACATGAAAGAACATATCTAACTCCCCTCGTCAACAAACTCATAAAATCACATCCAAAATAACACTGAGACTCGACCTTAATTACGTTCACTTAGTACCAGTTAGGAGACCAAAATTAATGCATAGTGAGCTTGTTAAGTCGATACCTGCTGACTCGTTGATCAATTAAGTTGTTAGTATTCCTGGTTGGCAGAGTGTGTATAATATGTGCATTCCTCTCTCTCTCTCTCTCTCTCTCTCTCTCTCTCTCGCTCTCTCTCTCTCACTGCTGGTATTTGCTTTCACTCCTCTCTCACAACAAAGACACAGGTGCCAGTTCTCACACACAGATAATCCATTACTATACTAATCCAACTACTTATGCAAAACAAGTGATCAGATCCTGTTAATAAAGGTGTTTAAGACTAAGTTATCTATCATACGTATTTTAACCCCAGGAGCATGACGATTTAACCCCTTGAGTACGATGATTTGACCCCGAGTACAATGTCAACTTACTCAAGGTCATCGCACTCAAAGGATCAGGTCATTGTACTCAAGGGATTAAGTCATCATACCGCAGGTGAGTCAAGGTGAACGTACGTGTGTGTGTGTGTGTGTGTGCGTGTGTGTGTGTGCGTGTGTGTGTATCGGCTCTGGTCAGGCTAAAAACCCTTTGTATAACACGGAACAATGAACTGTAACACTGGGGCAGTATATCTCTTGTTGTTATGCTGTGTGTGTGTGTGTGTGTGTGTGTGTGTGTGTGTGTGTGTGTGTGTAATTTTATCTCTTAACTAGTGGTAAGTGAACGTATTTAATTAAGGTAGTGTTTTTATCGTAAGTCAACCCGTTAGTAACATTCTTAAACATTCACTTTATGAGGAATGTTTACAGGGAATGTTTACAGGGAATGTTTACAGGGAATGTTTACGAGGAATGTTTACAGGGAATGTTTACAGGGAATGTTTGAGGAATGTTTACAGGGTTTGGGAATGTTTGAGAATGTTTGGAGATGTTTGGGAATGTTTGGGGTTTGGGAATGTTTGGGAATGTTTACAGGGAATGTTTACAGGGAATGTTTACGAGGAATGTTTATGTTACGATCCTTGGTGAGAAATAGTTCCCCTTTTTACCCAGATGGCGGCGGTGGTTATTTCCTGGTGGGGTTGAGGCCGGTGGCTGTCACGTCCCCGCCACAGTTTCATTTACCTGTTTCGTTTTTTCCTCAGTTTATCGCAGTTATTTTTTATCATATTTCATTGTTCTTGGTTTTATTATTTTTTTTGGGCCATATTGTAAAGTTATTTTATTTTATTTCGTATCTTTTTTGTGTATTTTTCAACGAGACAATGATGGATTTTTTTTTAATTTTCGTTCATTTCTTTATAGTGTATTTCATAGTTGTTTTTTGCATCTCTAAATTATATGAAACGACGTAATATTTCCATATATTATCGCTATTTTTCATATATTATCGCTATTTTTCATATATTATCGCTATTTTTCACATTTCATCGTCGCGTTTATAGTCTCAGAACTCAAAGGTATTTCTCCCTCAATATATCGTTCATTTTCCACTGGACATCGAACGTGTTTTTAATTTATCAAACATTTTCCTGTGAACATTCTTATGCATTTTCCTAGATCTGTTTTCCTGCATATATTATCAACACTTTTCCCAAGCACTGTAAAAATCCCTAATAATACGAACAAATCTGAATAGAACGTAAAATTTCCTGAATATACGGAAAGTTCCCTAACATTAATCATACGTAAATTGTGAACATGCAAATTTTCCCCGACTATAAAAATACAGAAATTTCCCTTATATGCATTTTGAGAGAGAGAGGTGGAGAGAGAGAGAGAGAGAGAGCACGTTCAAGCATGGCAAAATATCCAATTAAAACTTTAGAGTAAGACTTTGTATGAATTTATAATAGTTTTTAAAAGCCATGAATAATGAATTCCAACTTCTGCCTCCACCGAACGGACGCCAAAAAATCCGTTATGACATTCAAAACATTACCAGGTGGCCTCATAACGAACCTCCGCGCTGATTGGCTGAGGAAATAATGCAGCAATGTTACCCCCTCGTTGATTGGCTGATTCAGTAACGCAGTAAAGTTACCTCCCTGCTGATAGATTGACAGATGGATAATAACAGCATTTGGGAAGACTGTCACCCCTTTTTATTAAATATGGAAAAGAGGATGACTAGACTGTCTATTACCCGGGTGTAGGTGAGGCTGTTTGATATGCTAATGACCCTGTATGGTAATTATGTCCCCCCTCTCTCTCTCCTCTCTCAGCGACCTTCAGAAGGCTGGGGGCAACCCTTGTTGATGTATTCCTCCCTCCTCCGCCCTCAGAACAGTGACCTCGCCTGTGTATGAATTTTACAAGTGGGTAGACCAGCCTCTGTGTGTGTGTGTGTGTGTGTGTGTGTGTGTGTGTGTGTGTGTACCTATACCTGTGACTGTTTCAAAGTCTGCATGGGTCGTGATGTGGGGGGGGGTGGTGGGAAGATAAGGCGGTGGGGTGAGCAGGAGGGGGTGGGGGTGGGGTAATCTTCGGTGTAGATTCTCAAGTAGTCTGGTGTTGGATGGGTTAATCTTTAGGTGGAGATTCTTCAGGTGATGTGGGGAGATAATTAACGTAAGTACCTGTGAGAATTAGACCCCCAGTGTGGTACCTGGCGAGGCAGTACTAGGGTGGCCCGATGCCGGAAATACCCGCGTTGGGAGAACTAGTATCGGGTATCGGCACCTCACATTCATTATCGGTCACCTGATACTCCCCACTCTCTGCCACACGCACACACACACACACATCCACACAAGGTCACCACCATTCAGTAACACACAAACATTGACCACATGACAAGTGACCCTTTCCTTCCCTCACTCCGTCAGGTAACAACAATAATAATAATCAACAGACTCACTACAGGTAAGTTGCCAGATGTATAATAACTCTGTACCTGGATCATGACGTCATCACTCTTACAACAGCGGAGAGTCGTGTATTAACCAACTAGAATATTATTATTTTTCCAGAAAGCAATACAGGTTGCAGCCCTCAAAACACTCAACAACTGCAATAATATTAGAGCTGTGCAATATATATATATATATCTTTCCGTAAATCTCGGGTTAATTAAATTGTTTTCATTTTCGATGGTGTAGGAAGCAAGAAGCAAATGAAGACCTCGCTAGTACAGAGCCTTGCCTGGTGTAACGGGGCTCACTGAAACACTCACCACCACTAGCAGTCTCCCTCACCACCACCACCAGCCTCCTCCCCCACCACCAGCCTCCTCACCACCACCTAGCAGTCTCCCCACACCACCACCACCACCAGCCTCCCACCAGCAGCCTCCTCACCACCTCACCACACTCCCAACTAGCAGCCTCACCACCTAGCAGCCCTCACCACCACTAGCAGCCTCCCTCACCACCACTAGCAGCCTCCCTCACCACCATCAGGTACAATAAGCTGGGGTGGTGATTCTTCAGGTGATCTTATGAGGGTAGACTGAGGCAGAGACAAGATGGAGACGGTGAGAAGAAACCACGATATATTGAAGAAATTATACCAGCCATTATAACACACACACACACACACACACACACACACACACACACACACACACACACACACACACAGGGTAAAAAGATCTCTACATCTTAAGTGTGAAATTAAGTATGGTGTGTGTGTGTGTGTGTGTGTGTGTGTGTGTGTGTGTGTGTGTGTGTGTGTGTGTGTGTGTGTGTGTGTGTGTGGAGGGCAGATCTTACTTCCACAGGTCAAGGTTCTTTTTAATGTATCACACCTGTTGAGGAAAGGTAAGATGGTGATGAGATTGTTACCTGAGATTATCAAGCTTTCTCAGGGCCCCAAGCTAACCCAGGATACGTGGGCCCCCAGTACTCATGGGCTCCAAGCTAACCCAGGATACGTGGGCCCCCAGTACTATGGGCCCAAGCTAACCCAGGATACGTGGGCCCCAGCTATGGGCCCCAAGCTAACAGGATACGTGGGCCCCCAGTACTCATGGGCCCCAAGCTAACCCAGGATACGTGGGCCCCCAGTACTCATGGGCCCTGCTAACCCAGGATACGTGGGCCCCAGTACTCATGGGCCCCAAGCTAACCTAGACTGATAAAACCATTACTATTAGCCCCACTTCTATTCTGGACAGATTTAAATCCTCACAATAGATATGAATCTTTTCTGGACATATTCGAGCTATTATATATATATATTTGAACCTTTTTAACTCATTGGAATCTTTTTTGCTTATTCGAAACCTTGTATAAAAAGATTCGACTCCTCCCACCTTCCCACACATTCTCAATCCTTTGTTTAAGCATTCCGATTCTCCCACGTTGTCTCCCACTCATCTCTCGTGAGCTCTCAGTCCTTACAGTGAGATAAAATCGAAACTTAAGTAAGATTCGAATCCACAAGAGAAAGATTCGAATCTCGACTTCTTACAACGTGAAGGTCGAAGCTTCACGTGTCAAGATTCACCTGTCAGATTACAACATTGGTTCATTCAGTCATATCTCTTGCTTTAGCAGGAGGGAGGGATATAGTTACCCTGCCTCTTCCTACTCTCAGCTAAAGAACCAACTTTCCACCATTAAAACACCTACACAATCCATTACTACAGATCTCGCTAAATAATTCCACTGCGAATTTCTCCGGTATTGATTCTCGCTAAATATTACCTCCGCCAATATACTGTACAGTGTTTACGCCTCGGGGCATGAAGGAGCGATACAACAATGACGGGGCACTTAAGGTAGGGAGGACGGGCAGCCTCTCTCACCGTCAATATCACCCATATATGAGTAGACTTTGGTACGTTAGACCAAATTATCATTATTATTATTATTATTATTATTATTATTATTATTATTATTATTATTATTATTATTATTATTATTATTACAGCACATTTTTTTATTCCGTCATTAGTTTTTTCGAGAAATTTACACAAAAATTTTAAAAAACGTGAAAAATATACAAGTCATTATAATGGACCGGCACAGTACTAAGACAAAGGGTGAGGACCGACACTAGGGGTGAGGACCGACACTAGGGGTGAGGACCGACACTAGGGGTGAGGACCGACACTAGGGTGAGGACCGACACTAGGGGTGAGGACCGACACTAGGGGTGAGGACCGACACTAGGGTAGACGACACTAGGTGAGGACCGACACTAGGTGAGGACCGACACTAGGGGTGAGGACCGACATGGTGAGGACGACACTAGGTGGGACGACACTAGGGGTGGGGACCGACACTAGGGTGGGGACCGACACTAGGGTGGGGACGACACTAGGGTGGGACCGACACTAGGGGTGAGGACCGACACTGAGGAGGTGTAGACCAACACTGTGAGTCTGCCAGGAACAGAAGGGTGGTGGTGTAAATTGCCAGGTAATTTAGATCGTAACGGCAGGAGTCATTATCCCGGCACAGTGTTATTACCTGGTGGTAGAGCACTGTCTGAACTAGGGCGTTGCTACTGACGGTGGCTGCTACAACTGATGTTACTGCTGACGGCTGCCTGACTATTGCTGTCACTACTGCTAGCATTGGTATTGATAGTACTAACATGCCTATTACTACCTGTATTTTTAACCCACACCTGTACTTTCTACCACACCTGTACTTTCTGCTTACACCTGTACTTTCTACCCACACCTGTACTTCTGCCCTACACCTGTACTTTCACCCACAACCTGTACTTTCACCTAATAATCTTTTCTACCCACACCTGTACTTTCTACCCACACCTGTACTTTCTACCCACACCTGACTATGGGAGAAACAGCCACAAAGTTCAACACCAAGGTTAAATCTTCGCCAGCGTAAGCGATTATGAGCGCCTGACGTGTCCTTCAGTCTTACTAAAGTTCGCCAACCTTCTGCCTGCGGTGGTGGTTCTTCCGCTGGGATGAGCGTAAGAACTAGTCGGGAAATGGAGGAAGATTGAAAGAAAAACTACGAAAAAAAGATGAAGAAGGAGGAGGAGGAAGACAGAAGAGGAAGATGAGGAAGATATAAGACAAGGGAAGAGGAAGACAGAAAAAGGGGAGGAAGAGGAGGAAGAAGAAGAAGAACGAAAGACGGAGGAGGAGAAGAGGAAAAAGGAAAAGAATAGAAAGAAGAAGAAGTAGAGGAATGAAATAAATAACATGGAAGAAAGAAGAACAAGAAGAAGAATTACGAAAACAATGATCAAAAAATACTATTAAAATTATACTGAGACTAAGAGAACCCGTCCACTACTGAGACTAAGAGAACCCGTCCACTACTGAGACTAAGAGAACCCGTCCACTACTGAGACTAAGAGAACCCGTCCACTACTGAGACTAAGAGAACCCGTCCACTACTGAGACTAAGAGAACCCGTCCACTACTGAGACTAAGAGAACCCGTCCACTACTGGAGACTAAGAGAACCCGTCCACTACTGAGACTAAGAGAACCCGTCCACTACTGAGACTAAGAGAACCCGTCCATTGAGACTAAGAGAACCCGTCCACTACTGAGACTAAGAGAACCCGTCCACTACTGAGACTAAGAGAACCCGTCCACTAGGCATCAATCAGGTCACAAGTAGTCATCATTGTTGTTGTGTTTTTATCCTAAGTCAAGCAGTTAGGTGTTTTGTTTATACCCCATGTATGATGATGATGATGATGATGATGATGATGATGATGATGACATAACAAAGATGGTGGTGATGATTGGAACTAACGGAGGAGATTTCAACGCGAGGAAGATAGTGTTCTACAAGGTGAGTCTCTCTCCGGCTGGCTTACGGTACACGCGCCACTAACACTGGTCAGATAATGGCCTTGACTACTTAAAGCGCATGTGTGGAGGTGCTGAGAACCTGTGTATAGAACGTGTGTGTGTGGGGAACACGTACACCAACACAATACACTTAGAGTCTCAGATTGTGTTATCTGTCCACGTCAACCTACACATACACAAGAATGTACTAATAACACACACACACACACACACACACACACACACACACACACACACACACACACACACACACACACACACACACACACACACACACACACACACACACACACACACACACACACACACACACACACACACACACACACACACACACACACACACACACACACACACACACACACACACACACACACTGTCGAGAAGGAAACACGTACTCATAAACCATGTTCAGCCAGAGTAGAGTGCCAGGTAAACACAGTCATTACGGTAAGGCATAACAACCTGCCCTGCTCTGCCCTCACCCAACTGCCCGGGGTCAAGATGTGCTCCCCCCTCCAGAACTAGCTCCTGCAGGGTGAGTCTCTGTGTTATGTATGTGAGTATTTACCTGTATCTCCCACACACAGGTAATGACATCCCTTACCTGTCCTGACACGTATACAGGTGAATGATCTTAGAGACTAGCGAATACTAAGTAACTGACAACTCACTAGATGTTGTAGATGATGGAAATAATGATGACAGTTATGATGATGATGACAGTGATGATGATGATGACATAATAAAGATGATGGAATAACAAAGGTGATGATAATGGCATAACAAAGAAAACACTTAAGACATTCACTTAGAAATATTTAAAGACACTTAGAAACTCATACGGCACTTTAATCGTCCCAAATATCATCAATACATCCACAAACACTCCTTTAATCAGAAACATCAACACAGGTACATCAATCAATACCAGGTACACTTTTAACAGAGGCATCAAAGCTCGACCCACTAACACGTCATCCATCAGTCAGTTGGTGTCAGCCTTCAAGTACAGCCGCCGTCAGCACCAAGTATTCCCAGCTTGTAACTCTGACTCTTACGACAGCTGACAGTATCTTGTGGCCAGTGTCAAGGTAAGGCGCTACCAACACAGGTATTACAATGACCACCACCGTTTTCACAGTCGTTATATCCAGGTAAGGAGTGTTATTTACGCCTGACTGAGAGACTGGGAGACTGTCAACACTCACACACGTACCTTGGGTGTTACTATCTACTGATGTGCGAGATACGAGACGATGCAACACCTGCCTGACGAAATATACTGTACGACGCCTCTCTCTCTCTCTCTCTCTCTCTCTCTCTCTCTCTTTCTCTCTCTCAACCACGTGATCCAGCCTACTGTAACAGCCTTCCCGTGCACCAGCCAGCCAACACAACTACTTGGTACAACTTGTTCAAATTTCCAGTTTGGTTGAGTCTGAAGTCTCCAGGGAAAGTGTGAGAGAGAGAGAGAGAGAGAGAGAGAGAGAGAGAGAGAGAGAGAGAGACGACTTCCATGATACGATCTTAGAACATGTAATGATGATGGAAGAGGAGAAGGAAGAGGTGGAAGGGTCACCAGGAAATGAGAGGGGGGGTTTGGAGAGCTGGTGACAACAGGTGGTAGGCAGGTAAGTCATTCCTCCACCACCTGGGACCTCATCATCACCAACACCACCCTGGGCGACAGCTGATGCCCCTGGCGAAGAACACCACTACCACCACTGCCACCATCTCCACCCCTCGCCTCCTCCACCTACCACAACCACAACCACCATTACCACCATTCTGGGGGTCACACCTCACCAACTGGCGCTGTGTAAACTTACCAGTCATCGTCCAGGTACCTGCCTCTACCTGTAGTACCTGCCCTTGAGTTCACCTGAAATATTTCGCATCACCTGAAGATTAGGCCCCCAGTTAATTACTTCTGACGATTAGATACCCAAACACTACCTGGGTGATAAGGTTAGATTGGCGTAGGTTAGATTAGGTTAGGTTGGTTATTGTTAGGATTAAAGTGACCTTGGGTGTCTAATCTTCAGGTAATCCACTGTATCCACCTGCCCTATGACTCGCCTCCACTAACAGGCCCTTCCACAGCCAGGTAGCGGTGTGTGTGTGTGTGTGTGTGTGTGTGTGTGTGTGTGTGTGAGGAACAGAAAGGGCAGGAGTCAGGACCAATACAATGAAATGGGGTGTACCTTTGTCGCTGTCTAAACACTGACCTCTGCCGACCTACACCTCAAATATGTTCTGTGTGCGTGCGTGCGGCCAAATATTACACCCAAAACACTACTAAATCTCTACCACAGGTAAACATTACATCACCTTTAATTAAGAACAAAACAACAAAGTGAGATCCTCAAGACTCCCGGACCGTGTTATTGTCTGAGAAAAATACTCACTGGCAACCTCTGATCAGTGACGTAAAGGTAAACAACACAATTATGTGATTTTCTGCACAAGTGTACAATATATGACGTCATAATGTACACTTAATGACGTACACTTCTCCCGACTGTTACAGAGGTGATGAGAATTACTGGACCTGTATTCCTGTATCTCTACCTGTAACTAATATTAATCTGTTCTTGTAATTGTATAAGTTAAGCTCTAGATTTACCTGTACCTGTACTTGTAAATGAACCTGTACAGGTAATTATTGTATTCCTGTATGTGTAACTTGCTTGTATCTCTAAGTTTACGTGTAATTGTTGATACACCTGTACTTGTACCTTAGGAGTCACTGTAGGAGTCACTGTTCCTACATATATACTGTAACTAACTGTACCTGTATTTCTCACTACACCGGTACAGGTAGACGCATCATTACCTGTGTGGAGGTTTTCGCAAGGTGGTCACAGGAGGGGGGGTAGGGGGGGGCGTGGCTAATATACTCTAACAACACTCACAACAACAACAGGTATTACGTCACTCTTACAACCACATGTTTACAAACACTTGTAAGTTTGTGTGTGTTTGTTGGTCATCCACTTGTAAGCCTCCACTAAATATCATACTTTTTTCTCACTGTCGTTTTTGATGTGTCGAGTTCTATCTATATATCTATTCAACATGTATGTATGTATGTATGTATGTCTGTATGTATGTATGTATGTATGTATGTATGTATGTATGTATGTACAGAAACCTCAACGAAGGTGGGATAAATAAGAGCGACTTAGCATGGTAGTATCACATCAACAACTCGTTCGATTCTTCGCCCGTGACTCGCTCCTCGTCTTCATTAAATCAACAACAGGGATACGGACAAGTGAGCCATCGGGAGGTACTTCACCTTGGTCGTGGTCAGACATGGGTGTCGTTTTTAGCGCCCTAGTGTGTTTACCTGCGGGTGGATGTGGGAAACTTGGGGTCCAGGATTCTCTCTCTCTCTCACACACACGCACACACACACGCACACACACACACAGTATAAGACCTACATCAAGTCAGCCAGCCCCTGCTTGTGGAAACGTGGCCCCAACATTACTCGACACCAGACCCCGAGATAAGACAAACCAACACCCGTATTTACACCTGAGCCAACAAGACTCTCAAAGGTACGGACCATAATACCTTTCCCTTAACTGGTGATGTAAAGGTGTGTCTTCAGGTATAACTTAAAACGACGACATAAAAGTTTCTTAAAAGTTCTTAAGTTGAACTTTTTTCCTCGTGACTCAAACGATGACTAAAACTGGTTTCTTAAAGGTTCGTAGGTTAATTTTCCACCTGTGAGACGGAGCTAAATTACTTCACACTCTCAGGTAATTTCGACGTCAATTCTGTTGTTATTTTTTGTACCGTAACTTCATGGGCCTGTCGCAGGTATTCCCATATCATCACTTAAGGTAAATATATAACCTACGACCTCCACGTCATACCTTTAATTAGACACCGCCAGCTTATATCACCTGAAGTTTAACCCAACCTAACCTAACCTAACCCTAACTTAATCCTCAACTTTAAGCAAGAAGCTACACCAAGGTAAAGTAGAGTCTCAGCGTAATATTCACGTCATTAATCACAGGAGCGTCTGAGAACCACCCCGACTCTCCTCAGCTCATACGTAAACCCCCGACAGAAAGGCCAACATACACCTCCCCACACAACTGGTTTATTTAACTAAGTCGGGGTTTATGAAGCAAGATTAACTCCCTTCTCCTGGACAGTTATAAACCTCTTCCTCCTCAGTCGTTATCACCCTTCCTCCTCAGTCGTTATCACCCTTCCTCCTCAGTCGTTATCACCCTTCCTCCTCAGTCGTTATCACCCTTCCTCCTCAGTCGTTATCACCCTTCCTCCTCAGTCGTTATCACCTTCCTCCTCAGTCGTTATCCCCTTCCTCCTCAGTCGTTATCACCCTTCCTCCTCCAGTCGTTATCACCTTCCTCCTCAGTCGTTATCACCCTTCCTCCTCAGTCGTTATCACCCTTCGTCTTATCACCTTCCTCCTCAGTCGTTATCACCCTTCCTCCTCAGTCGTTATCACCCTTCCTCCTCAGTCGTTATCACCCTTCCTCCTCAGTCGTTATCACCCTTCCTCCTCAGTCGTTATCACCCTTCCTCCTCAGTCGTTATCACCCTTCCTCCTCAGTCGTTATCACCCTTCCTCCTCAGTCGTTATCACCCTTCCTCCTCAGTCGTTATCACCCTTCCTCCTCAGTCGTTATCACCCTTCCTCCTCAGTCGTTATCACCCTTCCTCCTCAGTCGTTAACACCCTTCCTCCTCAGTCGTTACACCTTCCTCCTCAGTCGTTATCACCCTTCTCCTCAGTCATTATCACCCTTCCTCCTCAGTCGTTATCACTCTTCCTCCTCAGTCGTTATCACCCTTCCTTCTCAGTCGTTATCACCCTTCCTCCTCAGTCGTTATCACCCTTCCTCCTCAGTCGTTATCACCCTTCCTCCTCAGTCGTTATCATGCTTAATACCTGTACTTAATTTTATATATGTAACTGTATTTCCATTCATGTCTGTACCTGTACTTTAATTTGGACCTGTATTATTACTGTACTACACACTGTAATACCGTGACGTACTGAATGGCTTGTTGTTACTGTACACTGGACCTAAGAGTTTATTTACACATCACTAACGTAAAACAATACAATATAACCTTCACTGATCCTAATTAAATCACTAAACGTTCATACGGTCATCTTGTTTCTGACTTAGGAGAAAATAGAGACGAAGAGAACTACCTAAGAGATAAAGGTCACATTAGGGTCAACTCACCACAACAGCCACGAGGTATCAACACACCTGGTCACGCCGCCTTACCTGTGTCAAGGAGAAAATACTTTAATTAATTACCTGCGCCACCTTATCTCACTTCAGCATTATTAATTCTCTCTTACAGACATGTGAGAACATCAAACACACGCTGAAAAGTGTGTGTGTGTGTGTGTGTGTGTGTGTGTGTGTGTGTGTGTGTGTGTCAATAGTGGTGGTGGCTTATCTCTCCCGTGCTGGATTATGAATGATGAATAATTACACTTTAAGATCTTAGTAAGTCTCTCTCTCTCTCTCTCTCTCTCTCTCTCTCTCTCTCTCTCTCTCTCTCTTTCTGTCTCTGTTTCTCTCTGTCTCTCCCTCTTATCGTTGCCTGGGTCCTACAAACGCCCAGCCCCCCCCGGCCATAGGTCAGAGGGTTACCGTGAGGGGCAGGAGCACTGACCACTTCCGTCGCCCCCGGGAGGTCACAGTTCCGGCCCCATCCTCCATTTAACCCTTTGTATCACCGTCACGCCTCACTCCTCCAACAACCCATGATTACGGCCCCTTCCTATGGTGCCGTGAACACCTGTGACGCTCTACCTGGAGGACTACCTACTGTACCTGGGGGACTACCTAGCATACCTGGGGGACTACCTAGCATACCTGGGGACTACCCTAGCATACCTGGGGATACCTACTGTACCGGGGGTCTGCAGGGGACTACCTATAGCATACATGGGGTCTACCTGGGGACTACCTACTGTACCTGGGGACTACCTGTGCCTGGGGACTACCTACTGTACTTGGGGTCTACCTGGGGGACTACATAGCATACATGGGGTCTACCTGGGGACTACCTACTGTACCTGGGGGACTGCCTACTGTACCTGGGGGACTACCTACTGTACCTGGGGGACTACCTAGCATACCTGGAGTCTACCTGGGACCTAATCTACCTACGATCTCCCTGGGATTATTTTACCTCAAGATTACCTAACCTAACCTAACCTGTTGACTTATACCCACACTACTTTTCTCACTCCTCCTTTTACAGTAAAACCTTCATATAACGAACTTCTCTGTCTCCATATATTCCGATAGACGAGAGTTTTCACATCTAACGGACCTTTGATATAACGGACTTTCATCACTCTTTAGTCCGTTAAATAGAGGTTTCAGAGCACAAGGAAGAAAACAGAAATAATTATCAAATCTTCCCGGAAATTCCTCAGTTCTGGGGAAATAATCAAGGAGGGAAAAAATGACTGCCTAGATGAGAGCTGAGGAAGGAAAAGTTGGCATCAGAAGTTACCAGAGCAGAGATGAAAAGACTTAAGTGAAAAGACTTCAATTTACTTACGGTTTCTAAGAAGGTCTGTGCTGGAGGGGTGGTGGGGAGGTGGGGAGCGTGGGAAGGGGAGGGAGGGGGAGGAAAGAGGAAGGGAACGAGGGAGGGGTGAAGAACGAGATGAGGAAAGGAAGCAAGGATAGGCGATGGAGAGGCAGGAGGGAAGTGGAGGAGACGGACAGAGATGAAGCAAGAGGGATGATGATAAGGTAATGAAAGGAAGGAGGAGGGAGGCGGGTATGGGAGAAGAGAAATGAGATAAAATGGAGGAATTATTAGGTTTAGAAGGGAGAGGAGGAGGTGAAGGGAGAGAAGAGGAGGCAGATGAGAGGTGGGGAGAGGAGGCAGGGGAGAAGAGGAGGCAGGTGAGAGGGGAAAGAAGAGTAAGGAAGAGGCAATAGATGACAACAGCACCAATAACACCACCACCAACAACACCACCACCACAACTACCACCATCAACACCACAACAACAACTACCACCAACACCACAACAACAACTACCACCATCACTGCTACTAACATCAACAAGTACCTGCAGCCGTAACAGCATCAATGGCACTACTCGTAACACTAACGGGAACTGTAAAGGTGTAACAGCAATAGTAACAGCAGTAACGCCAATAGCATACAGCTGACCAGACCATTAATACGATTTACCAACACCAAGGGATAAGAAAGTAGAGCCCCCTCCCTCCTCCACCTCTCTCTCCCAGGTGTGTCAGAGAGAGAGAGAGAGAGGCAGGCAGCGTGGGAACGAGAGATCAATCAATACACCCCTAATTAAACCCAAATTGGCAGCGTTTTAATCACCTGGGTTGTCCAAACACGCCAGGCCACACACACAGGTAAGGTAATAGACAGGTAAGGTAATATACAGATAAGGTAATAGACAGGTAAGGTAATAGACAGGTAAGGTAATAGACAGGTAAGGTAATATACAGGTAAGGTAATAGACAGGTAAGGTAAGGTAATAGACAGGTAAGGTAATAGACAGGTAAGGTAATAGACAGGTAAGGTAATAGACAGGTAAGGTAATAGACAGGTAAGGTAATAGACAGGTAAAGTAATAGACAGGTAAAGTAATAGACAGGTAAGGTAATTTAACTTTACCTGACTCGTTAACAAGATTACGACACACCTTTATGACACAGAGGGACATAAAGTACTGTAGTGTAGACCATCCTGACACTAATTGACCTCATTGTTGATGTAGGTCGCGTTTGTGTGTGTGTGTGTGTGTGTGTGTGTGTGTGTGTGTGTGTGTGTATGTGTGTGTCTCTGTGTGTGTGTGTCAGGTGATTTACGAAGAGGTTAAGTTGTGGTCCTTTGTTTGATTAATTAGTCACACCTGGGAGGGATAATGTCACCTTGCACTGTTGATGTTTAGGGCTGGGGGTAAGTCACTGCTGCCGGAGAGAAAGAGGAGGAGAGAAGGAGAAGGAGAGAGAGAAGGTATAGAGAGTAGAATAAGGAATGAAGAAGAGAGAGAGGGAGAGGAAGAGGGAAGGAGGGATGGGGGAAGGAGGGATGGGGGGGAGGGATGATGATGGGGAGAGGAAGGAAGCAGTTCAGTGTATAAAGAAAGATGGACAAAGAGAGGGAAGTTGACTCGTGTGTGTGACGGAAGCTCCAGTGAGTCAGTCAGTCGCTAGATAACGGAACTGGAGTACTGTACACCTGCCTGACTACCTACCCCTGTGACGCGTTGGAGGGGGGAGGAGGTGATGAAGGAGTGGAGGAGTACTGAAGGAAGATGCGAGTGAAGGAGAGGTGAAGGAAGGTGTATGTTTGAGGAGGAGGAGGAGGAAGATAGCAAGATGGTTGTAAGGAGGAAAAGATGAACACACACACACACACACACTTAACACCGGAGCGTGAACTCACCTGGCGCTTACCTGAGTATTACCTGTAAGTTTAACGGAAATTTTAGCTCCCAGGCGACACTTCCTGACACCTGCCACTAACACCCAGTACTTACCTCCCACAGTATTTGGCTCTACTTATACCCAGAGTACTTAACACTTAAGTATCTTCCTTACCTAACCTAACCTAACCTTCCCTGACCTAACTTTGAGAAACATTAATATAAAATGGAGGGAGGAAGATTTTGACCGACTTTGCATTTATAACTGAAAAGATTTTGTCCAAGTGGATTTTGTCCGGGTATCCTCTAACAGAGCTCCTCCAAGGTATCAACGCCGCCTCCTCCTCCTCCTCCCACTTGAGCGAGTACAAAGAATTGGTCCTCCACCTCAAGGATCACCTTTGTTCCCCCTCCAGGGACACACTCGTCCTCACACTCCTTCAAGACGGAGGAATAGTCGTAGTTGTTCATCGTCTTCACAAAATAAAATGTAATAAATAGAAAAAAATAAAAACGTGAACATCAGCCCCAAAAATTCACCTTTAACTCAAATACATTACCTAACCTAACCAAGCTTACTTATTCTACCTTAACCTAACCCAACCTAATCTAACCTAATCCCTATATAGTGTTAAGTTGTTTGATCACCAGGTGAAATAAGCTAGGGGGCTAATCTTCAGGCGATTCGATAAAATACACCCAATTTCTTCCAGACATTCAAACAAGGTCCAACTGTGGAGGAAATTGGAGGTCCTTACCCTGTTATTAAAAAAGGACCGACGTCATCACCCCCACCACTTACAACCTCTCGCTGCCGACGACACACCTCTACCACCGCCTCCACCTCCGCCCCTCCCTCGACAAAACACACGCCCTCCACCTCCTCCTCGCCCCGCCACCTCCATCCCGCCCCTCCACCTCCCCGCCCCGCCACCTGCAACACGCCCCTCCACAGCCACGGGGTCACTGTCAAAGGGTCCTACACCACACACCATCAACAAGGACCTCGACTGTGTCCTGCCGCCCCCCTCCACTACACTTGTTCTCGCCACTATTGTCTATATGTTTTATTTCTTAAACAAACATAAAGTTCAGAGAGAGAGATCAGTCAAGTGTCGCTGTTATATATACTCACTGAGGCGTCCCCTTGACAAATACAAACTTTTCTCTCTCTCTCTCTCTAGTTCTCGTGTGTGTGTGTGTGTGTGTGTGTTCCCCAGGTAGGTAAGGTTCAGGTGAACTGTTATTACGGTTGTGGTCATCAGTTGGTGAGGTAGTGGTGTGGTATACTACTGCCTCCATCATGCCCCCCCCCCCCCCCCCTCCCCCAACCCCTGGTAAACGAAACAAAGTAATAATTTTGGCTTGGGAAAAAAGTCAGGGTAGGTCAGGTTAGGTTTTAAATGCTTTCTTTCGTCATTAAAACAACTAAACTACCCGGAAGTAACGTTTTTTCGAGGTGAGAAAAATAAAAACCAAACTAAACTGTGACCTTTTTTGCTATACTCTCGTCCCTCACCTCACACCTCAGCCCCTCCCTGTCCTTCACCCCTCCAGCACGCGCGGAACACCTGCCTCCCCCGACAGGTGACACTAATTAACATCAGGTGCATCGCATCCTGATCACCTGCCGTCCACCTGGGATCACTTCACCAAGTGTTCACCTCACCTGGTGATTTGAGGCTCCTCTCTCCTTCCTACAGCTCGAGGAGGGGGAGGAGAGTGGTAAAGGAAGAGATGGGAGGGTAGGAGTTATGTTATATTGTGTTAAGTTTGGGTGGCTAATAGTAAGGTGAAATAAGCTAGGGTGTCTAATCGCCAGGTGAGATCCTCCTGTACAGGTGTAAATGACCCAACTGACGGCGGTCGTCTGGGAGTGAGACCTGCGACCCTATAGCTGTGACCCGGGCGTGCTGACCACACTCCGCTACTGTACCTGTCACGTGCCGCCCGAGCTGTTCCCTGCCCCGGTGACCTCACCCGTGGCCGGCACCTGTCCAAGGGGCCCCAGCCTTAACGTGTCTGATGAACCTAATCTAACCTAATAGGGCTTTGAACTGGGGCCTAACAGGACTGGACCCCGGATTCCTTCTCCTCTTCCTCCTTCTCCTCCTCCTCTTCTTCTCTCCACCACCTCTCTTCCCCGTTTCTCATCTCCATATTCCTTCTCTCTTACACCCTCCTCCTCCTCCTCCTTTAATCCATTATCTCTCTTCTCCGTGTCACTCAACCTTGTCTTTTATACAATGGTGTGAGTCTGTCTGTGTCTGTTAAACAATGGAGAGAGGGCGTCTTGCCTCTGTCTCTCTCTTTACTATATAGTGGGGCAAGGCTCGCTCTCTCTCTCTCTCTCTCTCTCTCTCTCTCTCTCTCTCTCTCTCTCTCTCCTCTCTCTCTCTCTCTCTCTCTCCCTCTCTCTCTCTCTCTCTCTCTCTCTCTCTCGTGGTGAGAGGCAGTACAGCCACTCGACCAGACAGGGTGACCAGTCGTCCTAATTGATGATTTCCTCACCTGCACCTGTCTGCCTGCCAGCTACCAGGGGGAGGGGGGGGGCGTAAGAGGAAGAGGAGGAGGAGGAGGATGGATGGATGGATGGATGGATGGATGGATGGATGGAGGGAGGGAGGAAGGGGAAGATGAGGGAGGAGGGAGGAAGAAGATAAAACAGAAGAGGAAGAAGGAAGGAGGAAAGAGAGGAAGACTTGAGATATTAAAAAAGGAGGAGGAGAAAGAAGCAGGAAGAGGGAGTGAAAGATTAAGAGGTTAAGGGAGACATGATCAGAGGAAGAGGAAGGAGAAAAAGGTTAAGAGATTAAAAAGGAGAAAAAACGAAGAAAAAAAAGAGAAGTGAATAAATAAAGCGAAGAATTAAAGTGAGAGGGAAGTAAAGCGATTAAATATGAGGAATAAAGATGAGACGAAGGAAGGAAGGTGAGAGAGGAAGAAGGAGGGAAGGAGGAAAGATGGCTAAGGACAGAAATTGGAGGAAAATAAAGGAAAAATTAGGGAAATGATAGGAAAGAGAAAAATATACATACATACATACATACATACACACACACACACACACATACATACATACATACATACATACATACATACATACTACCACGTCTCCTTACATTGAAAAAATATTAAGAATTTACAGTTCAATGTAAAATGATGAATACAAATTGTTATCAAATTCCTATGTATAACAGTTAGGTTTAATGTCTGTCCACACACGATGTCTAAAACAGCAAAAACTTTACTTGAATATGAGAGACAAAGAACTCCTTAATTACAGGTGCAATGGAAGAAAATTTAATTGATATTGAAAATGTTATTCGCTCAAGAGTAAAAAATTACGTTAGGAGTTTGTTAAAGGTTTTGTGTGTTGGGGCAGCCAGTGGGAGGTGTGTTGTGCAGGTATTATTATTATTAATAATATTATTATTATTATTATTATTGTTGTTTTTGCAAATACAATAAGTTTGCCTCACAAAAATACATTCATATCTGGAATTGAAGACATTCCACAGGTGAGACGCCGCCACCCTCACCTGCCTGCATACCTGGCCTTTACCTGCAGTTATGCCCCATTATAAAAGTGCCTCACACCTGGAAGACGGTCGGTGAAAGTTCACCTGTCACTAACAGGTGGAGAGGTATGACGGAGCTGGTACAGCAACGAGAGAAAGGAGTTCCAGTGAAGGCAGAAGGCGGGTGAAGGTTCGTCTGGCGTTGGTTCAATAAGCGTGTCAGCGCACACACACACACACCTAAGTCACCACAGGTCGGCCCCGCACACCACCGCTTGACCCGCAACGTTACACCCGCTCAGTAAAACCCATTAAGAGCGACACACACTCACCTGGACTACTGCCAGAGAAACTAAGTCACAGGTAATGTCAAACACGTCACTAGGCTACCTGTCGTTGTTTCCGGGTCATCTTACTGCCCACAACACCATATACGGCCAAGAGTGCCCCACCAGGCTGTTGACGCCTCTGTACTACACGTATGTCACAGCCTCGATGATTGTAATAAACTTGTCTGTGTATTGAAAACCTCCACTAATGATGGTATGTTTCTTTTACTTGGTGACACACACACCTCCTCCTCCCACCCTCTCTCTCTCTCTCTCTTCTCCTCCCTTCCCTCTTCTTCCATCCCTTTCCTGTCCCTTCCTCCTTTCTCCCTCTTTCCCACTTTTCTATCCTCTTGTTTCCTCCTCCTCCTCCCTTTCCCTCTTCTTCCATACTCTTCCCACTCCTTCTCTTCCTTCTTTCTTTCTCTCTCCTTCCTTTCCCTCACTCCTCTCCCATCTTCTTCCATCCTCTCTTCTCTTCCTCTCACTCATCTCCCCTCTTCTTCCATCCTCTTGTTCCCTCCTCCTCCTCCTCTCTTCTCTTCCTCTCCCCTCTTCTCCTCCCCTCACTCCCCCGTGCCCTCAGTGGTGTGTTCTAGTGATCTGAGCCAACTAGGGCAGAGGCTTAACTGGAGGCTTCCTGATAGCACAGGTTGATCCCCTCTGACCTCTACACACTCTGGCCTCCACGCACCCTGACCTTACACCCTCTGGTCTCTACACACACACACACTGGCCTCCACACAGTTTGGTATCCACACACTCTGGCCTCCAAACATCATACTGTCCTCCATGCACCCTGATCTACACACACGCTGATGTCCACATACGCTGTCCTCCAGGCACCCTGACTTCCACACACCGGCAACCACACACCCTGGTATCCACAAACCATGACCTCCATACACCATGACCTCCACACACCATGGCCTCCCCACATCCTGGCCTCCATACACCATACTGGCCTCCATACACCCTGGCCTCCACGCCCGCCTCACCCCACCATAATCCCGGCTTTACCAGGAACATGCCTAAGGGTCTGACTCTTACACACACACACACACACACACACAACATATGTATTCAGAGTGGATGGAATAGTGTACCTGAAGCTGACCCCTGGACAGCCGCCTCTCTACATGACCACTGTTAACCCTCTGATCAAGCTTACTGTTGTATCTTGTAACTTGCAGATCAATATATGCGTTTATATTCTCACTGAAACTTTATTACCTTTTTTAATCATCTGAAGATTTGTCCCCCCCCCCCCGAGCATATTTCACCTGCTGATTTACTTTCCTAATGCTATTTAGAGGTTGGGTTAGGTTAGCTTTAGAGTGGTTAATGGTTAGGTTAGGTCAGGTGAAGTTAATATAAAGGTGATTAATCTTCTGGTGTAATAAGGTAGGGTAGAACGTTGCAGTTAATCCACACATTCTTCCGGGTTACTGAAGCGAGTTATTCCCCCTCTTGGTTACCTGTGTTAGTGACCACACCTTCCCCTCTCCTGAAGTACCCCTCACACCCTTACAGCCACCACACCGTGAAGGACTGTTCTCCCTGGCAGTAAGTGAGGCGAGAAGTGAGATAGAGTGTGAGCAGCAAATTTATACATTTTTAACACCTTCACTTGTCATATTTTATTTAGGTAACACCAGCCGATAATAATAATAATAATAATAATAATAATAATAATAATAATAATAATAATAATAATAAAGGCTTCCGTATTCACCATCTCATCATGTACCTTCAAGTATTCTAGGTAAGAGCCGAGTCACCAGGAGAATGAGTTGGGTCGTGTACTCGTGGGAACCTGGTGAGTGTGTGTGTGGCAGAGTGACAGTGTGAGGTAGACCATGGCAGAGGGTGACACCAACCAGCGAAATAGCAAGAGTCATGTTTATAAAAGTTAAAACATTAATATGGTGTTATACTGGAATAGGTTAGGTTAAAATAAACACTGAACCCCTAAAATAAACACTGAACCCCTAAAATAAACACTGAACCCCTAAAATAAACAATGAACCCCTAAAATAAAACACTGAACCCCTAAATAAAACAATGAACCCCTCAAAACGAACCACTACCATGAACGTGACTGAACCACCCCATCAGGCGTTCCCACGATACAAAGGCCAAGACAATTCTTTAAGTAATTTCAGTGTTTATATTAATTCTTCCGTCTATTTAATTCTCATCTGTTCAGCCACTTGTGACAAGAAACATACACACTAAAAGAGAAGTGTGAAGGAACGTGACATAATTAGTCGACCAGAGGAGAGAGAGAGAGACAGTGTTGCTTTTGTGTATATAGCTAATCAGTCTCTCTCTCTCTCTCTCTCTCTCTCTCTCTCTCTCTCTCTCTCTCTCTCTCTCTCTCTCTCTCTCTCTCTCCCCAAAGACGGAAGACAGTGGCCTTAAAAAAAACATTACAATATCATATTTCAATTTCGTTTTTGTTTACATATATAAATTATCATCACCACAACGGAGATTTTCCAACCCATAAAAAAATAAAATAAAAATAATTGAGATGACACAAAATAAATATGAAGTAAAAATAAATACAATACAATAAAATTAACACGATATAATATAAACTCAAGTAATTTAGTGAAAACAGGTTGAAACAAACACCTCCGTCGGGAAATTTTACATCAGATATCGTTACTGCCTGACCGAGCAAATATGTCTGGTAAGGTAATGGTGGTGGCAGGGAGTGGAGGAGTACCAGTCGGGATGTACCGGGGGTGAGCCAGCTGTACCGGGGGAGGGTCAGCTGTACCGGGGGAGGGCCAGATGTAGCGGTCAGCAACATGCCGGATAGAGCCACTAAGCACCCCACGTAAGGCGGCTAAATGAACCTAATCTGTATCGTCAACAGACCTGGGCCCGCTCACCACCTGGCCAGCCCGGTGTTGTGTTACTGAGAGAGAGAGAGAGAGAGAGAGAGAGAGAGAGAGTGTGTGTGTGTGTGTGTGTAGCATGTACTTGTGTGTATGTACTCAAACGCACACGCACACACAACTTTAACACATTCATGGTGAGCTCACTCACCCGATCTCTTCACCCCTAACTTGACCTGACCTCCCCGACACCTGATCTCCGCTAAGTGTTGTCCTGGGGGTCAAAGGTCAGGTGGGGTCAAGAGGGGTCACCTGAGGTTCCTGCCAAGAGCCAGCCAGTGACACAGTACTTCTTCACACCACCGTCAAGTCCTTCCCCCCTACAGTGTGTGTGTGTGTGTGTGTGTGTGTGTCAATGTAGCGACTCATTAATATTTTGCGTCGGCGGTGGAGCTCTGCTAAGTAACAACACTCGGGGACTACCTAGCGTCAATACAAGGGTCCATATCAACTTGGGGCTACCTGAGGACTACCTGACGTCAATACAGGGGATCTTATTAACCTGAGGGCTACCTGAGGACTACCTCCGTGTGTGTAACCAGGTAAATGCCAATTAAACAGGTGTCACCCTCACCTGTAACATTTCCTCTCACTCACAGTTGTTATTCATATCTTATCACTGTTGTTGTCATCACCGACTTGCACGTTAATTCTCGTTATCTCATCACAGTCAGTCACCTGTCATCACTCACCAGACAGTCATCAGCGTTACTACACCCCTCCCCTACACACCAACCCCCCACACATATATCCGGCTGAGGTCCTGTTGTCCCTTCACAGAGCGAGTTAGCGAGGTCGTCTGATCATGAAGCTGTTCCGACATCATATGAAGAAAGTCCTGCATTGTTTCTGTGGCTTGTTTTACGCATCCTGTCGTGTCCAGATAGATAACTTGATAGCGTGTGGGGGACTGGTGCCAGTGTTGGAGGAGATTGGTGTTGTGTTGGGGGATGTGGTGGTGTGTATGTAGGGATGGAGGTATGTGCGTGGGGGGGATGGTGTGTGTGTGAGCATGTGGGTTGGCCGGAGACGACCCAGCGAGCGGAACATCATGGTGGCTGGAGCTTCCTTTCCTCAATGTATCACCGAAAGTGGGGAAAAGTGACAGTCTGTACTAACACTTAAGTTCACTACCGTCTACCACGCCCAGTGTCCCCCCACCCACTGTGTCACCTCACTCACTGTGTCATGGAGTGTACCGATGTTTCCACTGATGCACCCAACACACCCTCTGGTATATATACAGCAGAATATATTAATAATAAACTCATGAAAATGGCAGAGGTCGTGGTTACTCCCCTGAGGTACACCAGTTTATAAAGGATGGAACAATGGCGTCTTTCAACTTAATTTGTGATGAAGGTTTTTGATCACTATCTGAACCTTTTCTCTTACTTCTATTCTCTTCTTTATTTATCTATATTTATCTTTCAGTTCTCGTCTTCATTTAATTTGCATCGTTTCGTTTTCAAAGAGAGAGAGACTTGGAGAGCGGCGCTAATGGTTTGACATTTAGGTGTGTCTGAGTCACTCTCTTGATCCGAGGCTCACACTTGCCCACACCTGTTTGTATCTGCCACACGTGTTCACACTGATGAAAACTGCCATACCTGACGATACCTATCCATACCTGTCCACACCTACGAACATACGAGTGGAGGAAACTGCAGCGGGTTTATTGGTCCATATTAAGCAGTCCTGTTTACACCCATCCCATATCGCTCCTCCGTTCTTATGTTCGTATGTTTCGACAGCCTCTGAGATGTCATTATTTGTGTAGTTCTTTAAATACTAAATACCCAAGAAACATGTTATCCAGGTCACCATGATTGAGACTCACTCACCTGGTGTTTACCTGGTGTCAGTTTCCAGGATTTCACCAACCCGATAGCTGGAGCCGGAACTAAACTTCCCTCGTATTAACCTGATAAACTAGAGGCTGTTGCTGCTTGTAACCACACCACAACACGCCTCCACCACACCCTTGTTGATCAGGAACTTCTCGAGAAATCGTGTCAAGTTATCTTATGTCAATTAGATTAATGAGGTGTTACTACAGTTTACCTGGACTATACCCGGCGTTCCTAACACACCCAGTTATGGTAAGGACGTCATAACCCAACAGGCTGTTCTGGTCGTCGACACTCCTACATGTTCACTACAAACAAGAGGATTTAGAGCTTAATGACTAAACAGACTGCAGCTGCCTCCTCGTCACGGATCTGAATGGACCAGTACACACACACACTACTTTCCCCAGTCTAAGCTCATCACTCAGTACCGGCTGAAGTACGAGAACTTAACACCCACACCCCACGACACCCCCATACTACACCTCCCCCTCCCCACACACACACAACACCCCATACTACACCTCCCCCACACACACAACACCCCATACTAGACCTCCCCCCACACACACAACACCCCATACTACACCTCTCCCCCCACACACAACACCCCCATTACACCTCTCCCCACACACACACAACACCCCCATACTACACCTCCCCCACACACACAACACCCCCATACACCTACCACACAACACCCCCACACACACACACACAACACCCCCATACTACACCTCCCCCCCCCACACCACACACCCTCCCGCCATTCTTAACGACCACCTCCTATTTTACCACCCGTGTGAGGCAGGTATCCATAACACACAGATAACAAACAAGTGACCAATATTCAGATTACCTTCCCTTAATTTATTCTGTACAAGAACAAATTATAATTAGTACATTTTTATTTTCTTAATTCCAACCAGAAACAGCGAAAATTAGAACCTTTGTATTTTACTGTCAAGAGGACACACACACACACACACACACACAGTTCTGGCGTCAAGACACTTAAAGGGCACAATGACGAGAGTGCAGGAGGGGTGGGAGTGCAGAAGAGTGCAGGGGTACAGGAGTGAAGTGCAGGGGGTGCAGGAGGCAAGCAAAAAGTGGTAAATATCCGGTTATTTAGACTCGGCAGTAGGTCAGGAGATCAGAGGCGTGGACTGAATATACTACTACTAGGTGAGGTAAATATATCTTCCACATGTTATTCTTTATCAACTTCTTCTATTCCTTTTCTCTTTCTCTTCTCGTATTCCCTAGTTCGTATTTTTCTCCTCTCCTGTCTCCTGCTTCTTATCTTCTTGTTCCATTCAGTTTATCTTCCACTGTTTCGTCCACGTTCGTCTCGTTTCATTCCTCGTTTCGCCTCTCTCTTTTATTCTTCTTTTCTCTCTTCCTCTTTCATCTCTCACAGTCCCTACCTCTCTCATTCCATTTCCTCTCTCATTCATTCTTCTTTTTATGAATTTTCCTTCTCTCTCTCATCTTTTCTTTCCCTTCTTCCTATTTTCCTCACTTTTTTCCTCTCCACTATCTTCTTCTCGTCTTTCTGATTCCATCTTCCTATTCTTATCTTTTTCTCCCCCTTCTTTCTGTCTTTATATTTTGTATTTTCTTATTTATTTCACTCACGTGTTTCTTGTCTGTTATTTCTTCTGTTGCTTCATCACCTTACCTGTCGTTTACCTTGATCTATTACCTCTTTCACTTTCTCTATCTCTCTCTCTCTTTCGCTCCCTCGCTGTCTTGTCTCTCTATCTCTGTTTTCATCACCGTATCTCTTTCTCTTCCTGTTTTTATCTGACTCTCACTCACTCACTCTCTCTCTCTCTCTCTCCCTGACACACACACACACACACACACACAGACAGACAGACAGACACACACACACACACACACACACACGATAGCTTACACACTCAAGGTTATTTTAACATCGATAACAACAGTAACTCACGAACCTGTTTTTACCTTACGACAATAAATCACCTTACGATTGATCCCATCGATAACTTACGCTACGGCTATCGCATGAATGTTTGAACTTACGATACCTCACCTTAAGACCATCCTATCAATAATAACTTACGATATTAATATTGTATAAACCGCCATTAAGTCACATATCGATTACAATACAGTTCTAATTTCCTACGATACCTCATTATCTCCTAGGCGACAGCTGGAGACAATGTTGACAGTTCTCACGCCCCATTACTATCTCCTAGGCGATAGTTGGAAATAAAATTGCCAGTTGTCTCACACCAATTACGTCCAATCAGATTCGCCAATGATACGTGCTAAGATTAAGTAGTTAGCAATCACTTACTAATCTGATCGGTTGTGTGTTATAACTTTCACTTATTTCTCAAAGGCCAACTGCCACCTCCTCCTCCACCTCTTGGCTTCATCCTCCTCTTCCCTTTCTTTTCTTCCTCTTCCTCCTCCACCTCTTCTCTTTTTCCTCTTCCTCCTCCACCTCTTCTTTTTTTCTTCCCCCCTCCTCCTCTTCTCCTTTCCCTCCTCTTTACCTATTCCTCCTCCTCCTCTTTTTCTCTCACTCTTCCTCCTCTTCTTTTTTTCTCCTCCTCCTCCTCTTCTCTATTTCCTCTTCCTCCTCCGCCTTCCTCTCCTCTCCTGACCACAGTAACACAACACAGTACATGACGTCACCAAGGACATGATTATAAAGACACACATTAGTCACCAGCAATGTCACCAAGTATTCAGTAAAGTCACCAGGACAACATATAAGATCAAGAGGCATTCGAGGTACCAAGATTCAGTCACTTGGCCAACATAAAATAATCAAGACAGTCACCAAGACCCACTAGAGGCATCAAGACAGTCACCAAGACCCACTAGAGACACCAAGACAGTCACCAAGACCCACTAGAGGCACCAAGACAGTCACCAAGACCCACTAGAGACACCAAGACAGTCACCAAGACCCACTAGAGGCACCAAGACAGTCACCAAGACCCACTAGAGGGACCAAGACAGCTACCAAGACGCTGGAGTCGTTAAAAACAGCTACAGATAATCCACTTACTGGAAGCGTCTGGTCATGAACCCTGGAGCAGAGTAACAAGATCAACCATCTTACTGAGGCACTGTAAACTACTTCTGTTCACCTGGAAGTTACTTGGAGGTTAGGTTAGGTTAGGTTAGGTCAGGTCAGGTCAGGTTAGGTAATTTCCAGGACACTTTCTGGTTCCAGTGATTTCTAGTTTTTTTTTTTTTTAATAATTCCAGGTTTCTGCAGTTATGAAGCCTGTGGATTCTAGTTGTCTCGGTCAGGTCTCTACAAAGGTCTCCAGGGAGGTCTCCAGGGTCTCTGTAGGTCTCCCGGGTCTCTGTAGGTCTCCAGGGTCTCTGTAGGTCTCCAGGGTCTCTGTAGGTCTCCAGGGTCTCTGATTGCACGAAACAGCTTCCTACAGCCTCAAGGTCATCCTGAGACCCGTACACAACTTTCTTATTCTACTAAGGTCACTTTCCCATAACCTCTGGCAGTGTTCAGACCACAGACTTCCCCAGTAATCCCTCCCTCCTCGTCACTGTAACATGTCATCCCTCCCTCCCTCCCTCGTCATTGCTGTCACCTGTCTGGGGTATTGACCGGCCCTTTCAACCATTCCCCGCCCCAGGTGTGGACAAATACTCCTTCCCTTTCCCCCTTCTCTTGCATAACTCTTCCCCCACTTCCCCCTCCTTTTCCTCTCTTCTTTAACACTCCCCTTCCCATCCCTCACTCTCTCCCCTTCCAAGCTCTGTGTCCCCCAGCCTCCTTCCTTTCTCTCTCTCTCCTCTCTCCCATCCCCCTCTTCCTTTCTTCCCCTTCCCTTACTCTTCCTTCTTTCCACATACCCACTTCCTCTCCCACACCCTCCTTCTCTTTCTACCATCCTCCCTCACACCTTGCTTCCCCTTCCCAACAACCCCTCCTTTCTCCCCACCACCACCTTTCCCCTCCCCCGGCCATAACATCCGGGGTGGGAGGCGCGGCAGGTAACACGGAGAGACTGTCACCTGGCGCTAATAAGCAGTTTGCGACAGTGCCTCTCTCTCACCTGGGCTTTCTACTTATTAACTCAGGTGTCGCCGTCACGGATCAACAGGTAATGACGGAGACAACAACACTCTCTACCTAAACATTAATCTTCCTCTTCAGTGTCTAGATTCTCTAAGATTCGCAGAGATTGTTCTGTGATTCGCAAGACAGATTCATGGGACAAATTATTAAAGAATCATAAGGAAAAGTTAATGATTCGCTCAGTGATTCAAACAGAGATGTGATACCGATTTACTTTATGGCATAACACACGGCAAACAAAATGGCGTCAAATTTACAATGAGACCTTACCGCCTCACCTGTCACTTAGTCTAATCAGGTGAACAACTCCCCGACCGTAACTGAGAGTCTAATTACCACACACCACACCTGTAGGTCTTGATCACACACCGACCAGGTAAACACCAGGTAACATTACTTGGGTTAATGAATAAGGGATACCAAGTTTAATTAACACGAGTTTACGTGAGGCAATTAAAACAGGTTTACTTAGACTAATTAATACGAGCTACCTGGAATAATTAACACGGTATACCTGGGCTAATTAACAGGGGAAAGAGCAGCAGCAGTATAAGATGGTCTCACCACCTTATGAGACGTCAGCCAGGTATCCACAGGTAAGCCACGTAACAAGAGGAAGTAGGTCAACGCCACACACACACACACACACACACACACACATACACAGTTTAGTGGATCAAGAGGCACTCATTTTTAGGCTAAGGAAGGTCGGGGGAGAGGCTAAAGGGGTAGGGGAGAGGCTTGAAGGGTAGGGGAGAGGCTGAAGGGGTAGGGAAGAGAGAGTAAAGGGGAGGTAGGGGGGTCCCTTAACTCACGACCATTCAGGTAATTCCAAAGGGGTGGAGTGGAGGACGGAGGGGAGAGGTAGGGAGGGGAGAGGTAGGGAGGGAGAGGGAGGGAGGGGAGGGGGAGGGGAGGGAGGTAGGCGGGAGTGGGAGGGAGAGGGCGGGAGGGGAGGAGGTAGGAGTGGAGGGAGGGAGAAGGGCGTGGAGTGGGAGGGAGGTAGGGCGTGGAGGGGGAGGGAGGTAGGGAGAGGGGCATTTTTTAAAGTTCCTGTTTCAATGGTATAAACAACTCGAGTACACTGAGGTAACGATTGACCTTCTTCTTCTTCACTAGAGGACCAAGCTGGTGGTGACGGCTGCCCCTCCTCACATGAACCATAACACAAAATTTACTCACACTTAATGACGCTCACAAGACTCAACGCTTTCTCACACCACCACACCATCACATTCTCACACCTCTACCATCACATTCTCACACCTCTACCACCACAACATTCTCACACCACCACCACATTCTCACACCTCTACCACCACATTCTCTCAACGCCGAAGATAAATTCCCCCACATAAGAAAAATCCTACTGGTTACCCGTATAGTCTCTGTGCTATCGTGACGCCATTGTGAATTTATGACAACCAGAAGAAAACTGTAACTTTCTCTTAATGCTACGTTCATTCTGAGTCTCCTACATCCATTCTGAGTCTCCTACGTTCATTCTGAGTCTCCTACATTCATTCTGAATCTCCTACGTTCATTCTGAATCTCCTACGTTCATTTTGAGTCTCCTACGTTCATTCTGAGTCTCCTACGTTCATTCTGAATCTCCTACGTTCATTCTGAGTCTCCTACGTTCATTTTGAGTCTCCTACGTTCATTCTGAGTCTCTTACGTTCATTCTGAATCTCCTACGTTCATTCTTTATCTCGTCGAAGGAGAAACCGCATCTGGTTACGGGAGTAGAGTCTCTGCGTGATTTCGCCGCCATTGTTAATTCCTGAGGCCCTGAAGAACTTAAGCTTTCTCCAGCGTCTGTCAGGTTATCACTCGCATGTAATTTGTTTTACCTATTAATCAGATCTCTTTGTGGTGAGTCTCTGTGCAATTCGACGCCATGACACCTTGAGCAAAACACGCTTTCTCTTCTCTCCTCTCCTCCACCACACACTCTCAGGTTCCTACGTAAATATTTTTTCCTCTCTGTACGATTTTAGTTAAACGGGTAGAGTCACTGGGTAATTTTGCCGCCATTACAGATAATTTTACTCCTTTAGGAATTTCCACTTTCCCCACCATGTTATTTTCTCAATGACTCGTAAGATCTTTTTTTTTTCTCGTTGTTTCAGTCGTACGTAAATTAATTATTCTTTCTTAATCTGATAAAAAAAATCGTATATAACTTCAGTAGAGTCGTAGTGTACTTCCGACGCCATATTTACTTTCATATTTCCCCCATAGTTGAAGAGATCGAGTTAAAGGAGTCATGGGACAGTTTCGACGCCATTTTTGATATTTTTTCCCATAACTTAGAAGGTATGCGTCGTCATTGAACAGTTAAGGGAAAGTTATATATACTTTCCCAGATTCATAGTTCAGGGAAAATTATATACTGTATAGCCAACTTTCTATTATTTACAAATAAGGATGACACTTTCCCAAACTTTTTCCAATCCACAATATAGAGTTAAGTAGAAAATTACATATATACTTTATTCAGTGAAAGTTTAAGGAGAGAATTATACATATTTTCCCCATAAAGTTTCAAAGTTAGAATGATAATTTTTCCCAATGAAAGTTAAAGATAAACTCACAAATACTCTCCACCCCTCCCCCATCCACAGGTAAAGACAGGGGAAAACTTGCTTAAAACTTCCCCTAAAATCCTCACTTAAGGAGAAAACTTCCCTGACACCTCTTTAAATTCCCTAAAAGTTACGAGAGAGAAAAAAAAATTGTTTCGTATTGTAAGAATGTTTTTAAGAATCGTTGAGGCAGGCGGAGGCATGGATCACTCAAGACGGTATTATAATGTGTCTTTTGTGCCAGTCGCCCCTCCACTCTCGTCTGTACTGAGGTGAACGATGCTTGACCCAGAGTGAATGATGTATTACGTACACGAGGGAATCTTTTTCAGGGTGAAATTTCTTACACTTTCTTAATTTTCTTTTTTTTTGGGGGGGGGGAGGGTGAGCTACACATACATAAACACGTACTGTACATACACAACTCAACTCAGACATACACACACACACTTACACGGCTAAGCATAGAGAGAGAGAGAGAGAGAGAGAGAGAGAGAGAGAGAGAGAGAGGACCGGTATACAAGTTTCTGTTGCATCACCTCCACTAGTGTTACCTGCACTTTACCTTGAGTTACCTGAGAGAGAGAGAGAGAGACCTGTCCCTTGTCTTCACCTGCAGGCTTGGGGGGTGAAGGAGAGGGTCTTTGGAATGTGAGCTTTCCGTCTGTTCCTGAGCGGTGTTGACATTTGTACCGTCCTATAACCTTGTTCGTGTTGTGTTTTTAATATGGTTGTGATAGGCACCTGGCCATTACCTGGACATTCATTAAAGGGGGCCTCTCTCACAACAGTTAAGTCACCGGCTGTCCCATGAAGCACCAGGCTGTTGGTCACCGACTTGTTTATTGCTGCTTCGTTAATAGAGGAATGTGTTTACTTCTCTCTTTAAACACATTCACTCGTCCGCTGTACGTTCACCTGAAGAACATCCACTCCAGCTTATTTCACCTAAAGCTTAAGCAACTCAACGTTCACCTGAAGAACATCCACTCCAGCTTATTTCACCTAAAGCTTAAGCAACTCAACGTTCACCTGAAGAACATCCACTCCAGCTTATTTCACCTAAAGCTTAAGCAACTCAAATGGTTTCTTCACACATCTCTACATATGTTTCTTTCACATCCAAAAAGGCATATGCACATCCCTTCCTCATCTCACCCACCAACACTCCTTCCCGTCCACAATCACTCTTATAACCGGAGCACAGGGAACAGTCAAGAGCCAGTCACCACCACAGTCCACGGTCACACGCACCAGTCAGGCCCTAGCGCCAAGCCTTACCTGCCCTCACCTGTGTTACCTGAGGCGGGGAGGCGTGTCTACTGCCTTACCTGCTTGATGGTGAGTGATGGTGGTTGATGGTGATGAGGTGATAGTGAGATAGTGGCTGATGGTGAGGTTGTTGAGGTGATGGTGAACGAAGAAGAGGTAAATAATTGTGATGTGACTGATTATGGTGATCTGACGGGCATTAATGGTGACTGTAACGACGAATATAATAACAATCACTGCCAATCAATCACAATAACTGCCAACCACAATCACTGCCAACCACAATCACTGTCAATCACAATCACTGTCAATCACAATCACTGTCAATCACAATCACAATCAGCGAGGAGGTGGTGGAGTCTCGCTTAACATAACTCCTAACTCACTTTCACTCGGTTAACTTGTGGTCCTGGCCGAGTGGTGGTGAGTGGTGGTGAAGTGATGGTGAGTGGTGGTGAAAATGGTGTCGGGTGGTGATGAAGAGATGGTGAATTGGTAGTGAGTGATGGCGATATGACAATGAAGAGAAAACGCGTGAGAAAGAAAGCAAGGCAATGAAAATGATGATGAAAAAGGTTAGCTACTGAGGAAGATAGTGAGTAAGGTAGTGATAATGAGGACGAGAAAAAAAGACAGTGAGAGAGAGAGAGAGGACCCAAGGGAGGAACTCACTTCACAGACTCAACCACTGGTAAATTGAACACACTGTATGTTTCCGTGGGAGGGGGGGACGTACGTGTTTACCTGCCGCTTACCTGGTGACAATTACCTGTACCTGGAGGGGGAGGTGAAGGGTTCCGGTGTGTGTGTGTGTGTGTGTGTGTGTGTGTTTCCCTCGAGTGAGTTTAAGGCGTATTAAATCTTACCATAACGGATCTTACGAGCGATTGATTCTTACGTGAGTCCATGAGTTTTCTGGGAAGTTTGTTTAACACGACTGTGAGAACATGGTTAGGGTAGTTTAGGTTAGGTTAGGTTAGGTTAGGTTAGGTTAGGGTAGGTCTGATGAACGAGTCCTTTCACGGTTCTTGGGGGAAACGACTACGGACGATACCTTACATTATATCCCCTTCACGGACAGGCAATACCAGGCTCCTCAACCAATAATGACCCCCCCCCGCCATCTTTGTTGTCATACCTCCAGTGACGTCACGTGTTACAAATCCCAGATAAGAGGGGAAAAATAATAAGAGGAGAAGGTTTAAGACTCAGGAACTCCCACAGCTGCAGGTATCATGGAGCTCTGAGTCAGCCAGCTAGTTAGACAAGCTTCTTATATCATCAGTAAGGGAGAAAAATACAACTTAAGAACCTTTGAGAATCTTCCCGTGATATGTGTGTGTGTGTGTGTGTGTGTGTGTTCCATTAGCCATTGTATCGCGTGTGTGCCTCTCTCCTCTTTGTTTACTACCGTTTAATACTATAATGAGCGTCAGTAACTTTTTCCCCAAGAGTCAATTAGAAAGTGAATCACAGAGACACACGTGAGATAATACGCCCCCTCCCCCTCCCCTCCTACAGCCGTAATACACATACCTTGGCAAGGAGTCGCAAAGGTTCCTACGTCTGTTTGCTTCTTGGAGAGTGAGGTAGTGTGGTTGGTGAGGAGGAGGAGGAGGAGGCGGCGAAGGAAGAAGTAAAGGAAGATGAGGAGGAGGAATCAACAGCTCTCACACACACACACAGTGAAAGCACAAGTAACAAGCCGTGAAATGGCTCCGTCAGTCACCATTGAATTTCAATTTTCACCCCAGATAACAGAACAAAGACATGCACGTACACATAAATACATACATATGGACACAAACCTACACACACACACACATGCGCACAAACCAGATAAGAAAACAAAGACACAAACGCCATTCACTGGACCCACAAACACCACAGCAAACTCCCTCACATAGACGGTCGATAATAACCTTTTATAACACACATGATTTTCAACCTTGTGACCTGCGTTGCGTGGCTTAACACGATCATCTCCCCGGGTAGTGTGTCGAGTTCAGATGCGATGGAGAATAAAGTGATTTTATTTTTTTTATTTATTTCAATTATTTTTTAAAGATTTAAATGAACTTTCGATCCTACGTCCACTTTTTGTTCGGCATAAATCTGAAAGCATTATTGTGGACCAGTAAACACATTTAGTTAAGGTAAAGTCTCAGTGCAATTTGGACGCCATATTGTGCAAATGAGTCCGTTCCTAGAGGTCTATTGGACGCTAGGTAACGAAATCCATGCGTACGAGGGCATGACGTGCGCTGATTGGTCATTGTCTACCTTCTATACTGTGAAACCCAACAAAAGAGAGAGAGAGAGAGAGAGAGAGAGTGTTTCACCTTGGCTGGCTCAGTGTACAGTTATCAGGAGCATCACGCCACCATATTCAATCTATCATTGGTCTGTGTGTGTGTGTGTGTGTACATTACTGTCTCTCTCACATATCTTTCTCAGTACAATTATTCTCAATGATAGATTCCTCACCTCTCTCTTTCCCAGAACCTTCAGAGGGTCGCGTCTCACTGCTCACACTGCCTCCATTACCTCATTCCTCATCCCCACCCCTCACATCCCCCTTTCCTCACACCTCACAGCACTCCTTCCTTCTTCTCTAACATCCCTTCATTCTCCTCACCAGTCACCCCCCCTTCCTCACCCCTCACACTCATCCTTCCCTCACCTCTTTCCTCATCTCTCACACCCCCTGAGGAGCGTCTCTGGCCAAGGGCAACACGGTAATAACATCCACACCTGGAAATTACCTGTATACCTGTTGGGCAAGAAGGCTTTGTGACCACTGAACTGATCGTGGTGAAACTCTGGTTTATTTCATAGTACGCGCACACACACACACACACACACACACACACACACACACACACACACACACACACACACACACACACACACACACACACACACACACACACACACACACACACACACACACACACACACACACACACACACACACACACACACACACACACACACACACACACACACACACACACACACACACACACACACACACACACACACACACACACACACACACACACACACACACACACACACACACACACACACACACACACACACACACACACACACACACACACACACACACACACACACACACACACACACACACACACACACACACACACACACACACACACACACACACACACACACACACACACACACACACACACACACACACACACACACACACACACACACACACACACACACACACACACACACACACACACACACACACACACACACACACACACACACACACACACACACACACACACACACACACACACACACACACACACACCGGAAGTTCTCATCCCTCGTGTCTTAAAGTGTTCCTCTTCACCCTTCAGGAACTCTGCTTACTGGCTGTCGGTAACACACCTGCATCAACCCCACTCCGGGCACACCTGTACCATCAGGAGGGTCCAGGTACAGCGTCACCTGTAAGTCCACCTGAGTGGAGTGAAGGGGTACTCGTTGTCCCCTCAGCGTACAGCGACTCGTGTTACAGAAGAACGCCACCGCGGGCAGAAGGCGAGCAAACGTTCGTGTGGCGTAGCTTCCAAAAGGGTGTCATTTGCTCGTGTCATGAGTGACTGCCACAAAAGGCGGAAGTAACACTAACAATCGTGGGCGTAGTTTCCTTAAAAATGACATTGCAGACACTGTTGATTGCTCGTGTTGGCTGCTGAGTGCTCACGTTGGCGCTGTTTGTCATGGTGTACACCAGGCACCATTTTAGGTACGTTTACTGAACATAAACCTGGACGACTCATCACAACGGAAGGAGTCAAGTAAATTTTGGTTCTTCCTGAAGTTTACCACGACAGTCATCACGGGTCCTCAGCACACACACACACACACACACACACACACACAGACGGACTGAATCATAAAACAGTGAGTGTAGCTTTTATTCCGTCTCTCCTGCGTCACGCACACACACACACACACACACACGTCTCTCCTGCGTCACACACACACACACACACACGTCTCTCCTGCGTCACACACAAGTTTTTCTTAAGTGCCCAGACACACTCAGGACGCTCGCCCCGCAGGAGAAAGATTCAATGTTTAATTCCCATCTAAAGTGAAGGAGCGGATTCCTTCTCTGTTACACTGAGGAATAGATTAAGTACACTGTAGTGCACTTGTCGAGGATAGAAGGACAATAAGGGGGGCATCCACACCTACCTGCCCCCCCCCTCCCCCTCCATCACACGAATGACAACAATAAGGAAACCGTAATAAATCAATGCAAAGAACAAGCCTGATAAACACGTCATGAATAACAAGTAGACCAATAAAATAACAGACACGACACACAATAACATGAACAATACAGGAAAGGTGTTCATCACTCGGTGACCTCTCGACTGGTGAATGGTGTTGACCTTCACCTCTCAGACCGTCCTACTTTCTATAAAATTGTATGGAATTTTCTCGGGTGAAATCTGACTATTTTTGCCAACGTTTGAAGAAAAATCGGCCAGAGCTTTATTTAGATATTTCTCCACCCCCCTCCCTCCACCCCTTCTACCCCACCTCTCCACCCCACACCCCCTCCACCCCCACCCCACAGATCCACCCATACCCCCATACCTTATATTACTCTGCATTACCCACCATAGTGACTGAGTACATTACCCATAATGAAACAGGGAGTACATTGAGTACATTACCCATTATATAGTGAGTACATTACCCATGAAACAGCGAGTACATTACAGTGAGTACATTACCCATGGTACAGGTGTGAGGTCCGGTGTAGCTGAACAGGTAAACACACATCACCTGTCTCCTCTCCTTACCTGTAAAGAATAAAGTCATTAATTACTGAACCAAACAGTGAAAGTTCTCTTAGTAATAACAAAGACAATAATTACATAATACAGTAATCGGGAGAAAGTATTTATTAAGGATTTTGTTTCTACTTTCTCTTCTTAACTTTTTACGAGTGAAAGGTGACGTAATGAAGTTAATAATGACAGCGATTCTCGGGAAGGCTGTATTATAATGGTTCTGTAATTTATGTTGCTGTAACTGTGCCTGTATTTGCATCTTCCTGTACTTGTAGCTGTACTTGATTTTATAACAATGAGGTACAGTTTTAATAACCTAACCAAATTAATAGATAGTTACCAGCGGCTCACCTGTGTGTGTGTGTGTGTGTATGTGTGTGTGTATGTGTGTGTGTGTGTGTAATGTCTTATATATACTCCATAACAAAACAAAGAGACTAATTACTAGGGCAAACAACCTCATTAATAGATGATTATAAACGTCACTTTCGATAGTAATGTTGTTAAGGGTGATTAACATTTCAACATAGAGAGAAAGGATGTTTTTGGTGTTGTAAACATTATGAACACTTGTAATTGATCGATAAACAATTAGTGCATTAAGTCACAGGTGAGGTAATTATGACGCCATTACAGGTTAAACCCACAATAATAAACAATAATAATAATCAGTCAACATCACCATGACACCATACGCGTGAACTGGCGTAAGATGGCAGCGAAAATAAACGGAAGGAAGACAAACAAAGAAGAGGAAGAAAAAAGTAGAAGAATAACAGGAAGAAAGTAAGAAAAAGAGAGAGAAATTAGAGCCGTGTGTTTAAACGTCTTAATAACAGCCAGGACCACTTTTTAGTACAGGTAAAATAAACACTAATTACCGGGACCCAAGAACACCTGAGTGACACTACCAGATGGTGATATAGTCAGTCTCTCTCTCTCTCTCTCTCTCTCTCTCTCTCTCAGGTGGTGACACAAATTCAGGTGAAACTTAAGACCTCGGCCACAGACAGACACACAAACAGTGTATTCCAACCAGAGAGAGAGAGAGAGAGAGAGAGAGAGAGAGAGAGAGAGAGAGAGAGAGAGAGAGAGAGAGAGAGAGAGATTTAAATACATCAACATAGAAGTGAATGGTGTGTGTGTGTGTGTGTGTGTGTGTGTGTGTGTGTGCTTCCACTCCACACACACATAAGGGTGAGTAAGATCCCTCATCACCTGTGTTCTCCTTATAGCTAAGAGGTAAACACACGTGACCTGTTTCTCTCTGACTGGGGGAACCAATCAGTACTAACACAGCTTAAATGTACCTGTACTTAATTTATGTAAAAGTACCTGTATTTACACCTGTCTAACTGTACCTCTTGGCGACTGTATTCGTGTCTGTACCTAGACTAGAAGCTGTACCTGCAACTTCACTTGTATTAGCACCTGTACTTGCAACTACACCTGTACTTGATGTTGTATCCATAAAGGTACCTGCAATTGCCCCAACACCTGTACCTGTCCTAACACCTGTACCTGTCCTAACACCTGTACCTGTCCTAACACCTGTACCTGTCCTAACACCTATACCTGTATTGTCACCTGGGAATCATTTTAGCCTTGCCCGAAAAACTCCCCGGCAGGAGGAACCACATACCAATTAGATCTTCCTTGTGTTAGTAAACAAACAGCTAGCCGAGCGTAGGCCAGCAGCGAGAAGTGTAAACAGTGCAGTGTGTGTGTGTGTGTGTGTGTTTTCCCGACAACGTGTGGATACTGGCGCCTCTGTTTACATTTCCCGGTTATATCTGGAACCACCGCCAGGGGTCTAACAGCTTCCTACGTCAAGTTTTTTTTTTTAAATGTGAGAACCAATGGAGACTTAAGTTATACAAGGACTAATGCTCAAAAGTTACGTATTATTCGTGGATGTGAGAATTGATGGAGTCCCGACGATAAACCGAACTTGATAACAGAAAGTCTCCATCACGCGGGAAAGCCATCATCAGTGCGGTCAGTAAGGTGGACACTAGCCTGGCCTCCCTCACTACACCCGGTCGAAAATATGTTGAAGGAGAAACGTGTACAGTTATAAGAGGAGGACAACCTTCCCTTCCTCCTGCACCCCCCTCCCAGACAATACATCCCTCCCTCCTCCCTATACCTCACTCCTCCCCCACACATGTCCCACAAGCAGTGCGTGTGTCAACAACGTACACTCACACACGTACACACACTCACACACGTACACACACCATCGCCTGGCTGTGCTGGGTTGGTTGTCTTGTCGGGTTAGTCTGAGGCTTTATCTTGACTTCAATACTATGATACTACTACTGCTACTACAACTACTATTACTACTGCTACTACTACTACTACTGATTAGGTTGGGATAGGATAGGTTAGACTAGGTTAGCTTTAGGGTAGTTAATCATTAGGTGAAATAAGCAAAGGTACAGATTCTTCAGGTGATTCCCTTATCGCACTGTGGAGGTCTCGTAGTGCCGGGAGTACAACACCGTCAAACACAGGCAAAAAAGAGGAGTTTCCATTCCATCTTGTGGTCTACAGTCTACCATGTAACCCACGTATGAGATTAAAACACAATGATAACAGCACACTACCTTGTCCTACACCTTTGTTTACATTGATCCATTGTTCCATTGGGTATTGAAGCCTTACCATACAATAGATTTCATATACGGTACATTTTCTTTGTGTTGATGCAGTCTTAAAAACAATGAGATCAGCTGAAGATAAGACACCCCCAGCTTAAATGACCTGAACATTAGACACCCCAGCTTATTTCACCTGAAGATGAGACACCCACAGCTTATTTCGCCTGAAGATGAGACACCCCCAGCTTATTTCACCTGAAGATTAGACACCCCCAGCTTATTTCACCTGAATATTAGACACCCCAGCTTATTTCACCTGAAGATGAACCACCCTAGCATTAACCTAACCTCTCCCCTCAGGTAGCAGAAAGCTTTTTAATGATCAGGTGAAATAAACTGAGGTGTCTACTCCTCAAGTGATCCAAATACTGTAGCCAACATATAAAAGAGATACCTGATATGTAATTAATCTACAGGTGATCCAAACGGTGTATATAACAGGTAAAATAGTTACTAGATATAATTAAACTAGATTTCTTTGGTAGTTGTTTGACTGTCACCCACTAGACCTTCCAGTAAGAGGCGGGTCAGGGGAACACAACAGCAGGGGGGGCGATAGTAAAGGCTTATCTCAGGGTACAGGTCCACAACACCTTTACTCGTATCTTGATCAACAGTACGATGTGAGAGTGACGCCGAGCCGTGTGTGTGTGTGAGCAGCAGGGAACCATTACCATCACTAGCCCACTTTCTGAGACACATCAAAGAGCCTGTTGGTTTTATGGCCCCTCCCTCCTTCCTTCACTCTACCCTTCCCTCCCTCCGTCACTCTACCTCTCTCTCCCTCCCTCCGTTATTCTGTCCATCCCCCTTCCTCCCTCACTCTGCCTCCTTCCTCCCGCCATTCTCTCTCTCTCTCTGTTTCACAATATACGACTCATCAGCGCCCGGTACAGTAATGAGGCAGAACAACACACCGTCTTCACCAATCAACAAACAGATTCACCCATTCGATAATGTTTAAAATTTTCTTTTTCCTGTAAGTCAGTCAATACACTACTGAGAATCCTTCACCAATGACAGGTAATGAATGTGTTTGTTACAAGATGGGTCCGTTATCAGTAAATAACTTCGGATTACCTGAAAATTAGACAACCAAGCTTAGCGTCAGGGTGGATATTGTTCAGGTGCTCCCAAAGATGTGGTTCTGTATCTACCTACGAGACCGTCAACACAGTACAGGTAAAGTCCAGGTATACGTAACCGAGCACCAAACTAGGTCAGTAGAGAGTGTCTGTGGCTCACTGTTTACTACAAGTTAATCTCTCAACATGATAAACAAACCAATCACCCAACCAGAACTAGGGAGGTCTAAGAGAATGTCTTTTATGACCAGGGAGGGGGAGGGAGGGTGTGTGGGGATGTTAGGCAATAGGATATAAAGCAATCTTGTGTATGGTTAATGGTCGCCGCCGTGGAGGTTGAATGGTGGAGGAGATGGAGGGGGGGGTGGGGGAGGGAGGGAGGGGGGTCAAGCGGCGTGGTTCCATGTATTCATGCCACACACCCACACCACCAACACTCACACACAAGCCTGCCGAGTCCTCATAACAACCATTGACAAGTTGTTAACGCACTCAGCTAACAACAGTCAGTAACAACAACTAAGTCATCTTATGAAAATGAACAGTTGGTACCCTCATCCTGGTTACTTTCTCCCCCAGGCCACCCACGGGAGACGACATCGCCCTCCTCCACCACCACCATCAACATCACCATGCCCACCTCCACCACCACAGTTGGCAATACATTTCACATTTCTTCTGGCCAGTTTGACGAGATGAGTGGGGCCAACATTTAAGGCTTCAATTAAGGTCGTAATGACAGGTTGAGGAGATAATTACCATACACGAGGAGGAGTCACGCTTCGATGGTGGTGAGGCAAGATAGTGGTGGTGGAAGGGGTGATGAAGCAAAGTGGTGGTGGTGAGGCAAGACAGTGGTAGTAGTGGTGGTGGTGGTGGTGGTGGTGGTGAAGCAAGATGGTGAGGGTGGTACTGGTAATGCAGGAGGTGGTGGTGGTAACAGTGGCGAGGGAAAATCTTTGGACAAAAGGAGGACAGGAAAGGAAGAGAACAGAAAGAGGAGTAGAAGGATGAGGAGGAGGACGTAGATAGAGAAGGAGGAGGAGGTAGAGTGTGTAGGGCGTAACGACTAACATCACTCGAGAACCCTTTGTTGTGGATAGCGCTCTGCCCGAGTGTCTGTGGTCACCGTTTGTCTCGTGCTTGTGGGATAAAGTCTTTGTTTGTGGCCAGAGATCTCTCTATCTCGTCTCGCTTTGTGGGTTGGGTTAGGATAATTATTAACACTAAACATCAATAAACATTCCGGGATGCAGTTAGTGTTATGACTGGGGTTATGGCCACCAGGGGCGCCAAACGGACTCGTAACTGGACCCTGTGACGGTTTTGTGTCAGCCTCGACCACATACCGATCTGTCAGCAGTCAGCTCAACACAGTCAGCACACAAGAAGGAGATGACTGACGCCTTGTGACGCTCTGGCTGTGTTATCGACCTGGACGTAATCACTTACATCATCAGCCCAATTAAGGTGACGCAAATGGGGTGAAAAAAGTACAATTTACACCGACACTCCCACGGATAATGGGTAACTACGGCGTCACACACACACACACACACACACACACACACACACACACACACACACACACACACACACACACACACACACACACACACACACACACACACACACACAGGCAAGTTGTCACACATTGCCTTGGTGTTTACAAAGTGGGGTATACCATTACGTCACCGAGTCAGCCCCTCCCTCCAAGTCCATCAGTCCCCATTAACACCTGAGAATGTCTTTAGTATCGTGGTCGTCTTCTAAGTCGTAACTAATAATAATACAAATAATAATAACCAAAACAATAATAATAAAACTCACAATAAAAACAATATTAACATAGGATACACCAACAATAACAACACCAGGTAGAGACAGGTAAGAGAGAGTGGGCCAGCCCAGGTCGAGCCCATCAGGTTTTTCACCCACCCACCTCACCTGTGTGTTAACCCAGTGAACTGCTTAACGTTACTCTCTTAATAATGTTAGTGAGGGTGTTTGTACGCTTGCCATTATGTTGTTTTAGTCTGTGTGTTGTAGTAGAATAAAGGTTATAATAATAACAATAATAATAATAATAATAATAATAATAATAATAATAATAATAATAATAACAACAATAACAATAATAATAATAATAATAATATCACTACTACTACCACTACCCAGAGGTACTACTGTTACTATTACCAGTAACAGGTGATGGGTACCACTAAATCCTTCCACCACCAGGCACCCGGCCAACAACCACCAGGCTATACCATCACCAGGCACCCGGCCCTACCACCACCAGGCACCCGGCTCTGGGAAAACGACTGGGCTTATATTTCCGGTTTAACAGCTGTTTCAACACACCCGGTCGACACGGGGGGTAACTGTGTCTCTCAGGGGGTAACTGTGTCTCTCAAGGGGTAACTGTGTCTCTCAGGGGGTAACTGTGTCTCTCAGGGGGCACTTGTATCTCCGGGGGTATCTTGCTCTGGGGTATCCCTTGGGGTATATTTGCCTTAGGGGTAACCTGAAGGTAATACGTGTGTGTGTGTGTGTGTGTGTGATCAGAAGACCCGCACCTCCTCTTCCTTCTCCTCTCTTCACCACAACATCCACCACCTCCTCCTCGCTGGTCGTCCATGTATAGAGGTCGTACTCCACACAAGGACCATCTCATCTGAGTCGTCTAGAGCCCCGGCAGGTGTTAGGTTAGGTTGGGGTCTATCAGGACTGGGGCCCATTTGACGCTTAACCCATTGAACCCTCACCGACCGCTGTACGCCCGGTCACCACCTGGCCGCCTCATAATCACCTTCGATCGATAACAATTACCTCACCGCACACTTACGACGATCGACCGGGGATGATGATAACCGCAGTATTTGTCAGGGAAGATCCACAAAGCTTCGTACGTCATTTTTTTATCTTCTCTCCGTGGTTAAGTGAACACATCAGGTTACGAACTTACGATAGTCCTAAAAAATGGGGGCCCAATTTCGTCGGTTAATGGATCGTCGGGGAAGGGAGGGGGTCCAATTTCGGCACCAATTTCGTCTCTCTTATTGTATCGTCGGTGAGGTGAACCAATTAAACGCGTTCTTAAGTTTCGTCTCGGTACAAGATATTAAGAGAAGAATGTAGCCCAAGGCCTGAGAGGAGGGCCGCCGGGGTCAGTGTTACAGGGCTGGCATGGCCTCGGGGGCTGGTTCCCAACACACAACTGTTCTGTTTTGTTATGTCAGCCACCATCACCACCATAGCCACCAACACCCATCCTCCCTCACTACCACACCCTCACCATCATTACCCCCAGCACCACCATTATCACCTCCATCACCACCAAGTCCTTTCCACCACCACCACCAAGTCCTTCCCTCCACCACCACCAAGTCCTTCCCTCCACCAAACATTCTGACCTTCAACCTCCACCATAACTAGACACGTGAAGGCCAGACGCGTCATCCACCACACCCACACGCTACAGCTGACACTTCTGATATGTCTGGCTGACACCACAACCACACGCTACGGCTGACACTTCTGATATATTAAGCTAACACCTCTGACATGCAAGGCTGATATCTTAACCACACTAAGCTGACAACACCTCAACCCCACTAAGCTGACAACACCTCAACTACACTAAGCTGACAATATCCTACCAAACCACAATATCATGTCAGCTCTTTTCACTCACTGACACCTTGACAACAACCCTGACGGAATAAATTAAGAGTCATCACGGAGTCAGCACTCTACACCTGCTGACAACGCCTCTTTAGGGTCATGAGCCAAGACGTCAGCGCTGACAATCATGCTGACTACACCCAAACATTCCATTCACTATCTAGATAAATTTGTACACCGTCTGGTTTAGGTACTAGGCGACTGATCACACGGGCCCCAGTGCTAGTGGGCCCCAGTGCTAGTGGGCCCCAGTGCTAGTGGGCCCCAGTGCTATTATTAGTAGTAGTAGAAGTAGTTTCATCATCATCATATAACAATCAGATCTATTAGTCCTCTCATTAACAGTCATTAGTACCAACACTATCAATAATATCATTATTTATATTATTATTACCATATAATTATTACCACTATTATCATCATTGTTATTACTACTGTTATTTATTGTTATTATGTAAAAAGAAAATCATAAAAAATTTTACAATGTAGAGATGTGGCTGTGTACAGTGTGCGTTATGCCAGCACAAGTGTACAGTTAATGTGAGGTGAACACTCCAGTCTGCACAGTTACCGAAGCAAGTTTATTACCAGTCAATAACCCACACCACTCACACATGTACTGACTGTTATTGTTATTATTATCAACATCATTGTCACTATTATTATTACATGGCCTTTAATGATAATCTTTTCCTAATCATCATCATCATCATCATCATCATCATCACTATCATCATCATTCTCTCTCCAGCAGAGGTCACTGGGCAGGTACACTAGCGACACACTCACCTATTGAGAAACAAAGCAGTTTTTGTAGTGTCCCAGATCCGGACTTTTACCCAACATATCAGATTTGTTATGAGAACGCATCTACCTGGTGAATCACAACCACATATCTACCTGGTGAATCACGACCACACATCTACCTGGTGAATCACGACCACGGATCTACCTGGTGAATCACGACCACGCATCTACCTGGTGAATGACGACCACACATCTACCTGGTGAATCACGACCACAACGTAATGAATAAATATGGGTTCTTAAAGGTTCCTAAGTTAAATTTATGCATCGCAGCTGGGAAGAGGAGGAGGAGGAAGGAGGAGGAGGAAGGAGGAGGAAGGAGGAGGAGGAGGAAGAATGAGGAGGAGGGTGGGTGTTATTGTCTTATGGTAGAGTCTCAGTGTAGTTTTAACGCCATATTGTGTGTTGTTGAATAAGAGAACGAGATGGATGGTTCCTCACCTCACCTGCGGGAAAAGTGAACCTAAGAACTGCAGAGATTCCTGTTTAATGGTTACTGGCCCGCGGCTATTATTGGTGTTTCCACGACCCCGCTGTTAGACCCCACTGCCCACACACACACACCTGTACCCCCACACACACCTGTACTCCAACACACCTGTACCCCTACATGCATACCTGCCCCCCCCACACTCACCTGTACACCCCCCACGCCACCAGTCATACCATTGACCAGTATTCACATCACACTGTTAGACCAGCGTTTCCGGCCCCACCAGCTTGACATCCGGCTCAGCAACACGCTAATCGCGGTTACATATCCACAGTAACCGGATTCCCCAACGGTTGCAGATTAAATGGGTTAAGTTATTAATAACCTCCAATATAACTTACCCTACCCTAACCTACCCTAACCTAACCTAACCTAACCTACTTAACCACTAGGATTAAGCTGAATTAGGATGGTCTCTTATCTTGAGGTGGTGAGGTGATTGTCCCTCTTAAACACAGACTCCATCTCCCAAACTCCCTCGCTACAACGGAGACTTACGTAAGACGGACTCACAATACCAGGCAATATACGGCTCACAAACACACCTGGTCTGACACAAAACCGCGTGAGCTGCCTAATCACGACTCACAATGACGGGTGGTGGAACGACTTCAGAGAGATGTGGGGGGGTGACTGGAAGGAGGAGCGGGGAGAGTGTGGGGAACGGAACATGTGGAAGGAAGAGGGACAGGGGGGGAGAGGGAGAGGAGGGAGGAGAGAGATGGGAGGTAAAGTGTGGGAACAGGAGGAGGAGGTAAAAGGAGGGAGAGAGAGAGAGACGTAAACACACATTTTTCAACCTTGGCGGAGTGTGAAGTTCTTGATGTGCCGTTTCTCTCTCTCTCTCTCTCATACATCATAAGCGAATAACACACACACACACACACACACACACACACACACACACACTCTCCCTTCCCCCACACTCTCTCCACACCCCGCCCCTCGACCAGATGACGCCCACAAGCCTGGAAGCTACACTCAACACATGTACATCAAGTGGACAGTTACGTACACATACCAAATATGAATGTGTGTGTGTGTACTAGTTGTTGGTATGTATGTGTGTGTGTGTGTATTGGTCGGTGTACATGTTTACCAGTTGCTGAATGAATGTGTATTAGTTGATGTATGTATGTATGTATACATTATTTGTCATATGTGTGTATTGTAGCATATGTATATTAATAAATGCGTGTATGTGTATAATTAATGCATGTATGTATGAGCTAGCACATGTGTGCACCTAACGTAGACACACATACACATTTCTCAATAAACCTTCCATCATTTGTCTTATGTATCACTTACCTGTATCCTTGTGGTAAAGATACAGGAGTGAGTATGTGGCTGGCTGGGTTGGTGGGTGGATGGCTGGATGGTGGAGGTGGAGTGGGTGGGTGGGTGGGTGGGTGGGTGGGTGGGTGGGTGGGTGGGTGGATGTGGTGGGTGGGTGGGTGGATGAGGGAGACTTGGTTTTAGTTCTTATATCACCGTCACCAAGAGTGGTCTCTTATAACTTGGTCTGACATTTAATTCTCTATCTTAATTGCGTTGCAGAAATGTGGAATGGATTATGGAGCGAAAAATGAGAGAAAGTGAGGGGTGGTGAGAGGGAGAGAGGGGTGGTGCTTGAGAGGGAGAGGGGTGGTGAGGAGGAGGGGGTGGTGAGAAGGGGGAGGGTGAGGTGAGGAGGGAGGGTGGTGAGGAGGGAGGGTGGTGAGATGATGAAGAGAGAGAGGGGGAGGGGTGAGAGGAAGGTGGAGAGAGAAGAAGAGAAAGGAGGAGAGAGGGTGAAGAGAGAAAGGGATGGAGGGAGATGAAGGATCGTATCTACCTGCAGGAAGCCTTATGTTACCTGAGTAAATTAGATCGTATCTCATATTTCCTCCTTTAGTGAATATGTAAACAATATATTTACGTAAATCTCTTAATAAATAACGTAACTCTTAATATTCTCAAAGGGTTCGTTACGGTGCGTTATATATTCCCACTAACGGGCAACTAACTGTATCACTCAAGCTGGGATGTAAAGATGGAGGGTAAAATGGCGTCAGAATTACACAAAGACTCAACCGCAACTAAACACAACACGTTCCCACATCCTCTCTTGTCACTTAACGTTACTGCGAAATTTTGGGAATCAGAGCACAGACATGACGGTTGAACTGTGAGAGGAAAAAAGTGAAGAGAATTGTTGCAATGCAATTTGAGTGACGCGCGGTGCAGGAATACGAATGGAAACGTGTTAGAAATGCGGCAAGTGAACGATTACCGCAACAGGTAAAATATCAGGGTGGATATATAGATGAATGTGTCCTAACTGTGTGAAAATCAGAACATCTGCAATACTCAACACAGTCACGCGTTACAAAAGCAACAATCGATATGCGTTGAGAAATGCGGAACAACGCAATGCAAAAATAAATCCAAATGCGTTAGGAAATACGGAAATGACGCATTGCCAAAACAGGAAAGAAAAGAACCAGGCCGCGCTGTACACATATGGGAATTAGAGGGTTACCGCAACACTACACGACGCCATTGCAGGACTGTTGAGCAGAGCAACATGCACAGCCCAGCCCCTGAGACGGATGCTCCACCTGCTACCTGCCCGGGCGTGAACCCTGTGCCGACACCCATAAACTAGTGGCTCATAAACTGCTAATGGCTGTGTCCCATGTCTACCTGTGTGAGAGGGCCAGGTAGTGTGAGAGGGCCAGGTAGTGAGGGGGCCAGGTAGTGTGAGGGGGCCAGGTAGTGTGAGGGGGCCCGGAGTAGTGTGGGGGGCCAGGTGGTGTGGGGGGGGTGGGTAGTGTGGGGGGGCCAGGTAGTGTGAGGGGGCCAGGTAGTGTGGGGGCCAGGTGGTGTGAGGGCCAGGTAGTGTGAGGGGGCCAGGTAGTGTGAGAGGGCCAGGTAGTGAGGGGGCCAGGTAGTGTGAGGGGGCCAGGTAGTGTGAGGGGGCCAGGTAGAGTGACGGGCAGGTATAGAGTGAGAAGCCAGGTAGAGCAACAAGTATAACAACAAAAATAACAGTAATAAACAAAAAAATAATAACAATAACAACAATGACTAACAAAAACAATAACAAAACACGATAATACACAAAACAACAACCATAACAACAACAATAACAACTACACCTGATAAAGTTTGTCAACACACCGACCATCACAGACAGCTCGGTGTGTGTACCTTATGAAGAAGTTGTACGAGTGTTTGTTAGCCCGCCTTGTTTGTGTACACACAGCTCACACGAGTGTTTGTGAACGGGTGTGTGTGCGTGTGTATGTCGCCATGTTAAGTAGGTCAGAGGCGCCATCTTTCTCAACCTTGATGGTGGTGGTGATGATGATGGCTTGATGTGACTCTCTCCCTCCATGCACGCCCACGCCCACACGCACGCGCAAGTACTTATGCATGGACACAGCTACATGCCGCACACACGCGAGCTAAAACACACACACGTCTATGGTCATATGGACGCCCACGCACACAAGAAACAGGTACACCCACACCCTCCCACGCCCGCGTCCACATATAGAGATATGAAGACCAAACCTCTCTGCATCTCTCTCTCTCACCCATTATAGCGGCATTATTTTCATTAGTTACCAAGGTTTTTCACCAGTGTGTGTGTGTTAGTGTCACGATCTGTGTTGTGTGGGGAGGGGAGGGGAGGAGGTGGGGAGGGGAGGGGAAGATGCTCTTAACTCATAAAAGTTTATCTTATTTTTATACCTGTCACCTTAGCGAAGCCCCTCCCTTACTACCCCCTCCCCTCTTCCACCCCCCCCCCCCTTCCTCTCCCAGGAAGCGGGTTGCTCGCCCAATTGTTCTAGTTCCGTGCCGAGTTAGTCCACACAGACACACACACGGAAGCAATTTTTATTATGTATGCTGGCCACTTACGTGTTAGTTATTCAATATGAGGCAAGACATGATAGCTGGCAGTAGATTGCGTTAGGTGTTGGTAAAAAATTACGCTTCGCTGTGGTAAGATTTGGGAGAACGTTGTTGACGACTGTACCGAACGTTTTATTCGACGTCTGGAGTTCTGGGGAATGTTTGGTTATGTTTACATGAATAAGTAAGCGTTTGGCTATATTTCCCTGGACCAATAAACATTCGGCTAGGTTTAAGTCCTCAAGATTAAATACAAATACAAAAAATAAAGTTAATTTAACATGAAAATACAGACGAAATCCCGAGAAACGTTGGCATGTATTTACGCTATAACACACGTCTCTATAGTCACCACCCAGAGATAAAGATGTACCCAAGCCTTCATTATATATAAAATACCCAAAAGAAAACCACAAAACATCCCACACAGACCCGAAGACAAACTTAAAACGACAAATACCCCCAGAATCTTGCTAAACACTCAAGTAAAAACAAAATACTATTAAAAAAAACGTTTCAATACATTTATGACTCAAGTTCAACAACCTAGAAACGTTTCCCAGGTCATAAAAGCAAGACATGACCCGGATACACCTGCCCAGAGGTAAGCAAGGATGGCGAGGTGTGCAAGTATTATCAGTCTATTAGGTCGCAGGAAGGTACAACGCTCCGGGCCACCTGACGGGGTAATTGTTTCCCCTAGAACCTACCTGAAGCATAAACCAGGTAACCTCCCTCCTCCCGTACTACCTGCTGGGTGGTCAGATGAGTTCCCGGTCTGATGGGTTTATTAGGACTGATTGGGACTCGATTTGTAACCTCTCTCTATCCCTAAGTCCAGAGGCATAGGTTAGGTTAGGTGTGCGTGAGGACTGGGAGTTAGGTGTGAGTGTGAGAAGTTTATTTGGCAGGATCTGAAGGTGGCGATGGTGACCCCAGCACTCTTCAGCCCCGGCCTCCTCGCTCCGCTAAACACTCCTCCACCCAGGGCCCCCACACTCCTCCACCCAGGGCCCCCACACTCCTCCACCCAGGGCCCCCACACTCCTCCACCCAGGGCCCCCACACTCCTCCATCCAGGGCCCCCACTCCCTCCACCCAGAATTTACTCCTCCACCCAGGGCCCCACTCCCTCCACCACAGTTTCCCACTCCTCCACCCAGGGGCCCCCACACACTCTCCTCCACAGGGCCCCCCACACTCCCTCCACCCAGGGCCCCCACACTCCTTTACCAGGGACTCCACACTCCTGAATTCCTCCATATTCCTCTTCACATTACCACACTCCTCCACACACACTGTACCAACCCTATATAACTAATGACCCTTACTACACACACACACACACCATCTACTCTACCACACTATACGAAGCTAAACACCAAATTTCACCGAGATTCAAAAAGCATTTCTAGAATTACTGAATGAACAGACAGACGGACACAAACAAGGGTAAATCTGTATGCACCCCACCTCTCGTCTATGGGGGGGAGGGGCACAAAGAGCATTATGAAATGAGTGTGTAAGCAGATAAGAGCAGGACTAAGCAGGTGAGGCGGGCGGCAGGTAGGGTGGGCGGCAGGTAAACACAGCCCAAGTTAATTAACACAGGTACAGATAGCAGCGGCGATCTTGTCTCATTCAAGTACCTGACCTGACTACCACGACAAGATCTCTATGGGGGAGTGAGGGGCGCTAATGAGTGACCAACACACCGTACAGGTAATTAAGGTACACAGGTACACTGATATACAGGTATTTTGGAGGGGGAGAGGAGTGGGAGGGAGGGAGAAAGAGAGGGAAGAGGAAATGAATGTGGAGAGGGGAGGGGTGAGGGAAGGGGAGGGGGTCACAACAGAGCAGGTAAATAGTGTACAAGGTCACCAATTAAGGTAAGTGTCACAGTAAAATCCAAGAGGTGATCATGACATAACTTACTAATTATCAAACTCACCTGGGAGCTTGTTGTGTTACCTGTCAATAAAAACATTAAATTGGGTTAAATTCCTTTGTTGTTTCTACCGAGTTGGTGCTGTGTTGACATCACTCAGGCGCACACACACACACACACACACGCGCGCGCGCGCGCGCGCGCGAAAACCAAACCTGACATAACACTAATTACGAGTGAAGTAATTTTTTTTAACCATTATTTCCAAATTTAATCCATCACAACTTAACGCTGATATTACCAACACACTAGTACAGTATTTCACAAGGTGGGTGTAACTGGGTCAAGCCTGTGTGTGTGTGTGTGTGTGTGTGTGTGTGTGTGTGTGTGTGTGTGTGTGTGTGCGTGTGTACCTGTAAAATCTAAAGGTACAGTGTGAGAACCTTGAGGGAGATAGTTCATTCTTTCTCTCTCAAGATGGCTGCTAACACTCGCCTCTATACTGTATAAACAACATGAGGATATAAAGAAGGATGTCTTAAACACCTCTACCACCCTCCTCTGGTATGGTAGACGTACCGCCTCTAGTGGTGGTAACAGCGGGGGCTACGAGGATTATCACCACAAAAATTGTGACCAAGTCCCAGGTTGCTCATCTGACTTTCTGCCTCATTTACACCCAATTGCTTGGTCTCTATTGTTATTCTTCCTTTGACAACACAACTTACATATAGTGTTTCTCACTATCAAGCTTTTTTAATTTTTTGGTATTTATTTATGATCCCTTATTATTATTGCTATTATATTATATTTTTATTTAATATTTTTTCTTCTAATTTTGTATGAATTATTATTATTTTAATTATAATTTGGCCCTCCCCCCCCTGATGAGGGTCATTGACCTGTGTCCTGGTGGGATAAGCCCGGTAAACAACAACAACAACAAAACTAGTGACGCGGCGACCCTATGAGACTTATCTGCAGGCAGGAATCGCTCTCAGAAGAGGTCTGAGGATACATAAATAAAAAGGGAGAGAAAGAAAGAAAAAAAAGAAAAAGAAAGAAATAGAAATAGGGGTCCACGAGGGAGGGAGGGAGATAACGGGACCACAAGAGTGAAGGACAGAGCTAGGCGACCACTTACTCCCAACAGCACGGAGTTCTTACAAAAACTTTCCCCCCAGTGTCTGTGTGTGGCCATGAGACTCGCTCTACCACACCACACCACCTCCACTACACCATACATTCTCTAAACAACCACACCACCTCTACCACACCACCACACACACATTTCAACCACCTCGCATCTCTGTTACATACCAGTCAACTCTTCTACCACCATCATCATCACGTCTATTTTCGCTCCATGTGTGTAGTTTTTACTCCTCCAGGAACAACTATCAAAACACACACACACACACACACACACACACACAGTATAAACCTTCATTATTATTATCACTATTTCCAATCAATGTCATCATCATTAGTATTACTCATTATTATTTCATTAATATTTCCATTACCTTTATATTATTGCCACTACTGTAATTATCACCATCACTACAGTATACCAGCCGCCGCCCCCTGTGTGTGTCATAGCGGGGTCTGGGGGTTGAGTTAGTGAGGTAACGTGAGAGGTTGTAAATAAAGGTTAATGTTGTTAGTGAACTTGGCAACATTAACAGCAGAGGGGGAGGTTATAGGGGTGGGGCTGAGGTCAACACACTCCCGCGGTCCGTGTGTGTGTGTGAGAGATACACACACACAAAACAAATCAGAGCGGCCACCATGATAACAGTAGCATCACCACAGGGGTCACGCTGTTGCTGCTGCTCAGAGAGAGTGTGTGTGTGTCGACTACCCTAGCCAGCTGTCCGGGTGTGGTGACAATGACGTCATGCACTACGACAGCTCTGGACACTTGCACCGATAAGCAAGAGTAAACGTGTGTGTGTGTGTGTGTTGTTAAGGCATCTACCGATGTCTGTACTTGTTCCTGTACTCTCGCCATCAAGCTTCTGAATAAAACCTTAAGATAAGTTCTGCTGGAGTTCCGCCATTAACAAAATACTTTATTAATAATTACTGAACATATTAAAACCAATCCCTAATAATCAGTAATATTGTCAGTTAGTTAATGAAGGTTTACAGGCCTTAAACATTGTCCGAGCCACACTCATACGTCTGGTGGCGGGGACCTACCGTAAGTTGGCGGCAGTTATCTACCCAACACAGGTACTCCTCCTTCATCCCCTCCGGCGGGTCTATTTTTCTCGGCTGTTTGACAATGACTGACTATGACAGGGTCAGCAGAGGTCAAGTAAGGGTCTTGATTATACCTTGAGTAGTTTCCTGAGTTTTACTGCCTGTGTGTGTGTGTGTGTGTCCTCCACACCATTTTTTATCAACAGTTTCCCGCAACTTTCCAACTCGTGGGGCGGGAAGTCCACCTCACAATCAACCCTTTTTTTTACCTGTACACCTGTCCCTCCAGATGTACGTACAAATCGAAATCTATGCGTCCCAGTTTATACATGGTGCACACACATACACACCAATGTTTCTCATGTGTGTGTGTTTCTAATTCTACTTGTCCCAATGTGTACATGGCAGAAACTAATGTACGTACAACTGTTCTTCCCACCCCTGCAAGTCCCACAAGTTCATGGCAGATGGTTCACATGTGTCTACCTGTTCATGCAGCCAGGTAATTAACACAACCTGAGACAAACGCCATAACTAACTCTCTACATTAACACCATACACCCACACCCTCTACACCATACACCCACACCCTGCACACCATACACCCTCTACACCATACACCCACACCCTCTACACCATACACCCACACCCTGCACACCATACACCCACACACCCCACACCCACCCCACCCCACACCATACACCCACACCCTCTACACCATACACCCACACCCTCTACACCATACACCCACACCCTCTACACCATACACCCACACCCTCGCCTCGGTAAACACAATGACTATATCTTTTAAGAGTTGACACAAAACACTTGTCGTTCTTAACCTAAAACGCTGCATCACTAGAGTTGAATTACTGAACAAATGAGTGAAAGTTAACTTGAACTATGTATGTATGTATGAAACAGTCGCATAAAACTGTCAGTGCCTCTGCCATATGTTACAAGTGCCAAGAGTGACACTGTTTACACACACACACACACACACACACACACACACACACACACTCAGCTGTTCAACAACCTCCTTTGCTTTCCTTTGAGCTTCTTGTGCTACTAACGGGAACCCGCCTTCAAACCTACCTAACAGACAGACAGGTGGGGGAGGGGGAGGCTTTCCGTCTTTCTTGTTTCTTAACTTAATGTACAGAAAAAAGCTAAAATAAAGACAATGGGAAAGGAAAGTGGTTGTTTGTGTGGGAGAGAGGAGGAGGAGGAGGAGGAGAGGAGGAGGAGGAGGAGGAGGAGGAGGAGGAGGAGGAGGAGGAGGAGGAGGAGGAGTCGTCTGGGACACAGTAAGAGGCAGACAACACAACAGGTCCACACAGTCTGACCACAGCACCAAACACACTCATTATCTAGACCTTTACCACCACCACGCCTCTTTCACCATCACACCACCACGTCTCCTCCACCTCGCCTCCATCATCAAGGCTCCTCCCTCACCAACATCCCTCCACCACCGCCCCTTCCCCTCCAACGCACTTCTTCCACTATCACATCTCTCCCACTACCTCTCCACCCCACTCATCCACCCCACCACCTGCTCCACCCAACCACCACACCTCCTCCCCCACACCCTACCTTATATGTTGCGTCAGACCGACCCCTTCAGGTAGGCAGGGTCAGGTGTTACCAGGAGACACGAGTACAAAAGGTCACAGCGACAGACACACACACACGACCACTTCATTCCTCTCTGTCCAGCGACTGTGACCTGGGGGCATCTTCTGAGAACTGGGGGGAACTTGGAGATTAACCACCGTAAAGTTAATCTAATCCTACTTTACAATCTTATCAAATTTAATCTAACCCCTTCACCAAGGTAGCGTTAGGTTAGGTAAAGTTGGTTCGGGATGAGTTAGGTTAGGTTTGGTTAGGTAAGGGACGTGTAAGACTAGGTGTACACACACACACACACACACCTGTAGAACCCACCAGCAAGTTTAATTAAAGTATGACAGGTGTTGTGGCCGACCAATGAAAACATTCTATTTATATTCCTCGCCATAATATTTCTCCGGATTGGCCAAAATGTCAGGTGGTGCAGCGGTCTAATTAGGTTTACCTGCTTCAAAGGTAAACACGTGACGAGAATGTGTTTATTTTTATTCAATATGTTCTGTCAGTACAGGTATATTCATTTCACAACTAAATAAGATAGATTGTGTGTAAAAGCTTCATAACAAGAACGAAATGAAGTGAAATAAACCGTAAATAAGAAAATGTGAACGAAATTACTGATCACGTCATGAACGAAATGCAATAAAATAAACCAATAATTAATGAACTGTAGATAAATTTATTGAAAATTACCAGAACGAAATTATATAAAATAAACTATAAATAAAGACATATGGATGAATTACAGATCACAACAAGAACGAAACACAATGAAACAAACCCAAAATTAATGAAATATGGATAAACTCCTTCATCTTTAATTAATATTGTAATAAGGATCAAAATGACACATTACTCCAACACTTTACGACTAATTATGTTCAGCTTAACCCACAATGTATCTTAAGTCCTTGTCAGCCTCTTACCGACACCATCACCTCCGCTCATTGACACTTCTGGGTGACACCAAATGACACCTCTATAACGTCAAGTGACACTGACGTAACGTGACAGGTAAGTGTAACACGACACTCAGGTAACAGGTAAAATTATTAAATAACTCAGGTAACATATTGTCTCAGGATCTCTCAGTAACATTCAAGTAACTCGTGATTCTAGTAACATCGTCTCGTAAGTTCACATCGGGTGATCTCTAAGTAAGTAACACTAGTAAACCAGAAAGTAACACGAGAAAGGATACAGGACGTCAAGGAACACCAAGCTTACATCAGATGATCTCTAAGGTATATCAATGGACGACCAAGTAGCACAAGACAGGTAACACGACGTCAAGTAACACCATCTCACACACCAGGTGAAATCTAAGTAACATCAATGAACCACAAAGTAACACGAGACAGGTAACATGACGTCAACACACTCAGTACACACGTCCCTGGGTCACTACACAAGATCTCTGTCAGTCGCTATCCGTCAAGTAGCCCGTCTGATGCACCCTCACCTGGGACGCTTGGTGACGAGTCCAGCTGATGAGGTAGATGCCAGGTGAGGTAGATGAGAGGTAAAGTAAACAACAAGAAGCAAACAAGTTAAAATGCATGTCATGAGGCAAACAACAAACAATCTTCCCGCATCATGAAGTAAACAGAAAGTGACACACACACACACACACACACACACACACACACACACACACACACACACACACACACACACACACACACACACACACACACACACACACACACACACACACACACACACACACACACACACACACACACACACACACACACACACACACACACCTTTCACTCTTAGGTGGAGAAAGAAAAAATATGATCGTGTGTGTTTGGGAATCACTAGTTCAGGTAATGTGCCAGAGACATTCTCATTCTTGTTGAGGTTTGCAACACACCGGCGGGAGGGGCCCTTCTACCCTCCATCACCTCTACCCCCCGTCCCCCCCACCACCGCTACCCTTCACCACCTCTACCACCGCCACCCTCCACCACCATCCACCACAACCATTATTATCTACCATGATTCACCAGCCTGGGGTCAAGGGGGCTGGCTGACTGACCACTGGTGGGTGCGTGGCGACTCTTGCACCATCCACACCACCAGTATGACCACTACTACCACCATCACCACCACCAGTATGACCACTACTACCACCATCCCCACCACCAGTATGACCACTACTACCACCATCCCCACCACCAGTATGACCACTACTACCACCATCCCCACCACCAGTATGACCACTACTACCACCATCCCCACCACCAGCATGACCACTACTACCACCACACAGCGAAATATCACTATCGTCACCATCATTCCTTAACACAAGTAAGAGTAGTTGTGGCATCATCGGTTTCATCTCACGTCATCACTATCACTTTCACCACCAACCCAAAACACCACAAGTAACCTCTCACCACTATCACCACCATCATATCAGAGAGGCCATAGTGGGGTCTAACAGAGTGGCCATAGTGGGGTCTAACAGAGTGGCCATAGTGGGGTCTAACAGAGTGGCCATAGTGGGGTCTAACAGAGTGGCCATAGTGGGGTCTAACAGAGTGGCCATAGTGGGGACTAACAGAGGCCGTACTGTTCAACACGATCACAATCGAATTCTCAGAGGACAAGTTTTTACTCTACCAGAGAGAGAATTACAACAGCAGACGAGATGCGAGAACTCTGGCCTTTTAACAGACAGACAGACACTGCTTAAGGGAGACCTACTGCTCATGCTGCTTTTGTACTTTTCACAGACAGCACTTGTGGGAGAGAAGAGAGTGAAGGGGAGGGAAGAGAGTGAAGGGGAGGGAAGAGAGTGAAGGGGAGAGAAGAGAGTGAAGGGGAGAGAAGAGAGTGAAGGGGAGGGAAGAGAGTGAAGGGGAGAGAAGAGAGTGAAGGGGAGAGAAGAGAGTGAAGGGGAGGGAAGAGAGTGAGAGGAGAAAATGAGGGAGGGAGAGGAAAAGAAGGGAGAGGGATGGAACAGAGTGGAGGGAGGAAGGAGAAGGGAGAGAAAGCAGAGGGGGGTGGGAGGAAGGAGACAGAGGGAGGGGATGCAAAACAAGATAGAGTGTCCCTGTAACTCGAGGCAGCGTCTTGGTCATGCTGTATGTGGCTGTGAGTATGTTTACCAGAGGCTGACGTGTGTGTCCGGCCCTACCAACACACACACACACACACTAACAACAACAACAATCTACCTGAAGCCAATTATCGCCCAGGTACCGTTCACTCATTAGCCAGCCACCTGGTAACATGAGAACACTAGTATCCCTTAAAGCAGGGGTTCTCAACCAGGGGGGAATTTCCCCCCTCAGGTTTTCAGGGGGGGGGAAACTGATACTAATATGGAAAAAATAAAGGATTTTCAGTATTATATGCATATTATTTGGAATGCACGTTTTGAGGCAGACAATCTTGGAAAGGAGGAGGGAATGACATTCTGACATATGGTGAAAGGGGTGCATGGGGCAAACAAGGTTGAGAACCACTGCCTTAAATGATACACATCTCTCTCTCTCTCTCCTCTCGCTGTTTGTCTGTCTCTCCGTAATATGGACCTTTCTATATTCTACTCCCTCAATATTACACATATCAAAATTCCTTGTATGCTTTTCTACACCAAACAACTGCCAACAGTGTAAACAAGAAGAGGAAAGAGAGAGAGAGAGAGAGAGAGAGAGAGAGAGCTTCGTCATAACACACCTCAGGGCCAAGACTCTCGGTAACAGATGTCAACACGTATCTAACTGACCGCCTTAAACCACGACACATAAAAATATTAAACACAAAATGGCTTCAAAATCACACCGAGACTATATTCTATCTATATATGTTTACTGAACACAGATTGGAAGAACACTATATTGACGTAGTTAGAAGTTACAAGAAAAATTATCGTAATCATGAGTTAGAGGAAAATCTTTCGTAGTTATGAGTTAGAAGAAATTTTTTCGTAATTATGAGTTAGAAGAAAAATTATCGTAATTACAAGTTATATTAAAGTTATGTAAATGTACTTGTATTGTTGCGTAAATTAATAAAATTTATGTAGCTGTACCTGTAAATCTATATACCTGTACCTGTAAAATGTAAATCTATGTACCTGTATGTGGTTTTATACCTGTAATATCGCTGATGAAGTAACACTAACACACACACACACACACACACACACACACACACTGCGGTGACCAACTGTCGGCCACACGCGGAGTGATACTGTCAACATGACCAGAGAAAATATAGTAAGATTAAACCACAGATGGAGCAACACACACACACACACACATATTACCAGAGCTATGTCAACACACACACAGCCCTTCATGGACACACACAAACATATACACATAACACTCCCTTGAATATATACTGTACATACATACATGCAAACATACACAGACACACACACACACACACAACCATAACGATGCCTCACACAGACCCAATAATCCCAGAGTGGACGGCAGGTAGAGCCCAGGTAACCAATGATGTTCCGTACACCTGCTATTCCAGTTAATTAATTAATGAGTGCACGCTAGGTGAGTGAGTGCACGCAGGGGAGTATTAGATGGTGAGTGATTGAGTAAGTGAGTGAAAGGGGTGAGTGAGTGACTAGGAGAGCGAGTAGATGAGTGAGTGAGTGAGAGAGAAAGTTACGAGGGCACGCTAGATGAATGAGTGAGAATGTTCGATAAACGCACTCTACCACACCGCAATAAACACCCACAGAACACCCTGGATCTAAACAGCATTATTAACAAATACAAAACGTTCCTATATACATTAAACCGTAAACAATATCCCTCAAACGTGCAAAAAAAAAAAACACCAGTCAGGTCAGAAGAGGCGGTGATCAAGGTGAGTAAACAGGTAAAAAAATACAGGTGGTAATACTTTATAACCTGGTGTGTGGGTAGTGACGGTCTGGCCATCAGGCTCATCATTTGAGGGGGGGAGGAAGGGGAGAAAGGCTGAGGAGGGAGAGAGGAGAGGGAGGAGGGGAATAGGGGAGGGGAGGGAAGGGGGAGGGGAAGGAGGGGAGGAGGAGGGGAAAGGGGGAGGAGGAGAAACGAGGATAGGAAGAGGAAGGGGGAACAGAGAATGAAAGGGAGGGAGGGAGAGGAGGAGGGGAATGAGGGAAGAGGGAGGAGGAGGAAGGGTGTAGATGAAGGAGGAAAGGGGTAGGAGAAGAAAGGAAGGGATATCTAATCATCAATTAAGATAAACTAAGGTGTCTAATTTTCAGGTGATTCGATTAATTAACACCATAATTAATCCTCAACAAATCTCAATGAAAACCTGACTCCATAGATGTCATCCTCGCCTCTCCAATTACCTGTCAGGTGCAGGATGCTGGAGGACACAACCATTTATCTTAGTTAAGGAGGAGAGGATGATCTTATCTGTCGCAACTGGAGGCTGGTCGTCAGGTGATGTGTGGGTCAGGTGACGTGAGGTAACAACACCACAACAACAACCTGCAATAACTCTCTGGCAACCACACACACACACACACATTCCCTGGGTCACGGTGGTAGTGAAAGTGTGTGTGTGTGTGTGTGTGTGTGTGTGTGTGTGTGTGTGTGTGTGTGTGTGTGTGTTAAGTTACGTTAAATTAAGTTATAATAGGTTAAGTTAAACTCAAGAGGCGTTATGTAAAGTTTGATACGCTAAAGTTAATTTATACTTAATTAAATTTACCTCAGTTTAGGCTAAGTTATGGTAGGTAAAAATATGATAAATTATTTTATACTACACCATGTTAAAAAAATACAACCATAAGATAAGTTACCTTAGGTTAAAATAGGTAAAGTTAAAATTTCGATAAATCCTGTTAAGTTACGTAATGTTAAAATGTGTTTAGATATACTTAATTACCATATGTTGAGATTAAACTATTTTACGACAGGTTTGGTTAGGTTAAGAGGAATTCTGCAGCGGGAGCAAAGAGTGTAGGAGGCAGCCCACCGCCCTGCATCACCCCGCTGTTTTGACGCGGCCACAGAGCAAGGTGTACCCCCACGCTGCTTGAAGGTGACCACTGGTGCGGAACACCCACACTTACCACCTCAACCCTCTCACCACCACCACTACTACCAGTCAACCACCCAGCACTTCTTACCTTACTCGTTTGCCGCCACCACCATCACTACTACCCAATAACTGCAAACACCACCCCCACCCACCCAGCACCACCACTCCCCGCCCAGCATCTCTCTCCTTGTGGTTTAAAAGTCTATTGTTGCTTTTATAGAGAGAGAGAGAGAGAGAGAGAGAGAGAGAGAGAGACTCATAAATACTAAAAAAATATAAAAAGTAACTAATAATAATAATAATAAGACAAACTTAACATCATCCCCCAAATAGTGTTAAGGTGGTTAATATTCTGGTGAAATAAGCTGGGGTGGTTAATCTTCAGGTGAAATAAGGTTAATCTTCAGGTGATGCTATTTTTGTACCTGTAATTAATGTTCACACACCTGTTCCCGCTCAGTGTTCGCCCTCGACAACATATAACACTTCTCGATGAACCAAACTTTTACTCCATAAAAAAAACTTACGACCAAAAACTTTAAAATGTTTTGTGAATTTTCTTTGTACATGTAAAAAATCTTGCCTTAGAATTTATAAGTTTTAGGAAATTTTTTTAGGAACTAATATCAAATTTTTTTCTGAATATATTTAAAACAACATTTCAGTCAATTTTGGGAATGGATTAAACTAAATTTTCTTTAATATCTACAAAAATAGTCAGACCATTAACTCAGAATACTTCAATAAATAAAAGTATAATGTTAGGTATTTAACTTAAGTAAAGTGTAAAGTCATATTTCTAAATTACACCAAAAATAATATCGACAAATAAAAGAAAAATAAATATCACAACCATAAACAATAAAACATTATGGAGTATATAAAAAATTCCTTTATAACTTCTATTGTAAGTTAAACCACATTTTACCTTGATACACAAAATTACAATAGCCATAAACCCAAGATTGCTTTTAGTATATATATTTCTACGACAATATTTAGCTTAACAATACACTACGAATATTATCCTACTTAGTGGAGTCTCCTTATGTGAATTATCAAGAGACTGAGGAAAAATATAGTTGTTGTTTATAATGATTAACTTTTTCACAGTAGTTGATTTTTGCGAATTAGAAATATGAGTGTTTTTATTTTACTCTGGGGGTGGGGAGGGAGGGGGGGGGAGTGGGAGGGGCGGAGGAGGAGAAAGAGCTAAGGAAGATAAATGGGGAGTGTAGGAAGGGAAGGAGGGGAGGAAGAAGGGGAGAGAGCTGCTAAAGGGGAGAAGCGGAGACTGACAGTGGACAATAAGCTTTTAACGGGCCCCAACGTGGTCAACTGGACCCCGCCCTAACAGGTCCCAACAGGACTTAACCAAGAGAATGAATCACAACCAATTCTAATGGGTAACCAATTCTAATGGGCCCTATGTTTTAGATTCAATGGCCTTCACCTCCCACGAACCCACACACTAATGGGGATCAGTCCCAATAAGCAATAATGGTCGAGGTGGGGTTGGGGCCTAATAGGACTGGGGGCCCATTTGACCTGAAGAGCCAATCTGATGACCTGACGACGAGTGACCACAAACAACAACAACAACTGACAGCCAACAATAGAACGTTATTAAAGGTGGCCACCCCAGTGTCAGGCCACCAGTTGCTAGGGCCGAGTCTCCATGAAGGTCGACCCAGGCTGGACCAGGGTCAGGGTACTCAAGCATTCTTACGTCAATGGCTCAGAATCACCAAAAAGGTTATTGATACAGTTTATTTAGACATAAAAATACAGATATAAGGTCGAATTTTGAAGGCGGTGTAGTCGTCAATAATTACCTATTTATCTTCAATACGGAGTGAGGAGAATGTATCTAGTTATGGTTAAGTTCACTAAAAATTCAACTCAATTCTGACTTTCATCTCTGTACCGTAACTTAAAGCGGTACACTAGAGGGAGAACCTATGAGATACCGTAACCCACTAAGAATCTATCACAGTAACTCAATTATATACGTTCTCTTATATCCAGTTAGTTGGATAAATTGAATCTACGAACCTTTGAGAAAATTCATCTCTGTGGCGAAGCTTAAGTTGAGGTAATGTGACACTTTCTGACATACGAGGAAAGATTTAGCTCAAGAGTCTCAGAAACCACTTAAGTGAGTCGGTTGAATGTAGTAAGATATTAAGAGTTATATTATCTCATATGTTATGTTGGATTAGGTTATCTTAGATTAGGTTTGGTTAGATTGGGTCAGGTTGGATTAGATTAGATCAAACTAAATTAGATTAGGCTAGGGTAGGTTACGTTTGATTAGGTGGGATTAGGTTATGTTCGATTAGATTTTACATGACGATAACTAAAACAGAATGTCTGATTTAATAACCAGTTCACGGTAAAATATCCACAGTCTTCCTCTATATAATCAACACAAGTTACAGGCGAGGAACTCAACACTCACACAACATTGACTGAAAAGATGAAATAATATACCGTAAATAAAAAGAATTTTTCCGTTTTACATGTGCGGTAAATGGAGTCACTGGTCTGACCAATCACACACACACTCTGAATAAGCCATTCAGATCACAGACAAGGAACCAGCCATTCAGATCGCAGACAAGGAACCAGCCACTCAGATCGCAGACAAGGAACCAGCCACTCAGATCACAGACAAGGAGCCAGCCACTCAGATCACAGACAAGGAGCCAGCCACTCAGATCACATACAAGGAGCCAGCCACTCAGATCACATACAAGGAGCCAGCCACTCAGATCACAGACAAGGAACCAGCCACTCAGATCACAGACAAGGAGCCAGCCACTCAGATCACATACAAGGAGCCAGCCACTCGGATCACACAAGCCTAAAAACCTGGAGCAGGTAAAACTCTGTACATCTTTGAGTCCAAATTTGACTACTCACCTTACCCACCTAACCTAATCTAATCTAACCTAACCTAACCTAACCTAACCTAACCTTACCCACCTAACCTAACCTCACCTCATCCCACTTCACCATACTGACCTAACTTATGGCGCAGGATTCATCACTACACAACATGAGCCAACTGTGCGATATATATTCAGACTTGTACACAAACCTGAAGGATGTTTCACACTTTGGTCAGCACACAGGTGTACTGGTGAGCGACTGGGTGTAGCTGACCACCATACGGGCAGTTTATGTGCAGTACTAGTACACACACATGACACACTACATAATTATGATATAGACTCCTATGTGTACAAGCTCTCAGCTAGAGGGACTCATGTGCTAAACTGTTCGGTGTACAACAACATGTACTGTAAGGTTTGGGAGGAGGAGGAGGAGGCAGAGATGTGAGAGAGAGGTGGTGTGGGTCTGTCTGGCCAGCCCCCGGGTGTTGGGGCACCACACAGCCTCACTCCCTTCCCCACACTCATACCTCCCTCCCTCCTCCACACCATACAGGCCCCGACGTGGGCACACACGGGCCCTAAAACACCGTCAGCACGGGGAACCAAGAGCGCCTGGCGATCCCGTATTACCACAAATGGCGTGGTTAATGTTAGGTCCGCCAGGTGATGAACGTCTGCCGGTCTGCAGTGATGTTGTTTTATGACGCGACTGATGGACGCCATAAGCTGCCGGGGAAACTGTCATACACTACAGGTACACTGGCACCGGGTACTTACCTTCTGGAGCCGAAGAAAGGCCATGGGCTGTCGTGGGGCAGTCTGAGGGGCGAGCCTGGCACAGGGGCAGGGGCTGGGAACCCAGGGGGTGGCCCTGGGGGTGGGGGAGGGGGCACGTGCAGGGGCATTGGAGGTGGTGGGGGTGGTCCAGCTGGCCCCGGGGGCGGTGGCCCCATCAGCCCCCCTAGCGAGCGTCCCCCTCCAGGCAGCGTGGAGTACGGGGGCGGCACGTGGGAGTGAAGCAGGTCAGGCAGGTGGGCGTCGTGGGCTAGGGTAGGCGGTGGGTTGGTGTCTGCCAGGTCGGTCAGGCCTGGCTGGCCCAGGGCTGCCCCGGACCGATGGGCGCGCCGCTCCCGCCGCTCCCGGCGACGTTCACGACGGCGTTCCCTCTCCCCACGTCGGGCCTCTTGTTGTTGTTGTTGATGCTGGTGTTGCTGCTGCAGCTCCTGCCCCGGTGTCTGCTGCGGCGGCGGCTGTTGCATGTGCAGCAGTGGAAGTTGGTGCTGGAGCGGCCGCTGTTGTGATGACTGCGGGTCCCCCGCCACCTGCGGCGGGTGATGAACTAGTGGCTCTACCTGACTGCTGGGTCTAGAAGAGTTGGGTCTGGGAGGCCTGGGGGCTGGCCTGGGGGCTGGTCTGGGGGCCGGGTTGCTGGGTCTGGCCTGGTGAGTGGGCGTATCGTGACCACTGACACTGGGTGTTGGCGTGGTCGTGGGCGTAGGTACAATCCTGACACTGGACACTTTGGTTAGTGCACTGACGGCGGGGGCCGCCGTGGTGGTGCTGCTGGCAGTCCCGCACAACACTACACTGGACACACTGACGGGGGCACCACTCAGCAGTGGCACTCTAGACACTCGGGCACTGGACGCCATCCTCGTCGGCGCCACAACGGAAACACTACTGGCAGCGGAGGGCCGCGTGGCTCCCCCTGCCTCCACCATGGTTTCTCCCACACTGTCGCCCGCACTGACCGCAGGCCCGCACACCCACCCAGACACCGTTTTCTGTATGGGGCTCGTTTTCTGTGGGGGAGTGCCGCAGGGCGAGGCGTCAGCACCCACTACGTTAAACTCTACCTTCACCGTCTCACTTGTTCCTTCTTCATCTGGTGACTCTGCCTCATCTCTCTCGTCACCTTCCCTCCACTCCTCGTTGACCACGACCCTCGCCTCGTCCCCACTAGATAGGTCAGACGTCTGGTCCCTGGCGTCGTGGGGTACCTGAATGACCCTTACACTACCCATGTGATGTCTCCACGACCCTGTCTTGTTCTCCTCCTCCTGCTGCTGGGGGAGGCTGGAGCGGCGGGCGTGGGTGTTGAGGATGGGCGTGGGTGGCAGAGACTTGGGCTGCCTGTTGAGGGAGGACAGGACATGTTGCTCGGGCGGGAGAGTCCTCACGTGGACACTCACTAAAGGACGTCGACTGCCGGGTCTCGCTGCCTCCCCGAGAGACTCCAAGTCGAAACCCACGTTATCGAAGCCGCCCGAGTGGCGTTTAGGGGCGGGGGAGGGAGGCAGGTTCCGGAGGAGGAGGGAGGCGTCCAGAGAGTGAGGACCTCCTCCAGGGGGGTCGAGCAGCCCCACGCGGGAGATCCTTCGGGGGTCGGCCATGTCGGTCATCCCGTCCGTCCTCACGTCCATGTCCTCACACCATGATCACGTCTACCACCGAGGCTCCCCGGCCGCCCATCACACCTGTACGCCGCCCACCACACACCTGTAAACAACACGTGACATTAGTTCAGTGTAGAAGCTGTCAACCACACACAATTAAGTATGAAACAAACATAATCTATAACTACCTTAATTATATCGACATAGATCATACAATTATAATCAAATATCGGACTTAAGAATATTTCGAACAGTAACAAACGAACAAACAAACAACACAAACACAATAACAAACAATACCTAACAGTAAACACACAATGAAACAATACCTTCAGAAAATAAGTTAACAGAAAGCTATACATCTAAAGTTATAACTACAGTCTTAAGCTGATATAATAAAAATACCGTACAGATGAAAAAAAAAGTTCCTTGACACTCTTATTCGTCCCTAACCCAAGTGAGACACCAATGACTATTTGACCCTGGTACTGTGGACAGGAGTAGTGTTGTTATGTACTGTGAACAAGTCAATATCTCTCCCTCCCTCCTCCTCACCTACACAAAAGCTCGCCCTTCACCTACTCCCTCCCCCCTACCCTCGAGGTCGACCTTCACGCAAGAGATACTCCTGGAAAATAGAAAATTACGAAACTCATCACAGAGAAAGACAGGGATATAAAAGAATAGAGAAGCCTTGATCACATGACCGGATACATCTACCAGCCGAATACCACCAGCCGGATACCACCAGCCGGATACTACGACCACCACAGGCAGGACCGGGCGGAAACACAGCCAGGAAGAACCATCTACTGAATGTCTTCGTTAGTAGCTGGATGACCTCTCTCTCTCTCCTGACGATTGTTCTGTGGGAGGGAAGGTAGTAGGGTGGTGGTGATGGTGGTAGTGGTGGTAGTAAGGTGATGGTAGCGTGGTGGTGGTGATGGTAGCGTGGTGGTGATGGTGGTAGTGTGGTGGTGGTGGTGATGGTGGTAGTGGTGGTAGTAAGGGTGGTGGTGATGGGTAGCGTGGTGGGTGAGATGGTGGTGGTGGTGGTAGTGGTGGTGGACAGGTAGTGGTGGTAGTAAGGTGGTGGTGATGGTAGCGGGTAGGATGGTGTGGTGGAGGGTGGTGGTGGTGGTGGTGGTAGTGTGGTGGTGGTAGCGTGCAGGTGATGGTAGTGGTGGTAGTAAGGTGGTGGTGATGGTAGAAGTGTGGGTGGTGATGGTGGTAGTGTGGTGGTGGGTGATGGTAGTGTGGTGGTGGTGATTGTGGTAGTGGTGGCGGTGGTAGCGTGGAGGTGTGCCGATGAAGATGGTGGTAGTGGTGGTGGTGATGGTGGTGATGGTAGCGTGGTGGTGATTGTGGTAGTGATGGCGGTGGTAGCGTGGAGGTGTGACGATGAAGATGGTGATAGGAAGGACATGGATGGTAGTTGGCAGTCTATAACAGGTAGTAACACTATCGACTTCAACAAAAAACAGCATTAACAACAACAGTAGTCACAGCATCACCAGACACAGCAGTAACAGCACCACGGTGTCGTTCCAGGAGAGAGCAACTTCACTGTCAACAAGTTAGTCGTCCCAACACACACACACGCACACGCACACGCACACACACACACACACACACACACACACACACACACACACACACACACACACACACACACACACACACACACACACACACACACACACACACACACACACACACACACACACACACACACACACACACACACACACACACACACACACACACACACACACACACACACACACACACACACACACACACACACACACACACACACACACACACACACACACACACACACACACACACACACACACACACACACACACACACACACACACACACACACACACACACACACACACACACACACACACACACACACACACACACACACACACACACACACACACACACACACACACACACACACACACACACACACACACACACACACACACACACACACACACACACACACACACACACACACCTCTACCTCTCCTGGCCATCTGGGGAAATAAAGATCTATACTATCTGTGTCTCGGACTCTGTTATGGCGCGGGAAGACACCTAAACACCTCTAGCGCCATCATCATCAATTATTTAACTTACAATAAAGATTCATCATTATACCACCATCATTATCTTTCTTTCTTACTGTTTCCTGAAAAACTATAATGACAACAAAAGCAAATTAAAAGTTGAGAAAAAGTTTGTTGTTACTTTTCATTGATAAAAAGTATCATCTGAAAACAACCAATTCTGTCCTATTAAGTCCAGGTTATATTGCTGGGATATAAACCCGTATAGACACTGTACATAAAGGTGGAAATAGATGATGGGTGGGAAGGTAAGGAGGGTATAGCCTTGTCATGCTCCCTGTATTAACTCTATAATTGTAATCGCTGCCAATCACAAGTTAATTCGTCCCTCTAATCACGACCGGCACACACCACCCACTGTCTCCCTCATCACCTGCCACCACCACTACCACCCACACTAGTAGCTGCCGCCCACATCACCTACTGCCGCCCACCACCATTATCCACAACCATTACCAAAAAACTACCACCCATATCACCCGCCATCCACAACCCACATCTCAACACCACTACCGCCCACACCACCCGCCGCCCAGGGCCAGCACGAGGTCGGAAACACAAAGGAAGGAAATTGTGTCATCAGGGGAGAATAATGACTCCCAGCCCTGATTTTACTGACGGCCAACGTGAAGCACAGTGTGGAGAGTGTGGGGGGGAGGAGGGGAGTGGGGGAGAGTGTGGGGGTGTGGGAGTGTGTGCGGGGAGTGTGTAGATGTGGGGAGAGAGTGTGTGGGGGGAGTGTGTAGATGTGGGGGGAAAGCGCAGGGGTGGGGGAAAGCGTGGGGGTGTGGGCTGTGTGGGAGAGGGCATAGTATTGTGGGGACGTGAGGCGGGAATCATTAGACACCATAACAAAATATTCCCTCGGACGTCAAGGTAAAGAGTTAATTTTCATAACATTGCAGGTTAACAGCTCCAGGCAGGTAGGATCAATGTTTGTTCTCTCACCTGTTTCTACTGATGAGCTGCCAGCCTGAGTGAGTCTTTCTTTACACGTTATATAGAGTAAGAAAGGATGAATCCACAAAAAAAAAGCTAAAGTTTATATACAGGAGAATTCGACCCGGTGTTCTCAGAGGGAATACCGGGTTCACCATCTCATTTCAGCCACGAACGCTGCCAGTGATAGCGATAACATGTATACGTAGGCGATATTTATCTCCCTCATCAGCAGTAAACTCCATGAAGGGAAATTATCGCCGTCGACCACCCAACACACATCAACACCGGGATACTAAATATTCCTCCGTTCATTTCCCGGCAGCAGGAGATGGGAAACGCTTGTCATGACGCCACATTTGCAGTCTAAGAGGGATTTCGCCGCCATTTTAACTACATTTAAGCTTCCCGCCACACAGTCCGTCAGTTAGATGCGCCTCTCAGTTTCCTGTGACGGGAAGGAAATTAATGTAAGATTCTTTAATAATAATGTTATGTTTAGTGTCATACATGGCTGCCACGTGGTCAGGTTTGTTTGTGTTGTTCCGTATGGCAGACAACCTCCCTTTAGTACAGGAGGAGGAGCAGGAGGAGGATGGAGAAGAGGAAGAGGAAGAAGAGGAAGAGGAGGAGGAGCAGGAGGAGGATGGAGAAGAGGAAGAGAAAGAGAAAGAAGAGGAAGAGGAGGAGGAGGAGGAAAGACTAGCCAATGGGAAGCCAGGAGCCCAGGACGAGTAGTGGAGAGAGATTGCAGCCAATGAGAGACCAGAACGAGTAGTGAAAAGGGTCTTCCAGCCAATGAGTGACCAGGTATAGTAATAGCCACACACTACAGCCAATGGGAGACCAGAATCACCTCACAATTACACTATACAACATTACTGAACAAATTTATTCAAGAAAAAAACAATATTATTCTCTACCTACAGTTTCCTCCTAATTTATTTTTTCTTAAACCTTTCACCGACAGACACGTAATGGTGAGGCTTAAAGAACGCACCTGAATGACAGACCGACTTCCTGTAATTACCGCGTCATCGTCCGACAGTCCGAGACGATTTTAAAACCCATCCTGAACCTGCATACCTGTGTTCTTTACCTGTGTTGCAGAGTCTGACACAACCTTTCCGAGTCTAATTCATTTGTGACACAGCGGAATTACACACACACACACACACACACACACACACACACACACACACACACGAAGCTTCAAAACCTCTTTACACTATTCGGGTTCGTTTAAATCTTTCATTTTTCTTCCCTTTCTCAGACTAATTGAGCAGCCAGACCCAGAGTGAGGGGGGGAGGGGGTAGAAATGGGTCAGGAGGATGCGAAAGTGGGGAATGGGTATGGTTAAAGGGAATGGTGGTGGAGAAATGGGTAAGGGGAATGTGGAAGTGGGTAAGGAGGGTGGGAGAGTGGGTATAAGTAAGGAGATAGGTAAATAAAAGTTTCTAGGGGAGACTATTCTATTTCATCAAGGCGTGGAGATATGTCGCAACCCCGGCAGACCTGGTGACGGAAGGAAGGAAGGAAGGAAGGAAGGAAGGAAGGAAAGAAGGACGGAGGTGTCTGCCTCATTCATCTGTCGCTCCACTCAATCTAACTTCCATTGGAGCCTCGATGGAAGAAGTAAGTGGCGGAAAAAGAGGGAAGGAACGTCGGCGTGTGTGTGTGTGTGTGTGTGTGTGTGTGTGTGTGTATCCGTCCGTTGCCTTAATATTAAACAGTAACTGAATATTACAACACAATGTAACATTCCAGCCTTCACTAACATAACATCGTCCATCGCGCTACATAACCTTTTAAAGTCTTCCTTGAAAAGATTTAATTAACTTCAACTTCGTTCTTTCTCCGTCTCATGGCGACAAACTTCCGACAAATACTATTACAGTAGGTACCCGCCCCTCCTCCACCTGGCCATCTCGACATACATTGCAAGGTTATTTATTTACTTTGTCAGTATTGGGTTTACGCATACATACAGTACGTACATACAGACGCACTCACACACACACACACACACACACACACACACACACACACAGACGGTGATATACACTACAGAAGCACCATTAAATTAAAATAAATCTACGGGTACAACACACAACTTTATGTAACATACAGTTGTGTATTTTAGCATCAGGTGTTGTAAGTGAAAACACCTGTCATAACCTGGTTTTATTTGTTTGTCTGTTGCACTGAGGGGGAAGGAGCGGATGTTTGGGCGTCGATTTCCTGAGGTAAGCGAGACAATTAGCCGACACAGGTGACACCCGACTCATTAACCTGACGAGAGGATCATTACCTGAGCCACTGTTGATAAATACCTTAACTCCTTCCCTTCATCTCTGGCCCATTCCTCTTTCTTTCCTCCTTCTCTTTCCTTTTAATCCTCTTCCTATCTCTACCCTTCTTTCTCTTCCCTGTCTTCTTCTCTCCCCTCTCCTTCTCTATCTTCTTTATTCCCTCCTTATATCACCTCCCCCCTCCTCCCCTTAGACTAACCCCCGCCCCTTCTCCGCCCCCTTTAACCTCCCGACACCTCACCTAACCCCTCCCGTCCCTCAGCCATTGTCTAACTTTAGCCAGCGGTGTCGTCAGAGCGCCAGGCGTTCACACAGTCGTCAGAATGGACAATTACGTTCACCCCAACAGCGATATTACACCTGCATTGTGTATGAACAGCAGTGTGGCGTAACAACATTGTTTAAGGGGGGGGAAAGGGAGGAGAGGGGGAAGAGGAGGGGGAGAGGAGAGGGGGAGAGGAGAGGGGAAGAGAGAGGAGAGGGGAAGAGAGGAGAGGGGAGGGGGAAGAGGAGAGGGAGGGAACGGAAGCAAGGAGTTACGGACGCACGAATACACGGACGAACAGATATACCTTCCTCACTATCCCTGGCAGGTAGAGGCTGGGGGTGGCAGGCGCGTCTCCCAGGGTCTGCCAGAGAAGCGTGTTTGTGGTCAATATATTTTTTGTTAACTGTGAGAAGCCATTTTTCAGACGTCGAGGGAGAGAGTGAGTGAACTGTCAGGGTGGCGAGCTGGCGGGGTGGTAGGGTGGCGAGCTGGCGGGGTGGCAGGCTGGCAGGGTGGCAGGCTGGCGGGTGGCGAGCTGGCGAGGCTGGCGGAGCTGGCGAGCCTGGCGGTGTGGCGAACTACCGGTGTGGCGGACGGCGAGTGAGAGGAAGAAAAAGTAACTAAAAGAAGCAAGAGGAAGGAGAGAGAAAAGAGAGGAGAGAGGAAAGGAAAGTGAGGAGAAAGAGTCGAGAGAAAAAGGAAGGACGGAAGAAAGCTAAAGAAGAAGGATAAATAGATAGAAAGAAGAATACGGAGAAAAACATGAGAGAGAGAGAGAGAGAGAGAGAGAGAGAGAGAGAGAGAGAGAGCTACTCCCACCAGTAATAAAACATGCATCAGAAGGTGCTCGCGATAGCTTCATGCAAATTTTATTTCTCGAATAAAATTTTCATACTTCATGGTCGAGAAATTCTTCAAAAATGTTCCTCGCTCACCAGGTGACAGTCGCGACCAGGTGACAGTCGTGACCAGGTGACAGTCGCGACCAGGTGACAGTCGCGACCAGGTGACAGTCGTGACCGGGTGACAGTCGTGACCGGGTGACAGTCGTGACCGGGTGACAGTCGTGACCAGGTGACAGTCGCGACCAGGTGACAGTCGTGACCAGGTGACAGTCGTGACCAGGTGACAGTCGTGACCAGGTGGGTGCGTGACCGGGTGACAGTCGCGACGGGTGACAGTCGCGACCAGGTGACAGTCGTGACCGGGTGACAGTCGACCAGGTGACAGTCGCGACCAGTGACGTGACCAGGTGACAGACCAGGTGACAGTCGCGACCAGGTGACAGTCGCGACCAGGTGACCAGGTGACGTCGTGACCAGGTGACAGTCGCGGTGACAGTCGCGACCAGGTGACAGTCGCGACCAGGTGACGGTCGTGACAGGTGACGTGACCAGGTGACAGTCGCGACAGGTGACCAGTGACCAGTGACAGGTGACAGTAGTGACCAGGTGACAGTCGTGACCAGGTGACGACATATTACAAACGTCCGACACACACACACACACACACACACACACACACACACACACACACACACACACACACACACACACACACACCTCTCCTGTTTCTCACTCATTACCTTCACGTTTCCTCGCCTGTATCACCATTTCCCAGTCTCCATGTCCACCTCCCTCCCCCTTCCCTACACCACTCTCCCCTCCCCCCCCCTCCACCAGCCCCTCCTCCCCACCCATGTCTAGGTCTTTTAAAAGGGTGTAACACTCCCCTTTCACCCCTACTCAAATGTTCCCTCTTTATTTTGGTGAAGTGGCCCTCTCACCTCCCTCTCACCCCACTCTCTTCTTTACCTTTACTATTTTCTGTCTTATTTTTGTTTACTATTCCTTTTTCATCTTCTACTCTCTCTCTCTCTCTCTCTCTCTCTCTCTCTGGTCATTAATCTCTTCTCTATCCCATTCTTATCATCAGTTTCCATGCACAGCCTTTGGTGCTCCCCCCTGTACACCTGCCCCTGTACACCCCTGCCCTGTACACCCCTGCCCTTGTACACCCCCTCCTGCTGTACACCCCCTGCCACATGTGCTGTACACCCCCTGCCCTGTACACCCCCCTACCCCTACCCCTGCCCTCTTGAAGGGAAGGGAAGAACCAGAAAGTATAATGGGAGGGTAAGCCTAGGGAGGGAGGCCAGGGGAGGGGAAGAGGCCTAGGGGAAGGAAGGAGAGGGGATTAAGAATTAGAGAAAGTGCAGCAGAGAGAGAGAGACTTGACTCACCATGGTCGTGGTCAGAGAGAACTGCCCCCTCCCCAGACACACCTGGTCAAGTTACCTGTATTGTGTGAGCGTCCACCTCACACACACACACACACACACACACACACACACACCTAAACGATAGAGTTACACTTTTAATCTCCCATTTTATTTCTATAGTTTCAACCACATATTCCAATTTAGGCCTATGAGTACCGAAAAAGGTATTGTTACAGGTTCAGGTAGAGATACAGGTACAGAAAGGTGCAGGTAGATACAGGTACAGTTACAATTACAGATAAGGGTACACCTATTCTAACCCAACCCAACCTAACTTAACAAAACCTAATCTAACCCAAAAGTAACAAAATTATCTCGCCTAATGTACCATAACATAATGTAACATAACACAACTCAACCTACCCTAATGTAACACAAAGTAACGTAACCTAACCCACACACCGCCCGGTCTTCATTATAACCTGACAATTCACAAAAGAAAATCCAGAAGGCTTTTACTACCACCAAGTTCCCATAGAAACCCTGCCACCCCCCCCCCGCCCGACCCGACACTGCCCAGAAGGTCCGACACTTGATACTTTCCCACCAGGAGCGAATTCGGGGATTTTAGGTGAATATGGTGGCAGCGGTGGGAATGGTGGCAGGGATGGTGGCAGCGGTGTCTTCCTGTGTCTGGCAGAAAGAGTGTGAAGTGTGACTGGAAGAGTGTAAGTGTGAAGAGTATGGTGTGAGGCAGAGCAGACCTTTATGACTGATGCCTTCACAGTCTATTGCTTGGCTCTAGGGCACACGCACACGAGAGAGCAATGTATTATCTATGTAAAGTCATATTCTCTTCCCAAACTGGATATGTAAGAACGCACTCAACTCATTCACTCACTCAATCTATGGTACAAAAAGATAAGGACAACATGGCGTCGAAATTACCCAAAGACTCTACTATAAACTAAAATATCTATCTCTCTCTCTCTCTCTCTCTCTCTCTCTGGTTTTATCAGCATCTGGCCCCAGGAGAGGATGGACTCGTCTTTATCATCAGTTAAGGGGGAAAATTTTAATGTGTGTGTTTGGGATTTTGGATATGGGGTGGTCCACTGGTCCACCTATATGCCGTCTGGACATCCCTGGCCACCTGGACCTCCCTGGCCACCTGGACCTCCCTGGCCACCTGAACCTCCCTGGCCACCTGGAACTCCCTTGCCACCTGGACCTCCCTGACCACCTGGACCTCCCTGGCTACCTGTACCTCCCTGGCCACCTGAACCAACCTGGCCATCCGCACCTCCCTGGCCACCCGGATCTCCCTTGCCACCTGGACTTCCCTGGCCATTCGTACCTCCATGGCCACCCGTACCTTACTGGCCATCTTCCCCTGGCCACCTGGACCCCTCTCATCCCGTAGTGAATAAAATATCAGTCAGCTGGCCTGGGAGACTCAAGGCATTAGCGGTACACGAGGCTAAGTTGATGTTGAATTCTTTAATGTGAGAGCTCTCTCTCTCTCTCTCTCTCTCTCTCTCTCTATCTGTCTGTCTGTCTGTCTGTGTCTGCCTCTCCTTTCCTGTCTGTCTGTGTCTGCCTCTCCTTTCCTGTCTGTCTGTGTCCCTAGTAGTAGTAGTAGTAGTATTGTGTATCAAGCAGCAAAAAGTTAGCAAAGGAAAACTTTGACCGAAATAGTAATAATACTATTCTTCTCACACGCGCGCACTGGCTGGCTCCATCAGCTTACAGCCAGTTAACACCGCGATCCTGATGTAGTGAGGCCGTGTATGGCAGCGCTTAGTTCCGGGTCCTACAGTTTCAATTTCAAAGAGGAAATTATGAGTTACGTATATAGAGAGAGAGAGAATGGTCTCAGGTCACATTAAATGGAACTAATGGTTCTCAATGAGTGAAGTAGTAGGAGTGAGCGAGTGAGTGAGTTATAGGAAAGTCGACTGTATATCGAGACAGAGCTGCCGCCGCCCCTCCCGCACTGGATGTCGTCCTCCACACGTGCAACATCAGCCTATCGAGCCACCTCAGAGTTCACCAACGAAGGTGATTTCAGTAATAACTCGACTCTGAGCGACAGCAAAGAAGTAGTGGTGGTGAGTGTTAAGTGTACAGTGGGTGAGGTGCAGCTATGTAAAGATAACATTAACCTCAGTAAATTATGTGTCGACACGACCTCACCACGACACTGACCTGCGCCCCCCCCCCCTCCCTGCGGCTAACACTTATCACACCTCAAATTATCAAAGGCTTCAATGTTTAACTTTCCTCTCAGTTGAAGATGTGAAAACGTATCCACAAGTTCAAGTTACGATAAGACATATAGAATTATTCCTAAAGACTCATGTTATCATCTCAGCTGGTGATGTGGGTATATATCTAAGAGTCTCGGTTAAGGTGCAACATAAAGATGGATTCTCAAAGGACCAAAAGGTTACTTCTTCCCGTCCCTGGAGATGAGAAGGTCTCCAGCCGCCACACTTAAGCTATCACACAAAACTGGGGGAAAATCTCGGGGAAATTATATGGAGACTTTACTGTAACTAATATGTTCTTAGTCTTAGTTCTGGGAAAATAAGCTTTAAGAATATATGACAGTCCTGAACCTTTCCTGATGGTGGTGGTGATAGTGGTGGTAGTGGTGGTGGTAGTGATGATGGCGGTGGTAGTGGTGATGATGATGGTGGTGGTGGTGATGATGGTGGTGGTAGTAGTAGTGGTGACGATAGTGGTGGTGATAGTGACAATAGTGGTGATTAATGGTAATAGTGACGATAGTGGGATTGGTGATAACGAGTGATGGTGACAGTGTAGCCAACGTCCTTGGAGGGAGGAAGACAATGTGGCTATGGTAGAAACATCGTGGCGTCGGAGGCTCGTAATAGTAAATTTGGCAATACTGTATAATGTAGTACTGGTGGTGGCTTGTGGTGAAGATGGTGGCGGTGGTGGTGGCTTGTGGTGATGGTGGTGACTTGTGGTGGAGATGGTGGTGACTTGTGGTGGAGATGGTGGTGACTTGTGGTGGAGATGGCGGTGAGTGGTAGCAATTAGGGTGTGTGGTGGTGAATGGAGAAGACGCGGGAATAGTACAACCTTCATAAGAACGATAACTTTCTATTGAGTAACGGAGGCGCAGCGGAGTGACGTGAGTGACATGATTGACGGGATAGAGAGTAGGAAGAGTTACCCGTTACTTATGGGTATTAGTAACTGTTATCATTTACTGTTATTATTTTTACTTTCATTTTTACTGTTATTATCGTTATTATTATTATTATTATTATTGTTATTATTATTATTTGTTATTATCATTTACTCTTATTTATGTAATTTCCGACCGAACAACCGACTAACCAGCCGATCAATTTACCGACCGGTATACTCTAAGGGACCCCCCCAACCAGGTCCCCCCCTCCCCCCCCCAACCAGGTCAACAAACGTAGATAAAATTAAACTTTATCTCAACACGAAACTTTTTAACACGTAGATCCGGGTCGTGTGTGTGTGTGTAATGACCTGTTCTCATGGCTAGGTAAGTGTAGGGGAGGGAGGGAACGACCTTTACTGTGGTTCAGGTTAGGTTAAATGGCGTCTGTGTAGTTAATTAATTCCTGGAGCGAAACTGTTAGTTTGACGTTAACGAAATATTAAATAATGAAAGAATGTTCCCACCCACCCTCCCACCCACCCACCCACACCACTCCACAGGCCCACCCACACCACTCCCTAGGCCCACCCACACCACCCCCAGTGCCCACCCACACCACCCCCAGGCCCACCCATCTCTCTCCCAGGCCCACCCACACCACCCCCCAGGCCCACCCACACACCACCCCCAGGCCCACCCACACCTCTCCTCCCCAGGCCCACCCACACCACTCCCCAGGCCCACCCACACCACTCCCCCAGGCCCCATCCCACACCTCTCCAGGCCCACCCACACCCTCCCCAGCCCACCCACACTCCTCTCTCCCCAGGCCCACTCCACACCACTCCCCCTCAGGCCCACCCACACCAATTTCAGGCCCACCCACACCACTCCCCAGGCCCACCCACACCACTCCCCAGGTCCACCCACACCTCTCTCCCCCACACACCTCCTTTGATATGCAAATACCATTCTGTTATATTTGGGTAAACATATTTAGCCGGCGTGAAAGAACTGGCTTGGTGTTTAAATTTTCTCAGCTCTGTTTATTTCATTACTGTCAAGAGGGAGAGTATGTATGTATGTATGTATGTATGTATGTATGTATGTAGGGGAGGGTGTGTAAAGAGATGTGTGTGTGGATGGGTTAACAACGTATTGACAAAAACAGAAAGACAGATACACACAGAGAGAGAGAGAGAGAGAGAGACTCACAAATACCACCTAATACCCACAAAGACCTTCAACAAATCTATCAGACTCCCACGCTTAAGACTCTCAAATCCTCAGAAAACGAGAGACGAACACCACTAAATAAAGTATTAACTCCACCCCCACCTCTCTCTCTCTAGGTTATTACACAATTCTTCAAAAATATCAGAACATCCGTAGTAAAACACACACACACACACACACACACACACACACACACACACACACACACACACACACACACACACACACACACACACACACACACACACACACACACACACACACACACACACACACACACACACACACACACACACACACACACACACACACACACACACACACACACGTTGAAGAGTGTTTAAGAGGTAACCGATCATCAGTCAATGAGTCTAGTATAGCGGCCAATGTTTACACTCTCACGACATCACTGACACAGCCACTCAATGGGCACCTGGTCAACAGTGTCAGTGAGTTACTTTATTTAACCTATCAAGAGACACTCAGCACACTGGCTCTCTATACACTCATTGGCTCATGGTGAACAGTTCTCTCAGGTTAAAGCCGTTACATAATCCTCATCACCGTCATCTTCTGCCACCTGAGGTTCTTCTTCCACAACACAGAGGACTACAGCACCAGTCCCTTTATAACCACTGTACATATCTTAGACCTTGTGAAGACTAAGAACGCTCGCTTGTTGATCATTAAACACCCTAACGTGACCTAACGTGACCTAACCTAATCTAATCTAACCTGACCTAACCAATCATCATTATTATTTTTTATTATGAAGAAAAAAAAAGATATGTAAGGTTAAAGAAAGGGTTGACCACTAACACACCCTCCCCGCCCCCCACTTCCCTCCCCTCTCCCTACCTGGAGATAAAACTCACGCGACTCGGGGATTAACGTGACCCCATCCTTACATAATTTCCGGTGGTGGGGGCGTCCGTCCTAGCCCCCCTTCCCCTCCCTCACCCCCTTCACCCTTACGCACTTTCGTGACCCCCAGAATTAGAGATAACGTGACTATCTCAGGGTTATGTAACAGTGGTGTAACGCTAAGCCTACACACACATTTTCCCTGCTCTGTGTGTGTGTGTGTGTGTGTGTGTGTGTGTGTGTGTGTTTACTGAAGGCTATGACGTTACACACTACTATTTACTGTTATTAAGTTACGTACATACATATGAGAGAAGAGTCATCTTTATGTCAATACAAACATTCACCCTCACCACTAATGTATACTACAGTGTTCTCTCACCCCCCCGGCCTCAGACTACACCTCATAGATACACTCCTACACCCACTAAGGAACACGGCTACTACTACACCCTCACTACACTCAAGACGGAGATACACAGACAGACACAGAAACAGCAGTGGTATATCAAACAGACAGATGAACAGGTACAGGAACAATAGTTTAAATCAAGACACACAGGGACAGACAGACAGACAGACAGACAGACAGGCAGGCAGGCAGACAGGCACACACATCAGGGGTCACAGCACACACTAAGGCTCGGTCATCAGTCACACTTGCCCACCTACAGAGAAAAATACCTCCACTTCCTTCACCATTTACCAGACAGATACGTTCTCTGTCTTGGTCTTACGTCTAGACAGGTACGATTCCTGTCTTAACTGTAGTAGAAGACATGTACGATTCCTGTCTCAACTCTGTGTCTGTCACATACTCACACATGAACGTAAACCACAGTATTATTACCAGACAGAGAATTATTAAAACAAATATATAAATAATTTGACATTATTATTATTATTATTATTACCCCACCATCACCACTATTACTACCACCACCCCACCACTATTACTACACCACTACCACACCCAGGATGTTGGACAAAGAGTTTTACAGTGGTATAAATTTCATTCCATCAACTGGCCGTCATAATCCTCCCAACTGTCTTATAGTGTAGGGCGGTGGTGGTGTAGTGTAAGGTGGTGGTGTTGGGGTGGTGGTGTAGTGTAGGGGTGGTGGTGTAGTGTAGGGTGTTGTTGGTGTGGTGGTGGTGGTGTGGTGTAGTGAGGGTGGTGGTGTAGTGTAAGGGGTGGTGGTGTAGTGTGAGGTGGTGGTGTAGTGCAGGGTGGTGGTGGTGTAGTGGCCCGGCGTACAGTAGGGGGCCGGGTCAGACGTGGGGCCAGGGCCGGACTTGGAACAGGGCCAGGCGGACGTGAGAGCAGATGGACTGACGACCAATAAATCGCCCTTCAAGGCAGACCCAATCCTGTTCGGGATCTGTATTGGCAGAACACTATTTATGTCTCTACACCGACTGAGCCATCGATATTTTGTGTCTCAGGGGCCGTCAAGAGAGGGATGTTTCTCACCTGCGGGAGTGTGTAGTTAAGTTACCTGTAGTTTGAGAGTGTCGTGATGCAGTGTGAGTGGTGCCTTTTTCAAGATGGAGAGGGTGGGTCGGGGTGGAGTGGGATGGGTGCGGTGGGGTGCGGTGTGGTCCGGTCCGTTAGACGTGAAACCCTCCATCTAACGGATTATATAGAAATAAAGGTCCGTTATATGGAGGTTTCACTGTATATGATGGAATAGCTCACCGGTTAGTTTATAAGAACAGCGGCCAGAACTCCGGTAAACATATGTGGGGAAAGTTGGATTAGAAAACTCAGTCTAGTTATTCATGACGTGACTTTGCTTACAGGAGAGTAGTAGTGATAATAATAGAGAGAGGGGGGGACAGACACACACATTATATAGTCAAGTACACGTAGCAGCGGAAGTCCTGAGGTTATAAGCACTGTGGGGAGGTCAGAGGTCACCGCCGCAGGTCATCAGTCCACACCTGGCATGTGACCTCCCGCAAATACCTCCATAATGGTGTACAATTTACCCCATCCAGTAGACACACCCTCGGTCTCTAACACACCTAACCTAACCTTCTAACCTAACCTAACCTAACCTCTGTCCTCACTTCTCTATCTTAAACCCCTCCTCCTTCTCCTCTCCTCCTCCACCCTCTCCTCTCCTTCATTCTCCTCCACCCTCCTCTTCCTCCTCACTTCTCCCCCTACCTTCCTGCCACAGTTAACATATCAGTCTCTCCACTATGTGTTTGTTTACTGGTATTATTGAAACCTTGACAAGTGGGGGTAATAAGGCAGGTAATGACGGGAGGAGGAATGACAACAGTACATAACCTTCCTCCCCCCCACTCCCCTTCCTTCCCTCCCCTTACCCTCACCCTTACCTTCCATTTCACAAACCAAACCATTTATAACAGTAGTACACACCCTTTCTCTCACTACAAAAACCTCCCATCCATTCTCTCCCCTCACTCACCCCCACTCAACCCCCCTCTCAATTTAAAGCCTATACGACTACTCCACCCTCTCTACTCACCCCCTCCCTTACCACCCCCCCCACTAAGTAAACCCTACACACCCTCTTTCCCCTCACCCCACCATCACATCCTAACTTCCCCCCACCCCTCTCCTAATCCCTCCTATAATCCAGATTCTCAAAGATTCTTAAGTGATTACCTTTACCCTAAGCAGAGGCGTGAGAACACACCTGACTAATATCCAGAGCTTCTAAAATATTCCTTTATTGGTTATTTTTCTTAAATGGAGGAGAAAATGGCATTAAAATCACACTGAGACTCGACCGCAAATGAGGCTTTCTTCCTCACGTCTCTAGTTAAGAAGTGGGAGGAGAGGTGAGTGGGAGTGAGGGGAATGTGTGGAGGATGGGGACGGAGAGAAAGTGGGAGGAGTGGGTGTGTGTGTGTGGGGGGATAAACTAAACAGAAAGGTCTTTGATAACTCGTGTTTGTGTCACAGCTTAAGTGATTCAGTAAGAGACGGGTACAACTCCACCACTAGTCAGGGGAATATTAACGTAACAACTTCTGAGAATTAGAACAACAAAAAACATCGACAACAATAACAACAATAACACCAATAACAACATAAACAACAATAACAACAACAACAAAGTGTGTGGAAGAGGTTAAATAAATACAGGTTTTTTTTGTGTGTGTGTGTGTGTGTGTGTGTGTGTGTGTGTGTGTGTGTGTGTGTGTGTGTGTGTGTGTGTGTGTGTGTGTGTTCAAAGCGAGTAAAATTGCATTGTAAAAATAATAAAGCGACGGAGACACAAACAAAAACTATAAAAAACACAATAATACGAGGAACACACACACACACACACAACACACCATAATGATAAAACATGGCTTACATTTCAAAGTTTTGCCGGACGAATATCCCTACAGGTACAATCGTCCAATTAATTCTTAAAAGTGCACCTGACTTTTTTTTTACAACCTGTTGATAAATTATTGTTTGTTTTCCAATAACTGAAAATTACTTCATTTGAGGTTAAATTTTATCTATTTCATTTTAACATGTTTATTTAGCATCATTAAATAACCTGATTATACCTAAATTAGTAAGGTCAGGTCAGGTCAGGTCAGGTCAGGTCAGGTAAGGTTAGGTTAGGTTAGGTTAGGTAAGGTAAGGTGGTAAGGTAAGGTTAGGTAAGGTAAGGTAGGTAAGGTAAGGTAAGGTAAGGTAAGGTAAGGTAAGGTAAGGTCAGGTCAGGTCAGGTCAGGTCAGGTCAGGTCAGGTAAGGTAAGGTTAGGTTAGGTTAGGTTAGGTTAGGTTGGTTGGTAAGGTAGGTAAGGTAAGGTAAGGTAAAGGTAAGGTAAGGTAAGGTAAGGTAAAGGTAAGGTAAGGTAAGGTAAAGTAAGGTTAGGTAAGGTCAGGTAAGGTAAGGTAAGGTCAGGTCAGGTAAGGTAAGGTAAGGTCAGGTAAGGTAAGGTAAGGTAAGGTAAGGTAGTAAGGTAAGGTTAGGTAAGGTAAGGTAAGGTAAGGTAAAGGTAAGGTAAAGGTAAGGTAAGGTTAGGTAATAGGTAAGGTTAGGTAGGTCAGGTAAGGTAAAAGGTAAGGTAAGGTCAGGTAAGGTAAGGTAAGTATACAGAGGCCAGTTTGTTTTATCACAAATTAAAACAAATAAACAAATAAATAAAATAAATAAACACGTAAATAAACAAGCACACAGATAAACAAACAAATAAATATATCATCAACATTGGAAAGTTACATCCGTTTGTACTTTAACATAAACACATAAAAAAGAAGAAAAAAAGCAAAATAAATCAGAATGTAAACACAATTAAAATAAACAAAATACATGTATCAATCACAGTGTAAACAAACAGTGTTACCTTCACCGTCACACTGTTATGTTCACCGTCACACTTCCGTTCAGCGTTACAGTTACGATCAGTGTCACGGGTTATGTTCAGCGTCACACACACACACACACAGAAACAAGGCCAGACTCATACATACATACATACATACATACATACATACATACATACAGACAGACAGACAGACAGACAGACAGACATACATACATACAATAAACTCTTCAGCGGGATTAACGCAGCTGAAAATACAATTGGATGAAAGGTTCACTAATTAGGGTCGAGTATTCTGATCCAACTTCGTATGATAGTTGTTGTTGTTGGTGCAGATAGTGGAGGTAGTAGAGGTGGTGGTGGTGGTGGTGGTAGTAGAGGTGGTGGTGGTGGTGATGACGGTGTTACCTGACTCACGCCGACGAGATCACGTGAGTAAACCGTGAGTCAGTGTTATCAGTAAGTGCGTTTGTCTACCTGTACCTGAAGAATGATAAGAACTACAGTGTTTAAGCTTATCATGTACAGAGTCATCAAGAGGCCCTAGAACTGCTGTGGTGTTTTACAAGGTCAAAGGTCATATGTCAAGGTCAACACCCAGAATGTAGGTCAGTCTTCGGTATAACTCGTGTATCTTTATTATTCTGCTTTAACCATCAACCAGCAGAGCCCCTCTCACTTGCTTCTCCTTCAATAATAATAATAATAATAATAATAATAATAATAATAATAATAATAATAATAATAATAATATACCAAACCCTCAATAATTCGGCACGATACATTGGCCATGCCGAAACACTGAATTTTCCGACTTAGCCCGAATTTTCACACCTACACCTCGCATCAAACACTAGACAGGCAGCTTGTACTTGGAGCTCTTATATCGTAAAAGGTGTTCACGATAAGGTGGAGCTCCTTCGTGATCCTCGGTAAGATAGCTCCAGCGTCCATCTGATCAAGGACTATGAACTAACCAGGAAAAGAAAGGTTCAAGTAATTCCCCCTCTGGTCTACCCTCCTAGTACAGACTCCCTGCTGCCTTTCTTACCACCAGCAGGAGGAGGAGGAGGAGGCTCTTAGTGGTCTCTCAAAGCCATATTGGTAACAAAAGGCGAAAGTGTATACGAGAATGTAGCGAGGTTATGCACTCACAAGGGCTGACGAAAGTGGAATGAAAGGAAGCTTTGTCTGGGAAACGCCAAAGAGCTGCACGTTCTTCCCAGGCTGACCCAGTACCCCAGCCGGATGCAAAGTGTGTACAACCAAAACCAGCCGGATTAGAGCAAATTCCGGATTACAGTGACTTCCGAATTAATGAACACCGGTTTATGAGGGTTTAGTGTAATTAAAATATATCACGTTATAAATAATATTGTATTAGTTTCCATCCAACTAAATTAATCTCCGTAAACATTTACTTATCGACCACTGACCTCCCCTGACCACCCACCCCCGCCCGCCCACCCACCACCCAATCCTGTGACCTGGCATGTGGTAGCCCCATCCAGGTAAAAAATAAATACAAATAATAGCGTTTCATGATGCACTATACACGCTTTGTGTTAGTGTTAAAACAGGTTATAATATTACTATAAGTAGGTTAAACATACATACATACATACATACATACATACATACATACATACATACATCTCACTCTCTCATTCTACTCAGCATCTCTCTCCATCTCTCTCTTCTCTTCTACTCTCTCCTTTTACTCTTCCCCTATATTCTCCCCCTCTACTCCCTATTCCTCTTTTCTCCCCTCTACTCTCCCTTCTCCCTCTACTCTCTCTCCTTACTCCCTCCCCCCATACACGAGACAAAATTCCCGGAAAAGGGCCTCGACCTTTCCAAGACTTTGATAACAGTTGAGAAAAAGAAAACTCTCTCTCTCTCTCTTTTTCTTTCAAGAGGTAGAGAAAGACCCTGGCTGATATACTTTTCTTTTGTGTACGGATCTCACACACACACACACACACACACACACACACACACACAAACACACACACACACACACACACACACACACACACACACACACACACCATTGCTACGTGAGAACTATTATTATTTTTATTTCAACATCATAAAAAAGTTGTAAAAGAGAACTAGACTGTAAATAATTTTGTCGAAACAGAAATTGAATTTGTAAATTGAAACTCTCCTTCAAACAACATCCCACTGACGTCATTTATTTTTCACGTATAACATAAAAATCTGTTTTAATTTATACAACAAAACTTAAAACTTTATTCCCTAACTTGTAAAGTGAATTAGTAAATGTAAGTGGCAGATGTAACAATAATAGTGAAGAGGGAGGGAATGAACTAAGGGATAGGAGGGAAAGAGGAGAAGGGAAGGAATAGAAAAGAGAGGAGAGAGAGAAAGGAAGAGGAGGAAGGAAGAAGGGAAATAACTAAATAAGAAGGAAAAGGTAAGAGAAGGAAGAGAAGAAGGGAGGGAGGAAGGGAAGGAAGAGGAGATATGGAACAGCTCCACATACACTGTACACACCCCACCAATACATTAACACTGCTGTACAAACAAACTTTATTCATTAAAAAAAGTTGTGTTGTAGTCACGAACAAAAGTAAATAAAATCAATAAAACAGTGAAAAAAACCAGCACAATTTACTGATTTTTTGAATATATTACTGAACATATTTACTGAGCATTTTACTGAGCATTTACTGAACACATTTTTACTGAACATTTTTACTGAGCATTTACTGAACACTTTACATTTTTACTGAAAATTTTTACTGAGCATTTTACCTGCACTGGACACGAAAAAAATAATAATAACAAACTCCTGTACTCATGACCGCCCTGGGCAAAAAAAAAATAAATAAAAAATCCTACCTTTTTTTACTATGCCTTTTATTAATAGTGGAGATGGTGGTAGGTGGAGGCATATGGAACACAGGGATAAATATATTCTGGGAAATTCTCACCAAATAAGCACCTTAGTTTTTCCTCTTAAGGATTTAGAAGTAAGTTGAGGGGAAAAACCCTGAAAAAGCTGCAATACCTGTCCTTGTGTTTGGTTAAGTATCCATTCGTTATGTTCACCTCAGGTACAGGTAGGTAAACAATTAATTAGTGTGTCTACCTGTGTATTTACCTGTGTGTTTTAATTGTTTATATGACACACCTTGAGTAGTCCACCATAGTCTCCTCTCACTCCTCTTCATCCTCTCTCCTTCTCTCTTCCTCCTCCACCTCCTTTCATCCTTTCCTTGTCTTTCCTCTCCTCAGATAACTTACGTCCTCCTGCTCCCTTTCCTTCACATGGTCTTATCCCTCCTTCCTTTCCTCCTATTCTTCCTTCTCCCTCTCCCCATCCTCTTCCTCCTCCCTCTCCCCATCCTCTTTCTCCTCCCTCTCCCCATCCTCTTCCTCCGTCAGAAGGACATAACGACGTGCGTCAGGAGCCAGGGAGCGGTTCTGCCTTTGATCTCTCCTCCGTCTGACCCATTGAAGTCCTTTTTGTGCTGGTTATCAAGTGATTCTGGGTGCCACCTGCCATCCCCGTGGACTTCTGGGTGCCACCTGCCATCCCCGTGGACTTCTGGGTGCCATCTGCCTCCTCCTCCTCCTCCTCCTCCTCGTATCCCCCTCTCCCCATCCATCATCTCGCCTCCTCCTAATCCTCCTTCTTTTATCCCATCCGCCATCTACCTCCACCTCCTAGCTTTCCTTACTCTCTTCCTTATCTTCTTCCTCTTTCCCCATCCCATCACCACCACCTAGATTCCCAGACCCTCTTCCTTGTCTACCTCCCTATCTTCCTTCCCTCATCTACCTCTTCTTCTACCTCCTCCTCCTCCTCGTGGCACCCATAAGGGACGGCCTGGCAGAGTAATACGACCAATGATCTTGCCTTTGAAGGAGACTCAACCTAGATTACAAGGCTCGTTCCCCCTATCTACCTACCACCCTATCCTGTCTACCTGCCACCCCGTTCTGTCTACCTGCCAACCCACCCTACCTGTGATTCTACATTACCTGTCACACACACCACTCAACGCGTTCAGTAATATAATATCACACACACACACACACACACACGCACACACACACACACACACACAGGTGGAGAATAATTAGTGGCCATGTGTTAGGTGTGAGCCGTCTTGTCAACAATACCAGTTATTGTTGTGATGGAACAGCTGATTGAAGCCCGATCAGCTGACTTGAGGGAGGGGGGTTACAGTAGTGGATTGGATTCTGAAAGCATGATTGGAGGTCAAAGCAATTGCCTGAAGGTGAAAACAGGTGAGTGGGATTAGAGTATTTAGTGGATTCAGGATAACTACAGGTGGATGGGTCAGGATAGAATACAGGACGTGTTACTGGGAGATGACGACAGGTAAGTACAGGTAAGATGACCAAGTAAGGACTGCCAGTTACAACAGTTGACTCGAGGTAAGAACGGCTGGTTTAAAGTCAAATCACCACCTTAGTTACCACCCTAAACTGACTAACGATCACAACAGGCTGAATAGGTTCAATGCAGTTAATTGGGTGCCAAAAACAGGTGATTGGAGGGCGTGAGAACAGCTGCTGGGGACCCGGTGAGTGAGAGGCTAATTAACAGGTATGATCAGCTGACTGGTGGTCGTCATGACAACGGACCACGCTAACTCAGGTAATAACACAACATTACATCACATCGACCAGAGTACATAGTGACGTTAATTAAAAATTATATTAGTATGGGCTGTTGTAGCCAATGAGAAGAGAGATTAATATTCCTCCTTGAATAATATGAGGAGATATGTCAATAATGCCAGAATTTCTAGCCAATCAGAAGCCAGACTAATTAATAAATATAACATCTAGCCAATCAGAAGCCAGACTAATTAATAAATATAACATCTAGCCAATCAGAAGCCAGACTAATTAATAAATATAACATCTAGCCAATCAGGGGCCAGGCTGCCTAATAAATACTCAAGAAACTATTTTATTATGCCAAAAAGTTACTTAAGGGAGATATACCAGTTAATAAGGGTATAAAAAATCAAAGTTTAAGCAAGAATGAAGTGAAAAAATACAAGAATAATACCTTAACACGACATATGACGACACCAGATACTACGAACAGGTATTCTGTCATCTCAATCCAGGTGTGTTAGTGAAGCTCCTTGTTAAGTGAGTCGTAGCTCTTAATGGCTTAGCTATTCAATACTATTACTCATGTATATAGCTTTTATCTGTAGCTTTAACTAAATTGAACTTGACAACAGAGCTAAAAATATCCAGGATGTCTGTCTGAGTTGGATGTGTCAGAGGTAAATAATAATGCCAGGGGTCATGGTGTGTCTTTATTAACACACACACACACACACACACACACACACACACACACACACACACACACACACACACACACACACACACACACACACACACACACACACACACACACACACACACACACACACACACACACACACACACACACACACACACACACACACACACACACACACACACACACACACACACACACACACACACACACACACACACACACACACACACACACACACACACACACACACACACACACACACACACACACACACACACACACACACACACACACACACACACACACACACACACACACACACACACACACACACACACACACACACACACACACACACACACACACACACACACACACAACACACACACACCCACACCCTCGATATAACGACCTTCCCTCTCAAAGGCTCCGTTAATTAGAGGTTTCACTATATGTGTATAATACCGTCACCAGGTAAGACCTAACTCTACCTGTAATATACTGTATACCTGAGTCATACACCTGTACTCTTGTCTCTGAATACCCCCCTTTTGGGTCAGGGTTTAATTAGTGACCATATTTGACTTACCTTTACTAAACAACACTGTGTAAAGGCACCTGAAAGTGGCACTCAGGCTGGCACCATTACGCCCTTACTTGCAGCGAGACAAAGAGACACATTGTTTCTATTGGACAGAACTCTTAAATTAGTTATTAGGTGGAGTTATGTTAATGATATAAAGGGTGTGTGTGTATGTTGTGTGTGTGTGTGTATGTATCATTATGAATAATCATATCTTGCATCAACACACACACCTAACTACCTGGTGACCCAATAGTGAAAAAAGGAAATACCATTGTGGTCACTTCCTCTTCCCCACCTATTTCCCCTTCCTCCACCCTTACATCCCTAATCTGGTCTTCCCCACCCTTACATCCCCTAATCTGGTCTTCCCCACCCCTTATTTTCACCTTCCTTCCCCACCTTGCACTTAGTTGGCCCTCCCACACCTTGTTTCTCCCCTACTTCCTCACATTGTTTCGCTCTTCCTCCCCCACCCTTACTCCCCTAGCTGACACCCCACCCATTATTTCCCCTATCCTATTTAATCCATTTACCCCCATCTCCTCCCCTACTTCCATTTACCTAACACGACCACCAAACCCCTAAGTAAGTAACCTTCCCCTTAACCCCACCCCTTGCCTCGCCCCCTCTCACTAACCTCGCCACGACCCTGACCTTGGGGGCCACAGCAGGGGGTAGGAAGGGGGAGGAAAAGGGGAGAAGGGAGGATACTACAGTCATTACCACTAGTTTCTCCCCAGTGAACAACAAGCCATTCACGGTGACCTCAGCATTGACTGTCGATGATTGACTGTCTCACTCTACCATACATACTTAACTGGGGGAAGATCCGGGTACTCCATACAGTCAGTTTCATCCAGTTCACCAGTTAATACCCGGAATATTGGTGAGTTCATCTTTGTGTTGTGGCTTAAGTGAGTCACTACTTATATCTGTACCTAAGATGTTTCTGAGCTGATATGCAGAAACCACGGTTATACGGGCCTAGCATAAGGTGATTGGTTAGGTTATGTTTGAATTGGTTTGTTTAAGTTGGTGTATTTTGTATGGGAAGGTCACAAACTGTAGTCCCAGTAGTTAAGGCCAATCAGCGAAGACCTGACCCTCATACGCGTGGGTTTTTGCTAAGTTGCTATGGGAGGGAAAAGAGAAGAAAGTGGAAGGAACAGGGACAAAGGGCAAAGGGAATTACTGTAGAAGAGGGAGGAGGAGGAAGAGGAAGGTGGGAGGGAGGGAGAGAGGAGGAGGGGAGGGAGGGAGGGGAGGGAGGGAGGGAGGGAGGAGGGAGGAGGGAGGAGGGAGGGAGGAGGGGGGGGAGGGAGGGAGGAGGGGAGGAGGGGAGGGAGGGGGGAGAGGGGTGAGGGAGGAGGGAGGGAGGGAGGAGGAGGACGGAGGGAGGGACGGAGGGAGGAGGGAGGAGGAGGGAGGAGAAAAGAAAAATGCCGAGGGTTTTAAGTCTTTGGGAAGTCGCTCAGGTTTCCAAGGAAGGTTCAGAAGGAAGAAGAAGCCCCCCCCCCTTCCCTTTCTTCTGCCCCCTCCTCTCACCTCTCTCCCTTCCCTCCCCTTATCCTCTTCCTCCTCCATCAACTAAGTCACTCCCTCCTGTTCCTGACCTCTTGACTCGACACACCCAGCAGCTGTAGAGGTTGTCATGGTGATAATGTTATACTGTAAATATTGTCACAGTTATGAAGAGAGAGAGAGAGAGAGAGAGAGAGAGAGAGAGAGAGAGAGAGAGAGAGAGAGACTGTACACCTATGGCAGGTACTCGCCACCAGACCCTTATCAAGGTCAGCTGTAATGACCGTCCACAGAGAAAACAAAGATCACTTATTTCTTTGTCACCAAGAGACAATAATACAGGTACAGGAAGGTACAGATACAGATACAATGTACTGTATTACATCATTAGGTCACATCACATACCGGTAAAGTACATAGGTAAATTAAAAGTACATAGTCATCTCTCTCATCAACAGTTGTATTGTATGTGAACCAACGGGGAAAAAATACCGTAAAATATGCGCTGGCGTTTATAAAATGTTTGTAATTGTGAGTAGCATCCTATAGTGTGTGTGGAGAGAGAGAGAGAGAGAGAGAGAGAGAGAGAGAGAGACACACTGGCCTGGTCGTAAAAGCAACACAAACAGCAACAATAAATATCACACTCTGACACAATTATCAGTTTTCAGTCTATTAACAAAACCATGTCATTTTCCATCCCGCTTTAATTTTATTAGTTTTAAAATGGTGAAGAGAACGACGCGTCCTGCTGCCTCTGTTGGAACAATACTGTGCAGCCTGTCGCTCTGTTAATGTTAAAATATTTTCACACACACACACACCTCTCACGAACATAATTGTATGTATGTATGCAAAAACACATACACACACTAACATACAGTACATATATACAGATTAAATTAATACACACATACATACAAAGACAGACAGACAGACACACGCACTTGAGGTGGTCAGTCTTTAAAGGCTCCCAAACGAACAAACTTTACACTGAGGGAAGGCGGCGTTTACCTCCCACAACCTCTATTTTATACATTATTATTGTCAATAGTAACAGTAGTGGTAGTTAGTAGAAGCATTGGTGGTGGTGGTGGTGGTGGTGGTGGTGGTGGTGTAGGTGGTGGGTGGTAGGTGGTGGGTGGTGGTGGTAGGTGGGTAGGTGGGTGGTGGTAGGGGTAGGTGGTGGGTGGGGTGGGTGGTAGTGGTAGGTGTGGTAGTGGTAGGTGGGTGGATGGTGGTAGGTGGGTGGGTGGGTAGTGGTGGGTGTGGTGGGTGGTAGGTGGGTGGTAGTGGTATGTGGGTGGTGGTGGGTGGTGGTAGGTGGGTGGTAGGTGGGTGGGTGTGGTAGGTAGGTGGGTGGTAGGTGTGTAGTGGTAGGTGGGTGGTAGTAGGTGGTGGTGTGTAGGGTGGTAGTAGGTGGGTGGTGGTAGGTGGGTGGTAGTAGTGATGAAATAAGGATGGTAATTTAGCCGAGTCATTTATCATCATTATGTGAGGGTGTCCTGTCAGCCCTGTAGGTGTCCTGTGTATATCTTGTATGTGTGTCCTGTCAACCCCTGTAGGTGTCCTGTCATCCTGTAGGTGTCCTGTGTCAGCCCTGTATGTGTCCTGTGTCAGCCTTTGTTGTCCTGTCAGCTGTATGTTCTCCTTGTATGTGTCCTGTCAGCCTGTATGTGTTCTGCGTCAGCCTATGTGCTGTGTCAGCCCTGTATGTGTTCTGCGTCAGCCTTGTATGTGTCCTGTCATCCTTGTGTATGTGTCCTGTGTCAGCCTTTATGTGTCTGCGTCGTCTTGTATGTGTCCTGTCAGCCTTGTATGTGTCCCACATCCCTTGTATGTGTCCTGTCAGCCCTGTATGTGTCCTGCGTCAGCCTTTGGGGTATGTGTCCTGTCAGCCCCTGTATGTGTCCTGTCAGCCTGTATGTGTCCTGTGTCAGCCTTGTATGTGTCCTGTCAGCCCCTGTAGGTGTTCTTGCGTCAGCCTTGTAGGTGTCCTGTCAACCCCCTGTAGGTGTCCTGTGTCACCCCCTTTGTGTAGGTACATGAATAGGTACAAATACAGGTAAAGTACAGCATAATACAGGTACAGGTACAGCATAATACAGGTACAGGTAGACACATACATATATGGTAATTTTCATCTCTATTTATAGCATCATAATCCGGGGATTAACCCAGATACATCACAAAACTTTCACAATAGAGTAAATCCCACTCAGCTGAACAATGAGACGAAATCCAACTGTTTGTTTGACTGTAATCCACATATTTCACAGTAATCCACATATTTCACAGTAATCCACATATTTCACTGCAATCCACCCTTTCCTGTAATCCACCTGTTTCGGTGTTATATACCTACTATATAATTATCCACCTGTTTTCCAAATCCACCAACAAAAACAATAAATATTACTACTACTCACAACAACAACAACAATTACAGCAACAACATTATAACAACAATTACAACATCAACCCCTCTACCAGTCAACACACATCACAGGTACAACACAAAAATGTTATTCGATAAGGTTTAGGAGAGTTAACAGTGAGCTGACACTATAAGCCGAACCAGTTAACACTATCAGTGTACACGGTGATCATCCCTTCCTGCCTGCCAGTGTGTGTGTGTGTGTGTGTAGCTGATCATGTGTACACGAGGTCCATAACTGTACTATAATGACACAACAAAGTACATGGAGCCAGGAAGACCTTACTGTACAATGCCATATTTTAATTGTCGTGTTTACAATGCCCAGACAGACAGACAGACAACATGAGTCATACGTCCCTTACCTGAATGGCTGGGGCGTAATCCTGACCTAGTAAAGCCAAAGACCAATCACAACCCGGCATGACCAGAAACGCGTGGATTTTACTCTACCTGCAGTCACACACACACACACACACACACACAAACGATTCAACAAAAATTTAATAACATAATTGCCCACTCTGGACCCATCAGCATTTGGTAAAGTGATATTCAGTAATTAATTAAAAGCAATTATTATTTTATTTACCTATTTATTCATATAATTATTCGTAAAAGGTCGACACGCGAAGCACTTTGAGGAGAGAACATTAAATGAAGTCAATTTGTTGCGAGTTACCGACAACAAGTTTAGTGTTTACAAAAATTAATTCTTTCATAACTAATAACAAAAGAATAACGGACGTACATACAACTTTCACAACCATTAATTACTGAAGATCACAACACCACAACAACACCTGATATTGAAAGAGTTTAATTAGCCAGAAAACTACAAGGTTGACAATAACAACAATACTGGAACCAAGCGGTGGCTGAGCTCTCTTAGTGGCACCTGATATACTGAACCAAGCGGGGCTGAGCTCTCTTAGTGGCACCTGATAACTGGAACCAAGCGGGGCTGAGTTCTCTTAGGGAAGATATACTGAACCAAGTGCTTGCTTCCTTAGTGGCACCTGATATACTGAAACTGGGCGGTGCTTGAGCTCTTAGTGGCACCTGATATACTGAACCAAGCGGTGGCTGAGCTCTTTAGTGGCACCTGATATACTGAACCAAGCGGTGGCTGAGCTCTTAGTGGCACCTGATATATTGAACCAAGCGGTATTGAGCTCTTAGTGGCACCTGATATACTCGGAACCAAGCGGGGCTGAGCTCTTAGTGGCACCTGATATACTGAACCAGCGGTGGCTGAGCTCTTAGTGGCACCTGATATACTGAACCAAGCGGTGGCTGAGCTCTTAGTGGCAATTCCTGATATACTGAACCAAGCGGGGCTGAGCCTCTTAGTGGCACCTGATATACTGAACCAAGCGGGGCTGAGCTCTTAGTGGCACCTGATATATTGAACCAAGCGGGTGGCTGAGCTCTCTTAGTGGCACCTGATATACTGAAACTGGCATGGGGCTGAGCTCTCTTAGTGGCACCTGATATACTGAACCAAGGGGCTGAGCCTTTTATGGCACCTGATATACTGAAACCAAGCGGTGGCTGAGCTCTCTTAGTGGCACCTGATATACTGAACCAAGCGGGCTGAGCTCTCTTAGTGGCACTCTGATACTGAAACTGGGCGGTGGCTGAGCTCTCTTAGTGGCACCTTGATATATTGAACCAAGGGGCTGAGCTCTCTTAGAAGTGGGTAACTTGATATATACTGAAATCAAGCGGGGCTTCGAGCTCTCTTAGTGGCACCTGATATACTGAAACCAAGCGGCTGAGCCTCTTGCGGCACTCGATATACGGAACCAAGCGGTGGCTGAGCTCTTAGTGGCACCTGATATACTGGAAATCCAAGCGGTGGCTGAGCTCTTTAGTGGCACCTGATATATTGAACCAAGCGCTGAGCTCTTAGTGGCACCTGATATACTGAACCAAGCGGGGCTGAGCTCTCTTATGGCACCTGATATACTGAACCAAGCGGGCTGAGCTCTTAGTGGCACCTGATACTGAACCAAGCGGGGCTGAGCTCTTAGTGGCACCTGATATACTGAACCAAGCGGGGCTGAGCCTCTTAGTGGCACCTTGATATACCGGAACCAAGCGGGGCTGAGCTCTTTAGTGGCACCTGGATATACTGAACTGGGGCGGTGGCTGAGCTCTCTTAGTGGCAATCTGATATACTGAACCAAGCGGGCTGAGCCTTTAGTGGCAATCTGATATACTGAACCAAGCGGGGCTGAGCTCTCTTAGTGGCACCTGATATACGGTTCAAGGGCTGAGCTCTTAGTGGGCGGCACCTGATATACTGAACCAAGCGGTGGCTGAGCTCTCTTAGTGGCACCTGATATACTGAACCAAGCGGTGGCTGAGCTCTCTTAGTGGCACCTGATATACCGAACCAAGCGGTGGCTGAGCTCTTAGTACCCGATATACTGAAACCAAGCGGGGCTGAGCTCTTAGTGGCACCTGATATACTGAACTGCCGGGCTGAGCTCTTTAGTGGCACCTGATATACTGAACCAAGCGGTGGCTGAGCTCTTAGTGTAACACCTGATATACTGAACCAAGCGGGTGGGTTGAGCTCTTTAGTGGCACCTGATATAATGGAACCAAGCGGTGGCTGAGCTCTTAGTGGCACCTGATATACTGAACCAAGCGGTGGCTGAAGCTCTTAGTGGCACCTGATATACTGAACCAAGCGGTGGCTGAGCTCTTAGTGGCACCTGATATACTGAACCAAGCGGGCTGAGCTCTTAGTGGCACCTGATATACTGAACCAAGCGGGGCTGGAGCCTCTGCGGCACCTGATATACTGGAACCAAGCGGTGGCTGAGCTCTCTAGTGGCACCTGATATACTGGAATCATGGGCTGAGCTCTTAGTGGCACCTGATATACTGAACCGCGGGGGCTGAGCTCTCTTTAGTGGCACCCGATATACTGAACCAAGCGGTGGCTGAGCTTCCTCTAGTGGTACCTGATATACTGAAATCAAGCGGGGCTGAGCTCTCTTAGTGGCACCTGATATACTGGAACCAAGCGGTGGCTGAGCTCTCTTTAGTGGCACCTGATATACTTGAACCAAGCGGTGGCTGAGCTCTCTTTAGTGGCACCTGATATACTGAACCGCGGGGCTGAGCTCTTAGTGGCACCTGATATACTGAACCAAGCGGGGCTGAGCCTTTAGCACCTGATATACTGGAACTGCCGGGCTGAGCTCTTAGTGGCACCTGATATACTGAAACCAAGCGGGGCTGAGCTCTTAGTGGCACCTGATATACTGAACCAAGCGGTGGCTGAGCTCTAGTGGCACCTGATATACTGAACCAAGCGGTGTAGCTGAGCTCTTAGTGGCACCTGATATACTGAAACCAAGCGGTGCTGAGCCTTAGTGGCACCTGATACTGAAACCAAGCGGTGGCTGAGCTCTTAGTGGCACCTGATATACTGAACCAAGCGGTGGCTGAGCTCTTAGTGGCACCTGATATACTTGAACCAAGCGGGCTGAGCTCTCTTAGTGGCACCTGATATACTGAACCGCGGGGCTGAGCTCTCTTAGTGGCACCTGATATACTGAAACCAAGCGGGCTGAGCCTCTTTAGTGGCACCTGATATACTGAACCGCGTGGCTGAGCTCTCTTAGCCGCACCTGATATACTGAACCAAGCGGGGCTGAGCTCTCTTAGTGGCACCTGATATACTGGAAACTGCTGGGCTGAGCTCTCTTAGTGGCACCTGATATACTGAACTCAAGCGGTGGCTGAGCTCTCTTAGTGGCACCTGATATATACTCGGAACTCAAGCGGGCTGAGCTCTTAGTGGCACCTGATATACTGGAACCATGGGCTGAGCTCTTAGTGGCACCTGATATACTGAACCAAGCGGTGGCTGAGCTCTTAGTGGCACGATATACTGAACCAAGCGGGGCTGAGCTCTCTTTAGTGGCAACCTGATATACTGAACCAAGCGGGGCTGAGCTCTTAGTGGCACCTGATATACTGAACCAAGCTGTGCTGATTTTAGTGGCACCTGATATACTGAACCAAGCGGTGGCTGAGCTCTTTAGTGGCACCTGATATACTGAACCAAGCGGGGCTGAGCTCTCTTTAGTGGCACCTGATATACCGCCGAACCAAGCGGTGGCTGAGCTCTCTTAGTGGCACCTGATATACTGAACCAAGCGGTGGCTGAGCCTCTTAGTGGCACCTGATATACTGAAATCAAGCGGGGCTGAGCTCTCTTAGTGGCACCTGATACTGAACCAAGCGGTGGCTGAGCTTAGTGGCACCTGATATACTGGAACCGCGGTGGCTGAGCTCTCTTAGTGGCACCTTGATATACTGAAACTGCTGGGCTGAGCTCTCTTAGTGGCACCTGATATACGGAACTGCCGGGCTGAGCTCTCTCTTTAGTGGCACCACCTGATATACTGAACCGGGCGGTGGCTGAGCTCTAGTGGCACCTGATATACCGGAACTGCTGTGGCTGAGCCTCTTAGTGGCACCTGATATACCGGGAACCAAGCGGGTGGCTGAGCCTCTTAGTGGCACCTGATACTGAAACTGCCAAGCGGTGGCTGAGCTCTCTTAGTGGCACCTGATATACTGAACCAAGCGGTGGCTGAGCTCTCTTAGTGGCACCTGACACTGAACCAAGCGTGGGCTGAGCTCTCTTAGTGGCACCCGATATACTGAACCAAGCGGGGGCTGAGCTCTCTTAGTGGCACCTGATATACTGAACCAAGCGCTGAGCTCTCTTAGTGGCACCTGATATACGGAACCAAGCGGTGGCTGAGCTCTCTTAGTGGCACCTGATATACTGAACCAAGCAAATGAGCTCTAGTGGGCACCTGATATACTGAACCAAGCGGGGCTGAGCTCTCTTTAGTGGCACCTTGATATACTGAACCAAGCGGTGGCTGAGCTCTCTTTAGTGGCACCTGATATACTGAAACCAAAGTGGGCTGAGCTCTCTAGTGGCACCTGATATACTGAGAACCAAAGCGGGCTGAGCTCTTAGTGGCACCTGATATACTGAACCAAGCGGGCTGAGCTCTTAGTGGCACCTGATATACTGAACCAAGCGGGGCTGAGCTCTTTAGTGGCACTGCGATATCTGAACCAAGGGGGCTGAGCTTTGTGGAGTATACAACCAAGGTGAGCTCTCTTAGTGGCACCTGATATGTAAGGGTCTTGGCACCTGATATACTGAACAAGGGTGGGCTCTTGTGGCACTGATATACTGAACCAAGGGGGTTTTGGGCTGGCTCTTTAGTGGCACCTGATATACTGGACAGGGGCTGAGCTTAGGGCACCTGATATACTGAACCAAGCGGGGCTGAGCCTCTTAGTGGTCGATATACTGAACCAAGGGCTTGAGCTCTCTTAGTGGCACCTGATATACTGAACCAAGGCTGGCTTAGTGCACTGATATACTGAACCAAGCGGGGCTGAGCTCTTAGTGGCACCTGATATACTGGAAACGCGGGGCTGAGCTCTCTTAGTGGCACCTGATATATCAAACTGCGGGGCTGAGCTCTCTTAGTGGCACCTGATATACTGAACCAAGGGCTGAGCTTTTAGGCACCTGATATACTAAACAAGCGGGGTGAGCTTCTTAGTGGCACCTGATATACTGAACCAAGCGGGCTGAGCTCTTAGTGGCACCTGAATTACCAGTATGAAGCGGGGCTGGCTCTTTAGTGGCACCTGATATACTGAACGGGGCTGAGCTTCTTGTGACGATATATGAACGCGGGCTGAGCTTTGTGGCACGGGGGCTGGTTGTGGACGATATCTGAACCAAGGGGCTGGTTTTAGTGGCACCTGATATACTGAACCAAGCGGTGGCTGAGCTCTTAGTGGCACCTGATATACTGAACCAAGGGCTGAGCTCTCTTAGTGGCACCTGATATACTGTTGAGGTGAAACAAGCGGGGCTGAGCTCTCTTAGTGGCACCTGATATACTGAACCAAGCGGTGGCTGAGCTCTCTTAGTGGCACCTGATATACTGAACCAAGCGGTGTGAGCTCTTTAGTGGCACCTGATATACTGAACCATGGCTGAGCTCTAGTGGCACCTGATATATTGAAACAAGGTGGCTGAGCTTCTTAGTGGCACCTGATATACTGAACCAAGCGGTGGCTGAGCTCTTAGTGGCACCTGATATACTTGAACCAAGGGTGGCTGAGCTCTCTTAGTGGCACCTGATATACTGAACCAAGCGGTGGCTGAGCTCTAGTGGCACCTGATATACTGAACCAAGCGGTGGCTGAGCTCTAGTGGCACCTGATATACTGAACCAAGCGGTGGCTGAGCTCTTTAGTGGCACCTGATATACTGAACCAAGCGTGGCTGAGCTCTTGTGGCACCTGATGGTGGGGCTGAGCTCTCTTAGTGGCACCTGATATACTGAACCAGGTGGCTGAGCTCTTAGTGGCACTGATATGAACCAAGGGCTGAGCTCTAGTGGCACCTGATATACTGAACAAGGGCTGAGCTCTCTTAGTGGCACCTGATATACTGAACCAAGCGGTGGCTGAGCTCTCTTAGTGGCACCTGATATACTGAACCAAGCGGTGGCTGAGCTCTCTTAGTGGCACCTGATATACTGAACCAAGCGGGGCTGAGCTCTCTGATATATACTGCACATTATCTTAAGGAATTATTATATAACACTTAGCATCAGCTGGATTACTACACTTAACACGGTGTTGATAAATATATCTTGCAATGTTACCACAATGATCACCTTTTTTTATTATTTTCTTACATTTACAGAAAAGTTTACAGATTTATACAGTAGAGTTGACACAGTAATAAGTGGGTGGAGACAGACAGACAGAGAATGACAGACAGGATCATTGTGAAGATAATCTCAACCAACGTGTCAAATGTGTGTATGTTACCTGTACCTGCATTTGTAGTTGTATCTGCACCTGTAATTTACTCTTCACCTGTACTGCTGTGTCACAAAATTAAAATGAAAGTTTCATAAGCTGGAATACGTCTAATTATATGGAGATCACCCTCCCTCCCTTCTCCTCCCCCCCACCCTCCTCTTCCCCTTCCTCCCTTCCTCTCACCCTCCCTCCCTTCCCACCCTCCTCCCTTCCCCACCCTCCCCCTTCCTCTCCCCCACCCTCCCTCCCTCCTCCCACCCTCCTCCCTTCTCTCCCACCCTCCTCCCCTTCCTCCTCCCCCACCCTCCCTCCCTTCCTCCTTTCCTCCACTCCTCCTTTCCTCCTCCCCCACCCTCCCTTTACATATCCAACTTAACATGACCATCAATTTGTTCCCCCACCCCTGCCAACTATACACCCCTGCCACCCCTGGATAATGGTGGTGGTGATGGTGGTAGTGGTAGTGGTGGTGATGGTGGTGGTGGTGGTGGTAGTAGTGGTGGTGTGGATAGTGTTGGGGATGAAAGGTGGATAATGGTGGTAATAGTATGGATAAAGATAGAGATGGTGGTTAGTTGTGTGGATAGTGACTAAGGGCAGCAGGGGGTGGTGGGCGTGACTAAGTAATGTCACGCACAGGTGGGAGCCAATCAGGTGTGGCCAGACCCAGGTACACTGCCGCCGTGTTCAGGCCAGGTGAAGGGAACAAGGAAGGTCTGCCGTTAGTGATAAGAACTCTCTCTCTCTTCATTATGGTAGCGGTACAACCTAATTATTATTACTATTATTATTAGAACATTGTAAACTATATCCTTTAACCACACACACACACACACACACACACACACACACACTATGAGTCAGGACGGATAATACGCAATATTAAATTACTCCAAAAATGTTCATATTGCCGTAATTAAACGCAACTTTATAGCGTTAGTCACGTGTTCCTCATTAAGCTTCAAATAGGACCAATGCCCAATTAGGCGATACCCAGCATGGCTCATACCTCTCCAAATATACTGCTGAAACTTTTAGGGTCGATGGAACTTTTTGGTACGTGGGTTATTTTTATATACCAAGCGACGGAGGCGACTAACTCACCCTATGTAAATGAGTTTAGTTCCTGTTATAAAAAACACGAGGTTTAATTAGCACAGAACGAGCTGTTAATTCTGTCCTCTCACACACCTGTATCTGTCTATCTGTCTGTCTGTCTGTCTGTCCTTATAACCTCACCTGCCGAAACGAGCACTTTGCTGGCTTGAGATGGAGGAAGGGCGAGGATGGAAGGAGGGGGAAAGGGTAAAATGGGGAGGGAGGGGAGGGTAACTGCCCATTTATTTATACTAAAGTAATGAACAACAAACTTTTGTGAAGCAATTATAGACCAATTAACTTGAAGTTGGTAACCCTTGCTGCCCGTACACAGGTAATTGTACACACTCTCTAAACTCTGTACACCTGGTCACCGTGGGGGGCTTACAGGTTAATTACTGAGAGAGAGAGAGAGAGAGAGGGAGAGAGAGGAAGGAGGAGGAAGAGGAAGGTGAGAGAATGCTGTGCAGGGAGGGAGGGAGGGGAGGAATACAGGACAAGAGAGGCAGGAGGACAAAAGGTGGTGGGACGGATAGAAAGAGGACAATGAGGAAAAGAGAATGGTGGGAGAGGGAGAGAGGGTGAGAGAGCAGAAAGGAATGATGGAGGGATGAAGAGAGGGGCAGAAGCAGGAAAGAGGCAATGGGAGAGTGGGGAAAGAGGAGGGAAGAACACAGAGACAGGAGGGAAGGAGGAGGAAAAAGGGAGGGAGTAAAATAGAGAGGAGAAGGACTGGGGGCTGGTACAAGGAGAGTGTTCACAAGACACAGGTGGGAGGGAGGAGGGAGGGGGAGGAGGAGGAGGGGCCTGATACAAGACACAGGAGGCCCCACAAAGCCTCCCTGTCCTACTAATAATCTTCATGTTCGCGGCGGCTCCTCACACACCTGCCGCGAGTCTCACAGCCCTCACACACCTGCCGCGAGTCTCACAGCTCCCTCACACACCAACCGAGTCTTACAGCTTCCTCACACACCTGCCGCGAGTCCACAGCCCCTCACACACCTGCCGCGAGTCTCACAGCCCTCACACACCAACCGGGAGTCTCAGCTCCCTCACACACCTGCCGGAGTCTCACAGCTCCCTCACACACCTGCCGCGAGTCTCACAGCTCCCTCACACACCTGCCGCGAGTCTCACAGCTCCCTCACACACCTGCCGCGAGTCTCACAGCTCCCTCACACACCGCCAACCGGAGTCTTACAGCTTCCTCACACACCTGCCGCGAGTCTCACAGCTCCCTCACACACCTGCCATGAGTCTCGCTCCCCACACACCTGCCGCGAGTCTCAGGCCCCTCACACACCTGCCGCAGGTCTCACAGCTCCCTCACACACCTGCCGCGAGTCCCGCTCCTCACACACCTGCCGCGAGTCTCCAGCTCCCTCACACACCTGCCAGAGTCCCACAGCTCCCTCACACACCTGCCGCGAGTCTCACAGCTCCCTCACACACCTGCTGCAGGTCTCACAGCTCCCTCACACACCTGCCAGGAATCTCACAGCTCCCTCACACACCTGCCGAAAGCCTCAAAGCGCTTACCTTCATTTTTCCCCCTGAGAGCCTCCATCTTTGTGTGGGAGCCTCAATGAAGCATTAAGACACGTTGAGTTAAAGAGACAAACTTAATGGCGAGGGCGACCTTTGAGACGCCACCTTTGTGTGGTCGTTCTTAGCGAGTCATTAAGGTGAGCGTCACGACATCACCTGTGAGTGTGTGACGACCCATCTGCTGGTTCACTACGACAAAAGAAGGATTTTCATAAGACCTTAACTAAATATTTCCCCTTAACTGGTGACCTAATGACCCCTTTAACTTAACCTACGACACAGATGGATTCTCGGAGGTCTGAATAAGTTACAATATTCCTCCTTTAACTGGTGATATGAGAAAGTATCCCACTTCAAAGGTAACTTTACATGCGAACTTCACAGAAACTTTACGATAACTAGATGCGATTTCTTCTAACTAACGAAGAAAAATTATACTTATGAACTAGTGAGAATCTTAAGAGTAAACCTGGTCTAAGATCTGGCCTCCTTACGAGTTCTCATGAAGTTAGTATCTATTATAAACTTATATACAGGTACAGAGTGAGTTACTGATGTTACCTGTGGCGTTATTATTATTATTATTATTATTATTATTATTATTATTATTATTATTATTATTATTATTATTATTATTATTATTGCTGTTATCGTTATTATCATTATATTAGTAATTATTAACACTATAGTTATCAACCATTATTAGCATTATCATATTCATAAAACTATCACCATTTACCATCATTATCACCACAGGAGACAGCGTGACCTACCCTCAGCCTGCAGTATACGAGAGAGGCAGGGAGGGCAAATCATCTGAAGAAAGACAGACAGACAGGACACCTTACGTCAACACTGCCAACAATAGCCACACCCCGGGGACCTTCGCCTGCATGAACAAGACTAATTTACTCAGGCGTCTCTCGTTACAACCGTCTGTCACGAAAGAAGGTTTTACGGTGTTATATTTTGTGCCTTTACAAACTACAGGTACAGGTGTGGATGTGTACAGGTAGATATAG